>NC_089237.1:15225017-15532277 GCF_963924675.1 Phocoena phocoena
GGTCATGAAGAACCTAGGGGCAAGATGGGAATAAACACACAGACCTACTAGAGAATGGACTTGAGGATATAGGGAGGAGAAAGGGTAAGCTGTGACAAAGTGAGAGAGTGGCATGGACATATATACACTACCAAATGTAAAATAGATAGCTAGTGGGAAGCAGCTGCATAGCACAGGGATATCAGCTCAGCTCTTTGTGACCAACTAAAGGCGTGGGATGGCGGGGTGGGATAGGGAGGGTGGGTGGGAGGGAGATGCAAGAGGGAAGAGATATGGGAACACATGCATATGTATAAGTGATTCACTTTGTTATAAAGCAGAAACTAACATACCATTGTTAAGCAATTATACTCCAATAAAGATGTTAAAAAAAAAAAAGATCAAAATGCTTTAAGGAAAAAATGCTATTAAAGCTAACAATATGACCTTGATATACATAATATACAAAACTCAAAAACAATATTCCTTTCCCTAAACATGCCACTGGTAAGGTAAGACTAGAGTATTACCAGTTTGTATTTTTCTCCCAAGGAACTTTGGAAACATGAATACAATGATGAAGTGGTTGAATAATAGAGATCATGGGGATCGAGTAGAATATAGAAATATTTAATCAAAGAATAAGTAAGGAACTGAATAAAAAACCAGAAGACAGACTTGCATAAAAATAAAGAAACTGTGTATATGAGAAAATAGTACTGGAGTAAGGAAAGGTTACTCAACAACAAATAAGGTGGGAAAATTGTCTTTCTCCATATAAGAAAAAATAATTATATCCTCTTCTCTCACCATAATCTCATCACCAAATATTAAATGGAAAAAAGGAAAAAAAGAAAACCAAAATGTTCTAAAAATCTAAACTGAAAAACACAACTTTAACCATTTTAAGAAAATACAGGAGTATATATTGGCAATCTTTTAAGGAAAGATTTGTGAAACAAAATGGGGGAAAAGAATGTCAAATATGAATAAATTAAATATTTTAACTTCTATTCAACAGGGGTTTTGAGTTTTAGTCTCATAACCAAAAGCAAAGTTTTAAGACCAGATAGAGACTGAGAGATGATATCTGCCCTAAACATCACAGACTAAGGATCAAAGTCAGGGTCTACAAACTTCTGTAAAGAGAACAAATATTCTAGGCTTTGCAGATCACATGTTCTCTGTTGCAACTACTCAACTCTGCCACTGTAGTGCTAAAGCTCTGTTCCAATAAAACTTTATTTATGGACACTGAAATCTAAATTTCATAAATTTTCACATTATGACATTTTATTCTTATTTTAATTTTTTCTGAATCATTTAAAATAAATGTAAAAACTATCTGCACAAAAACAGGTGGTGGGCTGGATCTGACCCATGGGCTATATAGTTTGCTGAACCCTGCCTAGAATATATAAAGAATATTCACAACTCAATAAGAAAAAGATAAATAATCCATGAGAAAATGCATAAAGGATATGAGAAGGCTGTTAACAAAAGAGGAAATGTGAAAGGCCAATAACCACATGAAAGGATATTCAACCTTGCTAAAAATTAGGGAAAGAGAAATTAAAGCAGTAGGGTATTACCTTTCATCTACCAGAATGGGGAAAATGGAGAAGTCTGACCGTGTGAATGTTGGAAAGGATATGGCAAAACAGGAAGTCTCAAACACTTCTGAGAAGAGTGTAAACTGATATAGTGACACAGGAGAGAAATTATCTAATAAAACTGAAAATGCAAATAATCTACATCTGGTTAATTCTACTTCCAGGTAGAGCCCCTAGATATGTATGTAAGGATATTCACTGCAGCATTATTTGTAGTAACACAAAGCAAATACTAAAATAAACTCCCATAATAAATAAAACTCCCAGAAACTTATCTCTAAATTTCACCCCATTCTAAAAATGTTTTCATTTTTTATCCCTTTTATTCTTAACTACACTGTTACTGTGAAATCATAAATAATACCCTAAGAAACTACCTGGATCTTAGAATTATAAATACAAAGATGGTTAAACGGATATTAGCAATAGTTTTTTTAGTGCTTAGTTGAAAATGAATTATTCTCTATAGCGTAAAATCTTTTGTTTTTATTCTGTAAGAGTATTTGTACGTTTTCTTTAATAAAATGATGTTTCTTTATTGTCAAAGCACCTAATACAACAGTCATTCAGTCGTCAACTTACTTTGCAACATTCTCCTTCAACAAAAGATATCTTAATTGCATCCAGCTCTCTACTGCAAATTTACAGTACTAATCCTTGCCAGCCATTTTGTTTTCAGTTTGTAACACTAGCCGCCAGCTGCCTTCAGCCTGACTCTATTAGCATATCGGATAATTTACGAAAGAAGCACAGAAATGGAACTAAAAGATATAGTTGGTTTGTATCAGAATATAACAATACATAGATATACTCTTTAAATATGCTTTTAAAATGATGCTCCTCCACTTCTTTTCAATATAATAATTGAAATTAATAATTATTTTTTTAATATAAATGCTCATTCCTGCTCACAGTAATTTTTCCTTCCCCCAAGTCCTATAAATGATGTTGACCTATTACTGTTTAAATATAAGACTTTTCCAATTTTAATAGAATAAACTACAAGTGTATTTTAAATATGTTCTGTAAAAGGATAAAAGGGTTGGATATTTGGTACTGTAATTTACACCTATATTCCAGCAGGCCACCTAGCCAAGAATAATAAATACTTAAAAGCTAACATATATTGTTCTCACATCTCAAGGGTGTTTCTAGTAACCAGCGGACAGCAAACAAGTCTTCACCTGTTTTGACTTGCAATAGCCTGCTGTTTGAATGTCAATAACAATGTGCCCTCACCAAGCATCACTGAAGTCTTAGATGACAAACTATCTAATGCAATTTTAATATGATGGGAAAGGGTAGGGCCAAAGAGTTTCTATTAGTGTCCTGTTGTTCTCCAGAACTCTTTCCATCCCATCCTTCCCCCTCCCCCAATAAGTTCCACTCATCCATATTTAATAAATGTTCTGAAATTATATTATTCATTAACCCACTCCACTTAACATAAAACTCCTTTTAGAGAGACTCTTCTAGCTCATTAAATAATACTATTTAGAAAGTTTGTTAACTTAATAGAATATAACACTTCCTTGAAATAACAATGAACAACAACAGAGTCTGAAGGGGATAAAAACCCACAAGGACATAAAATGCTCAAGAATAAGGATTATCAGAGTGCTTTAACAACTTCATTTTCTCTTCCAAACCATTCTTCTGTTTTTACTGTGATGTTAACTAACCATCCAGGCTGCTGTAGAAGCCTCTGGTTAGAATGGATTTCAAGGCTGCTGTGTCTTGTGAGAACCAATCAGATTTCTTTGTTCCATCTGCAACATTCCATCAGGGTTATATAACATTTTAGACACATGAAACATTCTAATAATACAGTGTATTTCGATCTATAGTTAGTTATCTATTATCACTAAATTTGGCACATGAAAATCCCTATTATTCTTCTGTGTCATTCGATAAATCAAGGAATACAGTACAGATGAAAAGGTTATATTTTCTTTTTGGGGATAAGATAGAATGAATTTGCTTTGTCTAAAAGAAAGAGTTTTTGAAAATATAAAATATAAGCACTCTGCAGACTAGTAAGATTAATGCTGATTCTTCTTATTTCTGTCTACAGTAAAGTGGGTGAGGTAATCCAACACAGTAGCAAACAGCCATGTAGTTTGTTAATTCTTATCACATACAACATGTCATTAGCATAGAATAAAACATTATAAATAGATTTTAAACTCAGGCTTAATCTTTTGCTAATTTTTTTAAAGCACAGAAAAATTAAGTGTTTAATATTTAAACAAATATTTCCTCAAACAAGAAAATCTGAACTCTGTATGTCATAGCCCAAATAAACACCCACGATACCAACCAAAAAAACAGTATACCAGCAGCACTGTTACCTATATGATCAGAATACTTGCAGTACACTTCTACTGGAACCACGCAAATATTCATGTTCTCTCTCTCTCTCTGCTAGAGATAATGCTGCATAACTTAAATACTGCTCTTCTGTGCTATTAATATAACAACTCAGATATTCAAGAATAAAGCCAGCTGGAACCTGTGAATCTAGTCTTTTCTTTCTTTTTACAACTCAAAGGCATCCCACATTTGATGCTTACAAATCAGCACAGGATTAAAATAGTGCCTGAATGCATTAAAAAGCTGAATCTGTTGGGTGTGGCTTAAGTAAATACATCTTGTCTCAACTGGACAGCTCCCCAGTACCATGCAGCCACCGACACCCAAAATATATGAGTACATAAGTGCTCCCGGGAGAGGGTGAGAAACTAAACCCCCATGTTTTTCTAAGCTTGATGTTCAATTGTTTCTTTACTGTACTTCTAAAATGACAGTGCCTTGAGTCAATACGGAGCATTGCTCAAGAAACCAAGGACAGAGAAATTTTACTTGTCCTATTTCCTCTCCTTATTTTATACTCACTGTGTACAACATGGCCGTTCTTACTAACATTTTGCTTTCATAAAAGAGGTAGTCATTTAAATCATGACTATGTGCAATGCGAACTCACACTGCATTACAGTCATCAATAAAATATGAAGTGCCAACTCCAGTGTTCATTCTACTTATTCTCCATCTCACCAGAGAATGCTCTACTAACGCTCTCTACTATTATAAAATGAACACTATTAGGAAAGAGACATTGCTAGGAGCTGTGACAAATATGCAAAAGAAAATATAAAACCTGTAAGTGCTTACTTTTAAAAAAATCTACTATTAATAGGAAAAAAACCCTTCATGTATATGTATATGTGTATCTATTTTTATATATACACATTACACATATTTAGTACAAGTATAAATCTGTTTATAAGCTACCATGCATGCATTTATTAAAGCTACACATGCAATATACCTGAAACTTCTATACATAGAGGGCATGCAGATTTCAGAACTATACATTTTCATTCTTAAGTGGCCATAATCAAATACTAAAACAGCTAAGGATATCTGACATACTGAACTATAGCTAAGCTTTTAATCTTGTTATACAATTTTCTCTGCTATTCAGTGTAGCAAACCCACCTTTGGATCATATTGTCGGTTATTTTTTTCCCATGCCCTCTACGTGCTGCACCATTTTGTTTGTCTTCTGGACAGTGGAGAACTCGGCAGAACAGCAGTGAAGGAGTGTACTGAAGTCAGCAGAGGCAGTGCCAGCCTCCTACTGCAGTCTGTATATTGAACGCACTCAAACCCACAGGTGCCTACGTAAAATCCTCCAGCTGCAGCCTGTAACTTAATGTTTCCTTCAGCAGCAGATCTGTATGCTACCTTCACTTTGTTTTAACCCAATAAATGGACAGGATACACAACAGTATGCATCTTTTAAAAATGCATTTTACACAAAACACTTATATTGATATTATCTCTATTAAGTAGCCAAAAACGACTGACTTTTTAAACCAGGAGGATAATTACCAAATTATGAAGATTCAGAGGAATAATCACCAAAAAAGAAATACATTTCTAACATTTTAAAAATTCTAAATTGATAATTTTTTCAAGAAAGTGTAACATTAAAAAGTAACAAGTGACATGTCTTACATCGTCTTACATGAATGGCTTTACCAGTAATTTTTCACATACCATTTAAGTATATCATGAATAAATGTATAAATAGGCCTACCATTAACCATATCTTTTCAACAACAAATAATCCATCGATAAGAAGAAAATACAGAACTTATCTGTTAAAAGGCAAAGTGAACCTAAGTAAACCATTGTTCAAACACCAACGGATGAAACAAAAAACAGAAGCTCATAATCCTTTCACATAAACATACACACTTTTGTTCTACCAGGATTATAGAATTTAAAAACGGAGAGAAACCTTAAAGAAGACAAATAAATCTAACTCTTTAATTCTTCAGATGAACAAATTAAGAACCAGAGAGGTTAATGCTAAAGTACCTTTCCCAAGGTCACACAGCCAGTCAGTAGCAAAACCTGGATTTCCACCCACATCTTTTAATAAATAATTAATAACTACTGAAACTCACCAAAGATTAAATAGTAACCTGAATATTCCTATAACTATTAAATAAAGTGTGGGGCTAAAAAACCTTTATAAAAAGAAATCTCCAGGCCCAGATGGCTTCACAGGTAAATTCTACCAAACATTTAAAGAAATAACAATTCTACACAATCTCCTCCAGATAACAGAATAGAGGGAAACACTCCCAACTCATTTTATGAGGACAAAATCACTCTGATATCAAAGCAGACAAAAACATCACAGAAAAGCATAGACCAATATCTGTCATGAACACAGAAACAGAAATCCTCAACAAAATATTAGCGAATCAAATCCAGTATTTTTTTTTTTTTTTTTTTTTGCGGTACACGGGCCTCTCACTGCTGTGGCCTCTCCCGTTGCAGAGCACAGGCTCCGGACGCCCAGGCTCAGCGGCCATGGCTCACGGGCCCAGCCGCTCCACGGCATGTGGGATTCTCCCAGACCTGGGCACAAACCCGTGTCCCCTGCATCGACAGGCGGACTCTCAACCACTGCGCCGCCAGGGAAGCCCCAGTAATATATTTTTAAAAGACCCACATACACCATGACCAACAGGGATTTATCCTGGGAATGCTAAGCTAGTCAACATTTGGAAATCACTAACATAATCCATTATATTAGTGATTCAAAGAAGAAAAATCACTTGATCACTTGACATAGAAAATGCATTTAACAAATTCCAACATCCATTCATGATAAAAACTAGAAAACTAGGAAGAGAGGGAAATTTCCTCAGCTTGATAAAGAACATCTACAAAAAACCTACAGCCAACATCATACTTAGCAGTCAAAGACTGAATGCTTACCCACAAACCCCAAAGATCAGGACCAAGGCAAGAACACCCACTCTCACCACTCCTAGCCACCATCATACTAGTAGTACGCATCAGTGTATACAGACTGGAAAAGAAAAAATAAAACTGTCCCTGTTCTCAGAAGACATTATTTTACACTTAAAAAATTCAAACAAATCTACCAAAAGCAAACAAACCCCTCCAAATACCTCTTAAAACTAAGTGAGTTTAACAAGGTCACAGTACGAAGTCAAAAAAAAAATCGTTTTTTAATTAAGTTATTTACTTAGACTTTTATATATTAGCAATGTACAATTAGAAACATGTTAAACACACAATAGCTAAAAAAAAGGAAAATAAAAGCAATAGTTATAAATCTAACAAAACAAATACAAGATCTGTATGGCAGTACTAAAAAGTGCTGATGAAAGACATCAAATAAGACCTAAATAAATGAAAAACATATGTTCATGAACTGGAAGATCCCACATGGAAAGATTTCAATTCTACTCCAACTGGCCCACAGACTTAAGGCAATTCTAACCAATATCCCAAAAGGATGTTTTTATAGATAAAGATTCTAAAATATATACAGAAAGGTAAAGGACCTAAAATATCTAAAACACGTTTGAAAAACAACGAAGTTGTAGGAATCACACTACCCTGTTTTTAAGACTTACTATAAAGCTACAGTAATCAAAACAGTGTGGTATTGGCAAATTGATAGAAACAGACCAGTGGAACAGAAAAGACGGTGGAGAAACAGACCTGTTTGACAAATATGGTCAACTGATTTGTGACAATGGTGGAAAAGCAATTCAAAGGAGAAGGGATAGCCTCTTCAACAATGTTGTTGGAACAACTGCATATGCAGATGTAAAAAAACAAACATACACATCAACTTTCACCTCAGACATGATATTAAAAAAAACTCAAGGGACTTCTCTGGTGGTGCAGTGGTTAAGAATCCGTCTGCCAATGCAGGGGACATGGGTTCAATCCCTGGTCTGGGAAGATTCCACATGCCGCGGAACTAAGCCCGTGCACCAGAACTACTGAGCCTGCACTCTAGAGCCCGCGTGCCACAACTACTGAGCCCATGTGCCACAACTACTGAAGCTCGTGTGCCTAGAGCCCATGCTCTGCAACAACAGAAGCCACCACAATGAGAAGCCCACTCACCGCAACAAAGAGTAGTCCCCGCTTGCTGCAACTAAAGAAAGCCCACGCACAACAACGAAGACCCAACGCAGCCAAAAATAAAATAATTTTTAAAAAACTCAAAAAGGATCATAAATCTAAATATAACACTATAAAACTTAAGGAAAAAATAGGAGAAATCTTTATGACCAGGTTAAGTAGAATTTTTAGATATATACCAAAAGCATGATCCACTTAAAAAAAAGATAAATTGAACATCAAAATTTAAAACTTTGTTCTGCAAAAGTCACTGTTACGAGAATAAACAAAACAAGCAAATCACATATCCAACAAAGGACCTGTATCTAGAATATACAATGAACTCTCAAAACTCAAGAGTAAGAAAACGAACAACCTAATTAAAAACTGAACAAAAGATCTAAACAGACACTTCACCATAGGGGATATACAAAAGGAAAAATATGCACAGGAAAAGATGTTCTACATCATTCACCATTAGAGAATTGCAAATTAAAACCACAATGAGATACCAGTACACATTTAATAGAGTGGCTAAAATAAAAAATTTATATATTAACAATATCAAGTGCTAGCAAGCATGTGGAACAACTGGAACTCTCATACATAGCTGCTAGGAATCAACATGATACAGCCACTCTGAAAAATAGCTCGGAAGACACTTCCTGACATCCTCACACCACGCTGCTTCTTTATGCCACAAATACCCTGCCTTCAGGGAGGCAGATTCGACATTCGTTCTCCCATTTCATCCCCTGCCTGCCTTGTGAATAAACCCTCTCTTCGCTGCAAACCTCTACATCTCAGTATCTTGGTTTGTGGGATGTCAGGCAAGAGCAACCTAGTTTGGTAACACTTGGTTGAATGGCAAAACTGCCATGTGGCTGACAGGGTCTTAGTGCTCTGGCCGGGTGTCAGGCCTGAGCCTCTGAGGTGGGAGAGCCGAGTTCAGAACGTTGGACCACAAGAGACCTCCCAGCCACACATAATATCAATTGGTGAGAGCTCTCCCAAAGATCTCCATCTCAACACTAAGACGTAGCTCCACTCATTGACCAGCAAGCTCCAGTGCTGGACAACCCATGCCAAACAACTAGCAAGACAGGAACACAACCTGACCCATTAGCAGAGAGGCTGCCTAAAATCATAATAACTTCACAGACACCCCAAAACATACCACAAGATGCAGTCCTGCCCACCAGAAAGAGAAGATCCAGTCTCATCCACCAGAACACACACACTAGTCCCCTCCACCAGGAAGCCTACACAACCCACTGAATCAACTTTAGCCACCGGGGACAGACATCAAAAAAAACGGGAACTACAAACTGGCAATCTGTGAAAAGTAGACCTCAAACACAGTAAGTTAACCAAAATAAGAAGACAGAGAAATACACAGCAGATAAAGGAGCAACGTTAAAAACCCACCACACCAAACAAATGAAGAGGAAATAGGCAGTCTACCTGAAAAAGAAATCAGAGTAATGATAGTAAAGATGATCCAAAATCTTGGAAACAGAATGGAGAAAATACAAGCAACGTTTAACAGGGACCTCGAAGAACTAAAGAGCAAACAGTGATGAACAACACAATAAATGAAATTAAAAGTTCTCTAGAAGGAATCAATAGCAGAAAAACTGAGGCAGAAGAACGGATCAGTGACCTGGAAGATAAAACAGTGGAAATAACTACCGCATAGCAGAATAAAGAAAAAAGAATGAAAAGAATTAAGGAGAGTGTCAGAGACCTCTGGGACAACATTAAACGCACCAACATTCAAATTATACGGGTCCCAGAAGAAGAAGAGAAAAAGAAAGGGACTAAGAAAATATCTGAAGAGATTATAGTTGAAAATTTCCCTAATATGGGAAAGGAAATAGTTAATCAAGTCCAGGAAGTACAGAGAGTTCCATACAGGATAAATCCAAGGAGAAAAATGCCAAGACACATATTAATCAAACTATCAAAAATTAAATACAAAGAAAACATATTAAAAGCAGCAAGGGAAAAATAACACACAAGGGAATCCCCATAAGGTTAACAGCTGATCTTTCAGCAGAAACTCTGCAAGCCACAAGGGAGTGGCAGAACATATTTAAAGTGATGAAAGGGAAAAACCTACAACCAAGATTACCCTACCCAGCAAGGATCTCATTCAGATTTGATGGAGAAATTAAAACCTTTACAGACAAGCAAAAGCTAAGAGAATTCAGCACTACCAAACCAATTTACAACAAATGCTAAAGGAACTTCTCCAGGCAGGAAACACAAGAGAAGGAAAAGACCTACAAAAACAAACCCAAAACAATTAAGAAAATGGTAACAGGAACATACATATCGATAATTACCTTAAATGTAAATGGATTAAATGCTCCAACCCAAAGACTGGCTGAATGGATATAAAAACAAGGCCCTTACAAATGCTGTATACAAGAGACCCACTTCAGACCTAGGGACATATACAGACTGAAAGTGAAGGGATGGAAATGGAAATCAAAAGAAAGCTGGAGTAGCAATTCTCACATCAGACAAAACAGACTTTAAAATAAAGACTATCACAACAAAGAAGGACACTACATAATGATCAAGGGATCAATCCAAGAAGATATAACAATTGTAAATATTTATGCACCCAACATAGGAGCACCTCAATACATAAGGCAAATGCTAACAGCCATAAAAGGGGGGAACTGACAGTAACAAATAGTAGGGGACTTTAACACCCCACTTTAACCAATGGACAGATCATCGAAAGTGAAAATAAATAAGGAAACATAAGCTTTAAATGATACATTAAACAAGATGGACCTAATTGATATTTATAGGACATTCCATCCAAAAAGAACAGAATACACTTTCTTCTCAAGTGCTCATGGAACACTCTCCAGAGTAGATCATATCTTGGGTCACAAATCAAGCCTTGGTAAATTTAAGAAAACTGAAATCGTATCAAGTGTCTTTTCCGACCACAATGCTATGAGACTAGATATACATTACAGGAAAAAACCCGTAAAAAATACAAACATATGGAGGCTAAACAATATGCTACTAAATAATCAAGAGATCACTGAAGATATCAAAGAAGAAATCAAAAAACACCTAGAAACAAATGACAATGAAAACAAAATGACCCAAAACCTATGGGATGCAGCAAAAGCAGTTCTAAGAGGGAAGTCTATAGCAATACACTCCTACCTCAAGAAACAAGAAACAGCTCAAATTAACAACCTAACCTTATACCTAAAGCAGTTAGAGAAGGAAGAAAAAATAAAACCCAAAGTTAGCAGAAGGAAAGAAATCATAAAGATCAGATCAGAAATAAATGAAAAAGAAATGAAGGAAACAATAGCAAAGATCAATAAAACTAAAAGTTGGTTCTTTGAGATGATAAACAAAATTGATAAACCATTAGCCAGACTCATCAAGATAAAAAGGGAGAAGACTCAAATCAATGGAATTAGAAATGAAAAAGGAGATGTAACAACTGCCACTGCAGAAATACAAAGGATCATGAGAGATTACTACAAGCAGCTATTTGTCAATAAAATGGACAACCTGGAAGAAATGCACAAATTCTTAGAAAAGCACAACCTCTGAGACTGAACTAGGAAGAAATAGAAAATATAAACAGACCAATCACAAGCACTGAAATTGAAACTGTGATTAAAAATCTTCCAACAGGGCTTCCCTGGTGGTGCAGTGGTTGAGAGTCGGCCTGCCAATGCAGGGGATACGGGTCCGTGCCCCGGTCCAGGAAGATCCCATGTGCTGCAGAGTGGCTGGGCCCGTGAGCCATGGCCGCTGAGCCTGCGCATCCGGAGCCCGTGCTCCGCAACGGGAGAGGCCACAAAAGTGAGAGGCCCGTGTACCGCAAAAAAAAAAAGAAAGAAAAAAGAAAAAAATCTTCCAGCAAACAAAAGCCCAGGACCAGATGGCTTCACAGACGAATTCTATCAAACATACAGAGAAGAGCTAACACCTATCCTTCTCAAACTCTTCCAAAATATAGCAGGAGGAACACCCCCAAACTCATTCTACAAGGCCACCATCACCCTGATACCAAAACCAGACAAAGATGTCACAAAAAAAGAAAACTACAAGCCAGTATCACTGATGAACACAGATGCAAAAATCCTCAACAAAATACTAGCAAACAGAATCCAACACCACTTTAAAAGGATCATACACCATGATCAAGTGAGGTTTATACCAGGAATACAAGGATTCTTCAATATATGCAAATCAATCAGTGTGTATGGTGATACACCATATCAACAAACTGAAGGATAAAAACCATATGGTAATCTCAATACATGCAGAAAAAGGTTTCGACAAAATTCAACACCCATTTATGATAAAAACACTCCAGAAAGTAGGCATAGAGGGAACTTACCTCAACATAATGAAGGCCATATATGGCAAACCCACAGCCAACATCATCCTCAATGGTGAAAAACTGAAACCATTTCCACTAAGATCAGGAACAAGACAAGGTTGCCCATTCTCACCGCTATTATTCAACATAGTTGAATATTCCACATAGTTTTAGAAGTTTTAACCACAGCAATCAGAGAAGAAAAAGAAATAAAAGGAATCTAAATAGGAAAAGAAGTAAAGCTGTCACTGTTTGCAGATGACATGATACTATACATAGAGAATCCCAAAGATGCTACCAGAAAACTACTAAAGCTAATCAATGAATTTGGTAAAGTAGCAGGATACAAAATTAATGCACAGAAATCTCTTGCATTCCTATACACTAATGATGAAAAATCTGAAAGAGAAATTAAGGAAACACTCCCAATTACCATTGCAGTAGAAAGAATAAAAAACTTAGAGATAAACCTACCTAAGGAGACAAAAGACCTGTATGCAGAAAACTATTAAGACACTGATGGTAAAATTAAAGACGATACAAACAGATGGAGAGAGAGTCCATGTTCTGGATTGGAAGAACCAGCATTGTGAAAATGACTATACTACCCAAAGCAATCTACAGATTCAATGCAATCCCTATCAAACTACTACTGGCGTTTTTCACAGAACTAGAACAAAATATTTCACAATTTGTATGGAAACACAAAAGACCCCTAAGAGCCAGAGCAATCTTGAGAAAGAAAAACAGAACTGGAGGAATCAGGCTCCCTGACTCCAGACTATAGTACAAAGCTACAGTCAGCAAGACAGTATGGTACTGGCACAAAAACAGAAATATAGATCAATGGAACAGGATAGAAAGCCCGGAGATAAACACACACACATCTGGTCACCTTATCTTTGATAAAGGAGGCAAGAACATACAATGGAGAAAAGACACTCTCTTCAATAAGTGGTGCTGGGAAAACTGGACATACATGTAAAAGAATGAAATTAGAACACTCCTTAACACCATACACAAAAATAAACTCAAAATGGATTAAAGATCTAAATATAAGGCTAGACACTATCAAACTCTTAGAGGAAAACAGGCAGAACACTCTATGACATAAATCACAGCAAGATCCTTTTTGACCCACCTCCTAGAGAAATGGAAATAAAAACAAAAAACAAATGGGACCTAATGAAACATAAAAGCTTTTGCATAGCAAAGGAAAATATAAACAACACCAAAAGACAACCCTCAGAATGGGAGAAAATATTTGCAAACGAAGCAACTGACAAAAGATTAATCTCCAAAATATACAAACAGCTCATGCAGCTCAATAACAAAAAACAAACAACCCAATCAAAAATGGGCAAAGGACCTAAACAGACATTTCTCCAAAGAAGATATACAGATTGCCAACAA
Organism: Phocoena phocoena; assembly: GCF_963924675.1. NCBI lineage: Eukaryota > Metazoa > Chordata > Mammalia > Artiodactyla > Phocoenidae > Phocoena > Phocoena phocoena. Next base: position 15,238,863 of record NC_089237.1, read on the forward strand.
ACACATGAAAGGATGCTCAACATCACTAACCATTAGAGAAATGCAATTCAAAACTCCAATGAGGTATCACCTCACACCACTCAGAATAGCCATCATCAAAAAATCTACAAACAATAAATGCTGGAGAGGGTGTGGAGAAAAGGGAACCCTCTTGCACTGTTGGTGGGAATGTAAATTGATACAGCCACTATGGAGAACAGTATGGAGGTTCCTTAAAAAACTTAAAATAGAACTACCGTACAGCCTAGCAATCCCACTACTGGGCATATACCCTGAGAAAACCATAATTCAAAGCATCATGTACCACACTGTTCATTGCAGCACTATTTACAATAGCCAGGACATGGAAGCAACCTAAGTGTCCATTGACAGATGAATGGATAAAGAAGATGTGGCACATATTTACAATGGAATATTACTCAGCCATAAAGAGGAACGAAATTGAGTTATTTGTAGTGAGGTGGATGGACCTAGAAATCTGTCATACAGAATGAATTAAGTCAGAAAGAGAAAAACAAATACCGTATGCTAACACATATATATGGAATCTAAAAAATAAAAAAAGTTCTGAAGAACCTAGGGGCAGGACAGGAATAAAGATACGTAGAGAATGGACTTGAGGACACAGGGAGGGGGAAGGGTAAGTTGGGATGAAGTGAAAGAGTGGCATTGACATATATACACTACCAAATGTAAAATAGATAGCTAGTGGGAAGCAGCCGCATAGCAAAGGGAGATCAGCTTGGTGCTTTGTGACCGCGTAGAGGAGTGGGATAGGGAGGGTGGGAAGGAGACACAAGAGGGAGGGGATTTGGGGATATATGATACGTATAGCTGATTCTCTTTGTTATACAGCAGAAACTAACACAACATTGTAAAGCAGTTATACTCCAATAAAGATGTTGAAAAAAAAATAGCGTGGCAGTTTCTCATAAAGTTAAACATAACCTTACCATAAAATCCAGCAATCTCACTCGTAGGCACTGACCCTAGAGAAATGAAAACTTATGTTCACACAATACCTGTCCATGAATGTTTATAGTGGCTCTATTCGTAACTGCCAAAAAATGGGTAACAACCCCAATGGTCTTCAGTGGGTGAAAGAATAAACTGCGATACATCTATACAATGGCATTCTACTCCACAATAAAAAAAAAAAAACTGTTGTTGGACCAACTTGGATGAATCTCAAAGGCATTATGCTGAATGAACAAAGCCAGTCTTAAAAGGCTATATTATTCCATTTTCCATTAAATGACATTCTTTAAAAAAAACAACAAAGATAGAGAATAAATAGCTCATTGGTTTCCAGGATCCGGGGTGGGGTAAGGGTATGACTAGAAAAGGATATCATAATACAACCTGTACCATCATGTATACTAGTTGTAGTGGCAGTTACACACATCTATACGTGTTAAAATTCACTAAATGGTACACACACACAAAGTAAATTTTACCTTATGATAAGTTTTTAAAACTTTACCCACTACTACAGAGGTTCTAAGATCTCTTAGTCTGCCCTCTTCTCCAGGAACCTAACTCATGTGTCTAACTTCTCCTGGTTATCCCATCATCACCTCAAACTTAGTATCTCTAAAACTGATTTCACTACATTTCCCCACAAACCTCAAGTGAATGGCAACCACATATCACCCAGTCACCTAAGCCAGAACATGGGTGTCGTCCTTGCATAAGTTCTGTGAGTTACTACATAACTAGGACAGTAACTTGATCTATAGCACTACTGTATCTCCAGTAACTCTAACTGTATCCAGCACATAGCAAGTGCTCAGTCAATATTTTTGTTGAGTGAATGAATAAATAAGACCAGGGCTCTTTCTTCATTGGACCCACACCCAACCTATCAAGTTCAGCTGATTCTTTCTTGACATCCCTCCATCCCCACTGCCACCCTCTTATTTTAGGCTCTCATCACTCCCCCATGGTTGCTGTTGCAATCACTCCTAAGGATGACGTGTTGCCTGCCCACCATCACACACACACCCTTTCTGCAAACTGCCCTTTACCAATCCTCATTCCATCTGCTCATCGTCAAGCTCTCTCACAACTTCATGCCTTTATATTTGCTGTATCCTCTGCCTGAAACTTACTATTCTCCATTTATCAAAGTGGCTAACTACTAATTAGGTCCAACAATAGCCACTACCTCCTCCAGGAATTGTTCTATTTCCCAGTCTGAGATGGAGTCCTTCCTCTGTACCCCAATAGTATCCTGTGCAGAATTTTATCCTAATACTTCTCACACTATTTTAATAGCACTGGATTACTAGTACCATATAGTCAAATCTAATAGGACGATGTCTTATAGCTCTAAGCAAACTGTATCCCTCAGGACTTTACCTGGCCCACAGCAGGCACTCACTATATAATCAGGGTTGAAAAGACAGAACACAGAGAGGGAGGAAGGAAAGAAGCATCTAAAGAGTATCTAATAGTACTGTAGCCTCAGAGTATGAAGTGACTGGAAGGTTAACAGAGTGGAGATTTACTAGCAGTATGGCCATCAGTCTCTAAGATAGGAACAAAGAAGAATGGCAAAGTAACACAATACTCTGAGTAAAGAAATGGCTGATATGAAAAATATCAGAGGTAATGGAATGAGGCTTGAGGTAAATTTTTAGAGCAAAAAAGTAAAGCTAGGCATTATTTTGAAAAAATTAATTTTGTATTCAATATTGTCCTTCTCCCAGTAAACATCCCCTCTTTCAAGCAGCCAAGTTTTTTGTGGTTAGGTGACAGCAAGAAAGCAGACAAATCTGTTCCAAATATTTGACCTGGCCCCTTACAGACACAAAAAGGCTTCCAGTCGGAACTTCCCTGGTGGCGTAGTGGGTAAGACTCCGTGCTCCCAATGCAGGGGGCCTTGGTTTGATCCCTGGTCAGGGAACTAGATCCCACATGCTTGCCACAAGTAAGAGTTCGCATGCCTCAACTAAGGAGTCTGCGTGCCACAACTAAGGAGCCCACCTGCTGCAACTAAAACCCCACGCCATCAAATAAATTAATTTTTTTAAAAAAAGCCTTCCTATCATTAAAAAATATATATTCAGGAAAAAAATTTAGAGCAAATCTCCCATCCACTCTTACTCTAAACTAGAAAAGAATTCCCCTGGCCAAGAACAATCACAGAAATCTGTCTTCTGAGATGATCGGTGGGTTTATTTCCCAGGCAAAGCCTCTCATACAGTAAAATCCTATGGTTCAAGGCCCAGTCCTCAACCTTGCAGTTCAGAAACCAAGTCTTTAAAGATTTTCAAAGTGGATAAAACTCAAAGATTGAGTCACACCATAACAGCTCTATATCACCTGCAAACTTCATAGCAAAATATTAGTATTATTGACGAATGTAAGAAGGTCCTGTCTTTCCTATTTTGAGGCAAGTATGGGCTTGTCCTTCTAATTCATGGCATGGGAAACACCACTAATTTTAAAAATAAACAAAACCCATAACTAGGTTAGTAAAACAAAGTGGTGGACTCCTCTGGTTGCCTACCCAACCCCCTTCTTTCATACTAACAGAATCCCAATTTTATTTTTGGTGTTTGCTTCAAGGGAGGCTGGTTCTCTCCCTAGCCTCAGAGCCAAACTTTAATTAGTAAATGAATCTTAAGAACATCAGCTGCAATTCCATTAATTGGTATAAGAAAGGTTATGTGCTAAAATTTGGCCAGTGGGACGTGAGGCAAATACGAGAGAGAGAGAGAGAGAGAGGTAGCTTTCAGGAAAGTTTTTCTTAATCTTAAAGATGGACCCAAGAAAGGGGCAGCTGTTCTACCAGTCTTTGAACAATGCTGTGTGTGGATATACAAGTTGAAAGTATGGCAGTCCTCGTGCAGCTATGCAAGGATAAGCCTGAGAAGAATAACCAAAATTCTAAAAATGGCAGGGCAGAAAGTTGGAAAGAAATTGGGTCCTTGAGGATGCTATCGAGTTTCAGAATTAACTTATCTATAATCACCACACCTCTGAAATTCTTTATTATGTGAACTAATAAATCCCCTTCATATCTCAGTCATTGTAAAAATTCTAACCACTCTGTTACAAGAGCAAATAAAAATGACCAGGGAAATGACTATAGAATCTAATCAAATTTAAATTTTAACATAAAATTATTTCCTCTAGAAATCTCAAATTTAATAAATATAGAGCAGAGGCACTGAGTTTAGATGTTAAAATCTTTCTTTACTTACCAGTTTAAAATCCCACAATGGCTCACTTGAGGCTTTAAGGATATAATCTGAACTCTTTAACTGGGCATACAAGACACTGCACTAACTGATGTGTGATTAACTGTCCATTTTTTTAAAAGCAATTTTCTAACTCACCCTAGGTTCCAGGAATCGAGAATTCTTGTAGTTGCTAGAATGCACCATATAGTCTCCTATCTTCGTCTACTGGCAAATGAGACTTTCTCTATGTAGACCCCTAACGCATACTTATCCTTCAAAGTTCAACTTGCATTCTCTTCTCCTCCCTGCCTCTTGCCCAACTGCTGTCACTGTTGGATTAGCAAGCTCTCTCCTCTATTAGACTTTGAGCTCCCTGGGAGTAGCAACTGTTTCCAACATGTATCACAATGACTGATACACAGTAAACACTAAAAATATCTTTGTGGAATGATTTAATGAACCACATTTGGGGGCAGTCATAAGTTCCCTTCATTGCAGTACTGGATGATGCAGATTTATAAAATATATCCATCATCACATCAAGTTCTATTAAACAGCACTATTTTAAAGGGTTGTTAATTTGTTTTAAAATAACTCAAAACCAGTTTTATCTGACTTTTAAAAGAATAACAAAACATAAGACAAAATAATGTCATAACTTTTTAAGAAAATTCATGCTATGTGACAAACATTTATTATGACACAATGACCAAGGATAAAAAAATGGATAAGAGATGTCTCTGTTCCCAATAACATTCTTGGTCTGATCACAGACTATTACCTAAATGCTTTACAATAGCCATAAATGATATTTACCATTCCTAATCAAAACTATAGGCGCCCTAAAATAAAATCTTTAGTGAGCAAAAAGGAAATCATCCCACAATTTTCACATACTACACATATTTCACATTAATGTAGACTAATATATGAGTGTTTAAGTGTTTAATATAGTGCAAGAAACGTAATATTCGATAAATGCATGCTAAATCTGAATCAACTTTATGCAGAGATGAACAAAGTATTTTTCTAAGTTTTATATCTTTATGTACATATACCACAGATTCATCTGAGGAAAGTAAAACCATATTTGTTACAGAAATAAAATTAGTATCATAGTTATAAATTATCAACTCACAATGTATAATTGGTACCCATATTTAAAATGTTTTCATGAAAAACAATCAGAAAAAATGAGAGAGCAAAAAAAAAATCAGAGAGCAAAAATGCATGCAGTTTAAAATAAAATCTCTCTCAACTACCAAAAGAAGGCACCAAACTCTTGGCTACTTTCTGATTTGATACAATCATTAGCAACTTAAGATCTGTTAAAAACTGACCTGCTACTTCAAAGAAAATACATTTAGCAGTGTTCAAATCTCAATTTAGACTTAATTCCATTACTAATTGTCTCATTTACTCAGAGACAGCAACATATGAAGAGTGAGAATTCAATCGCTTCTACTCCTATGGCTGTCTACTAGCTATAGATACTTGGGAAAGTCTTTTTATCTCTCATCAGTAAAATGGAGTGGTATTTGCTATACAGATTAAATGAGGTAATAACACGTTAAAGTCTTTTCCTTTTGTGAACCATAGAACACATGCAAATGTAAGGTAACTGTTACTCAATACATGCTTTATCGAAGACAAGAAATTTAACCAAATAACCTCTTACGTTCTCCTTCAATGAAATATAGATATATAAATGTAAATATGACGACAGTATGAACTGATGGAGGGTAAAAAGGCAGTGAGCATTTCTTACCCTTAGGATAGTTAAACTGTATTAGGGAAGCATTTCTAGAAAGTTTATATGCAATAAAAGGCATTACATTATTAAGTTTCACATTAGGGATAAACACTACAGTACATGAGACACAAGAGTGATCACTGTGAACCTGAATAAGATATAAGCTGGACTTTAATGATTGACTGGGTAGTATTTAAAGAGGTGACTTAAGTATAAATGGCAAGTTTATTCCAGACAGGGTGAATGTCATGATCAAAGGGTCACAGAAAATACAAAGCATTAAGAAGATCGACTTGGATAAAGTAGAAAGTTTCTGAATAAGAGTTATAGGGAATAAGGCTAGAGAAGTTAGGTAAGGTCAGGTGCCAAGCTAAGAATTTTCTAATTAAGAAAATTAATATGGCAGCAGGATGAGAGTAGGGCAAGTGCTGGTGAGTCAGAGAAAACAGTATATTTATTCATTTGTTCAACAAATATTTATTGATCTACTAATTTCCAGGCACTATTCCTGATTCTGGGAATAATACAGTCAATGAATCTGTAAGACTTTTATTAAGGAATGCAAACAATAAACAAAACCATGCAAACAAAGTAAAATACCTCAAAGAGTGATATGTGCAAAAAAGATAGAAAGGGTAACTGGATGGAGTCTGAATGTGGTGGGGACTGAGAAGGAAGACTGGTGAGGAGACTGAAAAGAAAGACCAGTGACTATTAAAAAAAGAAAGCTGTATGCATGTGAGGGGCAGAAGGTACATGGGAAATCTCTGTATCTGTCCCTCAATATTGCCATGAACCTTAGTGGTCTAAAAAAAAAATCTATTAAAAAAGAAGGAGAGTGGAGAGGCAGGCAGTGTTTATATTATCAAGGGCTCTATAAGCTTTTTTTTTTTTTTTTTTAACATTTATTTATTTGGCTGCACTGGGTCTTAGTTGTGACACACAGGATCCTTGAGTTGCGGCATGCAGGCTCTTCGTTGCAGCATGTGGGATCGAGTTCCCCGACCAGGGATCGAACTGGGGCCCCCTGCATTGGGAGTGCGGAGTCTTAACCACTGGACTGCCAGGAAGTCCCAAGGGCTCTATAAGCTTAGTGAAAGACTTTAAACTTTATTCTAAAACCTACTGAAATCTATTGCAGGGTTCTAAGATTAGGACTGATATATGATGAAGTTGATTTAAGATCACTAAAGCCATTTACTAAGTCAAAGCATGGGCAGTAAGAGGAAGACTGGTCTACCATAGGCAAGTACACCTGAAATAACACAATATTATAAATCAACTATACTTCAATAAAAATAAATTAAAGAAATTAAAAAATAAAAAGAACAAAAATATGGGAAAAAAGAGAAATCAGCGAGTTTTTTTAACGACTGTGTGAACTGGCTTGACAGTACAGAACAGGGACCACCAAATTTGTCCAGAATGGGGCAAATAGTAAATATTTTAGTCTCTCTCCCAACTATAGAATTTTGCTTTTATAGAATGAAAGCAGACACAGACAACACATAAACAAATGATTATGGCTATGTCCACACAAAATTCTACTTACAAAAGCAGGTGGTAGGCCAGATTTAGCCTGGAGGCCATGGTTTGTCAACTCCTGGTATAGAAAGTGAAGGAACCCCAAATTCAAAGCTAGTTCTCCCTGTCCACTGATACTCCACACAAGACTTCTACCAAATTCAGGGAAGCAACAATCCGGGAGACTGGAAGCTTGACAATAATGTTGAGCAAGATCTCATAATGAGATGATACTTAGATCCCAGAGTCCTGCTAGAGGGAAAGGACTGACATACACACAGAACAGACCTCAACCTAGACATCTGAAACACATGTGAACTGAGACAAACTAAACTGCAACCTAGCCCTTATCCACCTCAACCCTCCATCAGATCCAAGAGAGCAGACCCTCACCATAGCTGTCTTACGTAGGAAAAAGCTTTCCCTCTCTACATGTTGACGAAAAGTCAATTAACTATCAAGTTAAGAAGAAAAAAGAGAATTTTCTTCAAGCCAAACTGAGGATTATAACCCAGGAAGCAGATTCTCAGAAGCTCTGAGAACTGTTCCACCTGTTAGAAGTTGAAGGCATAGTCATATACATTTTTGAGACAAAGGATCATACATCAAAATGATATACTGATTTTACATAAAGTTCACCAAGGATACACAGTGTAGGTAAACATGTACAAAGCGAACAGCAAGGCACCATGACCCCTACAGAGCTGGGAAAGAACACTATTCCTTTAAAAAATTACATTGCTAGTGTCAGAAGGAAGAAAAAAAAATTTACCTTTATAGTTGAGCAGGCACTCCCACCTCTGAGGAGCTCTGGTTAATGTGTAATGCAGGTGCACACTGCACATTAGGAGGGAGAAGGACCAAACACACACAGAGAGGGAATTTTATGTTTATTTTTTCTTGTCCTGCCTTAAAATATGAATTTTATTTCATCAAGGGAAAAATATTATTTACTCTAGCCTCTACAGATCTTTTAAACACAATGTCTGATAAACAACAGAAAAATGAGATGTGTGAAGCAGCAAAAGAATTAGCAGATACACATCTGACCTAAATGCAGGACTTAGCAGACACATCAGCTATTAAACTATTATTTTTAGCTATTATGTAAAAGTAAAAAAAGGAGGTTAAAAACAGAAAAAACAGATGAAAAGATTAAAAATTTCAACAGAGAAATGAACTATCTTTAGAAGAACCAAATGAACATTCTATAACTGAAAAACACTATCTAAATTAAGAATTAACTGACTGGGCTTAAAAGCTGACTGGACTCAGCAGAAAAATATTAATAAACCTGAAGTCAGGCCAACATAAATTAACCAAAGGGGGAAAATTACCAAAAAAACAAAGAAAAAGAACAGTATGAGATGCATTAGGTAATATCAAACAATTTAATGTACAAACTAAAGTTCCAAAACACAGATGAAAAAAGGATAGAAGAAATGCCTTAAGAAATAATGACTAAGGTTTTCCACAACTGATGAAAGACATCAACACTTAGACTCAAGAAGCTCACCAAAATCCAAACAATATAAAAGAAAGAAAAGCATACACCTAGGTATATCATAGCCAAATGCTAACAGCCAAGATAAAGAAATTTTTTAAGCAGCCATACTAAATTAAATAAATAATTAAATCACATTTCATTCAAAGACAAAAACAATGAGAATGACTGCCAACTTCTTATCAGAAAGAAAAAATAACAGAATAACATCTTTAAAGTGTTGAAAGAAAAGAACTGCCAATCTAGGATTTTATACCCAGGGAAAATATCCTTCAAAAATGAAGGTAAAATTAAAACATTATAACAAATTAAAGCTGAGATAATTCACTGCCAGTGACCTACACCTCAAGAAATGCAAAGGAAGTTCTGCAGGGCGAAAAAAAATTATCCCAGATAAAACACCATTTTATAAGAAGGAATGAAGAATACGAGAAGAAGGAAATATATGGGTTAATTTTTTTTAAGACATATAAAAAGCATCTTAAAGACTAATGACTACTTAAAGTAACAAATGTATTGTGGAATATATATCAATACTACAGTGGAAGTAAAATACAGACAACAAAAAGTGGGATATAAATAGAATTAAATACCCTAAAGTCCTTACAGTGCTCACAGAGTAGTAGAATAAAATTTGAAGTTAAACCATAAAAAGTTAAAGATGCATATGGTAATCCTTTGCACAGTCTCTTTTTTAAAAAATCCAAGAAGGTATAGCTAAAAGGCCAAGAAAACAGAATTTAAAATATTTCATAAATTCTAAAAATGACAGGGAACAGGGGGAAAAAAAGAACGAGGAACACATGAATGCAAAAGAAACAAAGAGCAAGATGAAGAACTTAAACCAAATCACATCAATAGTTATATAGTCAATGTAAATGGACTGAATATACCACTTAAAAATAGAAAATGAGATTGGATTCAACAACAAGACAAAACTACATATTTACAACAAGAGATACACCTTAAATACAAAATCTAGACAGACTTAAAGCCAAAGTACCAGAAGCTCAACTAAGCAAAACATTAACATACAGTAGTTAAAAAAAGCAGTAAAGTTTACTTAATAAATATAGCAAACTTTGCCCTATAAAAAGAAAATACATTTTGTTTTCTAGCATCCATTAGATAGTTATAAGATCTGATCAAAATACAGCCCAAAAAAACCCCAAAAACAAAAAAAAAAACCTCAATGTTTTAAAGCAAAAGTTGGCAAACTTTTTCTCACAGGGTCAAATCATAAGTATTTCAGGAGTGTGGGCTATACAGTCTCTATCACAAATGGGTGTGACTATGTTCCAGTAAAATCATACTATGTAAAAAGTTAATATTGAGAATACTATATATCAAAATTTATGGAATACAGCATAAGCTATATCATAGAAAATTTATAATGTAAATGAGAAGAAAAATAAAATTAGTAAAATCAAGAATTGAATCTTTTGAAAAAGCTAATAAAATAGATAAGCTTCAAAGCTAAGAGACAGAAAATATAAAAACATCCAATATTAGGAGAAACTGAATTAAACTCAAATGAATACAATATTTATAACTTCATACAAATAAATTCTAAAATCTCAATGAAATGGACATTTTCTAGGAAAATAATATATTATCCAAATTGCCTAAAGGAAACTTAATTACACTGATGAAAATAAAATAGAAAATACTGTCAAAAAACTACCTAAAAAACCCCCAAAAAGCTCAGGCTAGCCATTTTTATGTCTGAGTTCCACTAAACTTTCAAGGAATAAATAATTTATATGATACATGAAGCACCGTAAAAGATGAAACCATAACAATTCATCTTGTGAAGTTAGCAAAACTCAAACAACTCTGAATAAACAGGATAAAAATAAAACTGGAAATAGAGGTGAAAACATGAGTGCAAGTGTATGTATCTATCTGATGAGAAGTGCTATTAGTTTAATTGCTAAACCACTACAAATACCTGAAATATAAATAAAACCAGTCAAATGAGATATGTTTCAAAATGCAATTTCAAGGCTCTCACCACTTTTTTCACTCTCCAGTCATGTTCATTTTCATAGCCCACCACCGAATAAGAATCCTTCTTCTTTTAACACAGCCACACTCTGTCACTTCCTCTAATGACTTTTCCCCTCAAGTTCTATGACAGCCTATCTTAATTGGCAAGGACAAACGAATTTCATAAAGAGTAAATATCTCAACTGACAAACACAAATTGGGCAAATAGATGGGCAGAGAACAGAAAGGGAAACAGCAATCAATAAAAATATGACAGGTTTGGGTTTTATTACAAAAGATGCTATAGCTCTACAATTAAATAAGTAAAATCCTTTCCTCATATTAAACAGGAGTATGTTTTCTAACCAAATTTGTTAGAACAGGGTACAGAAAAGGTAAAAACCCTTGAAAAGCTTATGCTGTAATTTCATGGTTTATTAATGAAATAAAACTTAATGTCCCTGGAAGGAAAAAGATATTTTTATAGCAAAATATATTTACATGAATGCTATGGTACATATTTCTTTGAACATTTTATTATGAACATTCACTATTCAGAGAGCAATGAAGATTTTAATTAATTTCAATGCCCAGTTGGTGGTGGTGAGGAGGGCGGAGGGAACGCCAATAACAAATGCTTCTAACAAAGTGCCCTATTTTCACAGATGGACTGATTTTTGCTCATGAAGTGGTTAAAGAGAAATTAACTCAAACTCAAATATCAAGCAACCAGTACACTACCCAGTACTTAGTGATTAATGAATAAACATCTGTTGACAGAAACGAAATCATGATCTATAAAAGTAAAACAATAAACTGGACTTCATAAATATTAAAAACTTTACAAAAGACCCTGCTAAGGGGATAGAAAGACAATCAACAGGCTGGGAGAAAATACTGGCAAACAACATATCTGACAAAGGCTAGAATATATAAAGAGCTCTCAAAACTTAATACACACACACACACACACACACACACGCAAACACACACACAGCCCAATTAGAAGACAGCCAAAAGACATGAAGAGATGTTTCACCAAAGAAGACATACAGAAGGCAAATAAGCACATGAAAAGATGATCAGTATCATTTAGCCACTAGGGAAATGAAAATTAAACCACAATGAGGTACCAATACACACTTATCAAAATAATTAAAATTAAAATAGTGACAACACCAAATGCTGGCAAGGATGAGGAGAAACTGGATTACTTACACACTGCTGGTGTGAATGTAAAATGGTACAGGCACTCTGAAAGAGATGGCACTTTCTTTAAAAACTAAACATGCAACTAAAATATGTCCTGGCAACTGTACCCCTGGACATTTACCCCAAAGAAATGAAAGCACATGTTCACACAAAACCCTGTACATTTCCCCATATGACCAGCAATTCCACTCCTGGATATATTCCCCCAAAAAACTGAAAACAGAGACTCAAACAGATACTTGTATGACAATGCTCAGAACAGCATCATTCAAATGGAAATAACCCAGTGTCTATCAACAGATGAATGGATAAACAAAATGTGGCATACACATACAAAGGAATAGTATTTAGTCATAAAAAGGAATGAACTTCTGATGCTACAACAGGAATGAACCTTGAAAACATTATGCTAGGTGAAATAAGCTACATACAAAAGGACAAAATAGTATGATTACACTTATGTGAAATATCTAGAAAAGGCAAATTCACAGAGACAGAAAGATTCGAGGTTATTGGGGCTGGGGAGAAGAGGAAATGGGGAGTACTGCCTAATGGGTACAGAGTTCGTGCTTGGGGTAATGAAAAATTTGGGGAAATAGTGGTGGTGGTTACATAACATGGTGAATGTAATTAATGCCAATAAATTGTACAATTAAAAATGGTTAAAATAGAGCTTCCCTGGTGGCGCAGCGGTTGGGAGTCTGCCTGCTGATGCAGGGGACGCGGGATCATGCCCCGGTCCGGGAAGATCCCACGTGCTGCGGGGCGGTTGGGCCCGTGGGCCATGGCCGCTGAGCCTGCGCGTCCGGAGCCTGTGCTCCGCGGCGGGAGAGGCCGCAACGGTGAGAGCCCCGCGTACCGCAAAAAAAAAAAAAAAAGGTTAAAATAGTGAACTTTATGTTATATATATTTACCACAATAAAAAACTTTAAAAAAATCAGTCCGTGGCCTATGATACCAGTGCAGTGCCTAGCAAGAGACCATTACAATAACTAACAGCATAGGATCCTCACAGAAAACAATTCCTGCCTGAGATGAGCTTACAAACAAACTTAGAAAACACATCAGAAATGATCCACCATGAACAAGTCACAAAACATCACAGAAGAATCAGTGCCCCAAGCATTAAAGGTAATACAATGATGCCAGAAAACATAAGCTCTAACACCTCCATTCTATCCCTAGTTTAAGTCTAAATCAAAGGCAGCCTCTGGCTGTTCCCAAATTTAGAATGTATCTTTTGGTCATAATGGCATTTGTGTCCTACAATGTGTTGGACAGCGCCACAAAATGAAGTGGCAATAATGCTCTTGCCTCAGTAATGCCACGGTTTTCTTTGCTCTCTTTCCTAGACATATGTCTAGCCTATGTGCCTATGTAACCAAGTATTTATAGCTAGTTTTAATATCTTGTTAACTGATACCCTGACCCAAATCAATTATTCCTTTTCATACTTATTTTCATTTATTCTTCCATAGAATTTTTTTTTTTTTTTTTTTTTTTTTTTTGCGGTACGCAGGCCTCTCACTGTTGTGGCCTCTCCCGTTGCAGAGCACAGGCTCCGGATGCGCAGGCTCAGAGGCCATGGCTCACAGGCCTAGCTGCTCCGCGGCATGTGGCATCTTCCCGGACCGGGGCACGAACCCATGTCCCCTGCATCGGCAGGCGGACTCAACCACTGCGCCACCAGGGAAGCCCTTCCACAAAATTTTAAAGTTCTTTTACCCAACTGAAAATGAACCTGCTGTTTCCTGAATGGAACTGAAACAAATTTATGTGTAAATCCAGAAGCACGATATGTTTTTCCATTTGTCCAAGTCTTACCACTTCAATAAGGTTTCTTGTCAAATCTATTCCTGAGAATTTAATGGCTGTTATCATTGTGAATGTAATTTTTTTCTCATTTACATTTCTAATCAGGAAATATTGGTAGGGATAAAAGTGCTAACCACCTTGCCAAATTACATTATTATTTCTAGTAAATATTTACTGGATACTCTGGGGTTTTTACCTCGCTTAAAAATAAAAATGACACTGTCTTGTCTTTTCCAATATTTATATTAGTCACTTTATTTTCTTGTCTTTATTGTATACTAGAACCTTCCAAACAATTCTGAAAAAGAGTGGTAATAGGAGAAATCTCTATCATGTTTCTGTTTTAATGAAAATGGCTGATCCATTTCTTTGTTTAGAATGATGCTGGCTGTTGGATTTGGTGAATACTCTTTATTACATTTAAAGTATCCTTTTTCTATTTTAATGCTTTTAATGGCTGCTCAGATTTATAAAATGCTTTTTCAGAATATAATGATATGATAATGTGGTTTTAAATTTTTTTTCTAAGTAAAAAACTTACATTGATTTTCTGATATAGAAACGTCTTTGCATTCCTGGAACAAATTCTACTGTAGTACACAATCAGGACTTATTTAACTATAAGTTTTACTTACTTTGCTCACTTTTCTTTCTGCATCTCCTTCTTTCCTCACATTTATTTTTTATTTTGGTAGGATACAGCCTCAAGATATTTTTTTTCTCCCAATGGCTGCATTATATTAAGGGTACTATACTTCCTGAGTTCTTGAATATCTGAAATTGACAGTATTTTGCTCCCCTCATACCTGAATGATGGTTTACCAAAACAATGATACAATGATACCAAATAGTGGCATTAGTTATATCAAAGAAACATATTGGAACTTTTACTAATTACTTGCATGATTTTAAATAATAAAAACAACAGTTAAGAAAAATATAAACATTTAATTTTTAGAAAACATAAAAACACACATGATTTCTTTATAACTCATAATTCAAAAGAGCCACACAGTTGTCTTTTCACAAAGCAAGAGTTCCAAGTCCTATGTACCTCAGAAACAATTTTCACATCATAAAACTGAATTAAGCTATAAAATTCAAAGCTGATATTCACATATCCTTAGAGGGAAAACTCTGCCTGAGAAAATTCATTTGTTATTACTTGATATAAAATCTATTTCTGTTAAATATTTATGTAGTGCCCCACACAAGAGTTGAGATCAACTATTTAAAGGACAAATTAGAACAGTCAATATCCTTTATTACAAGTGCTTTTCAAACTAAAAACTCAATTGGTTCCCTAAAACAAAACAAAACAAATGACTATGCCATAAGAAAACTTAACTTACTAATTTTAAAAATAAGCCATAAGCCAAAAGTTAATATAAAGTACCCACCCAATTATTCATTAATGATTAAAGAAAAAAACTGTAATGATGAAAACATTAATGGTATCATCCCATAAACACACTCTTTCTTTTAATATCAAATTTATTCTTGCTTTGGAATTCTTGTCTTAGAGAACATTTGAAAAAAAATACTGCTTCTCTATAAATTCTTGCCATATAGAATACAAATCACTATTGTTGTAACTACTCTAACTTACAACTACTCTAAATTATAAACATTTTACATGAAAAGCCATGGAGAAGAATAAACACTAGAATAAGACCCCCTGAAATCATTACTGACATAATTAAATACCTAGTAAATCAAAATAATAAGCTTTAATAATACAGTAGAACCTTGACATACACAGATTTAATAATATGATTGCTACTAAAGCAGTAGTTACTCAGAAATCTAGGATACAATAATTTGTAATTTTGCTAAAGCACAAATTTGGTGCCTACCTCTAATAAGGGTAGTATGTAGAAATAAATCACTCACCTGGTACTCAGGGCAAAAAGTCTACCCAGTATCTGCATCTTAATATGGCTTTACTGTTTTCTACTAGTTATTTTATATGGATTAGTTGTTGTGAAGTGACAGAAAATCCTACTCCTGGTGTCAAAAGTAAACAACTGTAGGTGTCTAAAGAAATCATAGTTCTTGACCAGAAAATAAATTTTGGATAAACCATTTCTTTAAGTGACAAATGTGGAGGCAGCTTGGATCTCTGACATTTATGAGTTACTCTGTGTGTCTTTCAAAAAGTGACCAGTGGGGTGACATCAACTATTATTCGTCTTCTGCTAAATCCAGTTAATGTCTGGGGAGATGCAATACCTAAATGCAATGTAGTTCTCTGGATTCAATTCTGGAACACAATGAGGAGTTTAATGAAAAAGCTAATGAAATCCAAATAAAAGTGTGGGGTTTAGTTAACAGCAATATACCAATGTTGGTTTCTTAGTTTTGACAAATGCACCATGGTAATATAAGATGTAACAGTTGGGAAAATTAGGTAAAGGATATACAGGAATTCTCTGTACTATCTTTGCAACTTTTCTGTAAAACTAAAATTAACCCAAAATGAAAAGTTCATGAAAAAATAAAGAGGCATAGGAGGAAATAAAATTATATTAGTAAAAACCAACAGAAACAGACATATTTAGAGTTAGACAAAAATATATAGATATAAATATAGTAGGTCTATATTTATAAAAGATAAGAGACAAGATTGAGAATAGTACTGAAAAAGAACAGAAAAAAATAAAAACCTAATGGTGTCTACCTGCAGACTGTTTTTAAGTTGAAAGGGGAAAATTAGTATCTACATAGCAGAGAAACTGGACAGTACACTGATTTGGTCATCAAAATCACTAATGAGTGACAGATGGACATTATGTGCCTCCAGCTGTGATAACCCAAGAAGAAAAGAACATATGTAACATTCAGACCACAGAAACATACCATGAATCTAATCATTTAAAAAAATCAGAACAAATATAAAATTAGGAGCATTCTAGTTATTCATCAAACATGTCAAGAAAGGCTGAGAAACTGTTTCAAATTAAATGAGAGTAAAAAGACGTAACAAGTAATATAATACCTTATTCTAGACTGGATCTTGGAAAGGAAGAGGGAAAATTCTTTTTTTAAAAATTACTAGGTAAACTGACAAAATTTGCAGAATAGATGGTAGATTGGATAAAAGTATTATATCAATCTTAAACTGCTTGAGGTTGATAACCGGACTGTGGTATAAAAAAGAATTTCCTTAAGAAATACCTGTTGAAATTTTTAGGAGTAAAGGGGCATGATGTATTTAACCCACCCTCAAGTGATTTAAAAAAGAGTGAGTGTGGGCTTCCCTGGTGGCGCAGTGGTTGAGAGTCCGCCTGCCGATGCAGGGGACACGGGTTCGTGCCCCGGTCCGGGAGGATCCCACATGCCGCGGAGCGGCTGGGCCCGTGAGCCATGGCCGCTGAGCCTGCGCGTCCGGAGCCTGTGCTCCGCAACGGGAGAGGCCACAGCAGTGAGAGGCCCGCGTACCGCAAAAAACAAAACAAAACAAAAAAAAAAGAGTGAGTGAGAGAGAAAGGGTGAAGTAGGGGAGAAATGGAGACACTGTGTATGTGTACTTATAGAGAGAGAATGATGAAACAAGTGCAGTGAAAAGTTCATGAATCTGTGCAAGGGTATATGGAGTTCTTTGTACTACTGCTGCAACCTTTCAGTAAGCTTAAAATTATTTCCAAATTTTGGGAATTTCCTGGAGGTCCAGTGGTTAGCACTCTGTGCTTTCACTGCCAAGGGCCTGGGTTCAATCCCTGTTCGGGGAACAAGGATCCCGCAAGCCACATGGCGTAGCCAAAAAAAATTTTTTTTAATTATTTCCAAATAAAAAAAAATTTAAAAAGCAAATGGAAGTTCTAGAACTGAAATATACAAAAACTAAAATTAAGAACTGAATGTGGTTAAGAACAGATCATATACCAATGGAGAGTGAATCAGTGAACTATAAGAGATAAAAAGAAAATATCCAGCATAAAGTATATAGAGACAAAAGGATAGAAAGAGAGTGTAAGAGACATAGATGACATGCATGTAGTCTATCAAATGCATAACTGGAGTCCTAGAAAGAAAGGAGAAAGAGAGAAAGGGGAAAAAAATAAAATTTGAAGAGATAATGAGTAATAGCTTTCCAAAACTGATGAAAGTCATCAAGCCACAGATTCAAAAAACCCTACAAACATAAATAAATAGAAGAGAAAGACAGATTAAAAAGAAAACCACTCCTAGGCACATCAATGTAAATGTAGAAAACAAAAAGAAAAACAACAGATTGCCTTTAAAGAGGGAGCAATTAGACTGACAGTTGACTTTTCACCAGAAATAATTCAAGAAGCCAGAAGACAATGAACAATATTTCAAAGTGCTGAAAGAAAATAACTGCCAACCTATAATTCCACTCCCAGCAAAAACATCCTACAAAAATAAAGGCAAAATAAAGACACTTTCAGATAACTAAACGCAAAGTAAAATCACTACATCAAGATCCCAACTAAAGGAAATTTTAAAGGGTGTTCTACAAACAAAAAGAAATTTGGTGATCCCATCTAGAAAGTGAAGGAAGCAGGAGGGAACAAATATCAATAAAAATGTCAAATACATGAATAAACCCAAACAACAGGGACTACATAAAACAATAATAATGTCTTGTGGCATTTAAATACATATAGGTGAAAAGATTCTAAGGCTCTTCCATTGTCCAGGAAGTGGGTAAAAATACCAACTGATACCAAACTTTGATTGATGTTTTAATCTTTAAGCTAACCACTGAGTGAATTATAAGAGTATATAATCTCCAAGTCAATAAGGAGAGATATGGAATATAAAAAAATCTTTTGATCAATCCAAAATAAAGCAATAAAGGAGAGAGAAAAACATAGAACAGTCAGGACAAGCACAAAACACACAGCAATATGTTATATTTAAACCCAAATATATCACTGGTTGAATTACTATAGACGAACCAACATCTCCCTTAAGAGAAAAACTTGTCTGAATGAATAAAAAAGGAAAATTCAACTATGTGCTATTAACAGTATAAACATATATATATGTTGAAAATAAAAGAATGGAACAAATTATACCTTATAAATACTAATCAAAAGAAAGCTAGTACAGATATACTAACATTAGACAAAATCAACTTCCAAACAAAAGGCGTTATTAAAAATCCAGGGCTTCCCTGGGGGCTCAGTGGTTGAGAGTCCGCCTGCCGATGCAGGGAACACGGGTTCGTGCCCCAGTCCGGGAAGATCCCACATGCCACAGAGCGGCTGGGCCCATGAGCCATGGCCGCTGAGCCTGCGTGTCCAGAGCCTATGCTCCGCAATGGGAGAGGCCACAACAGTGAGAGGCCCGCGTACCGCCAAAAAATATAGAGAGAGAGGGACATTTTGTTATGGTAAAACAGTTAATTCACCAGGAAGATATAGTAAGTCTAAATTTCAATGCATCTAATAAGATATCTTTCAAATACAGACAATTCTACAATCATAGTGTGAGGTTTAATCACAACTTTCTCAGTAAATAATTAAAAAAAAATAAGTTAGAATATAAAACGTTTGAGGAGTACCATTAACAAAAACTGACCCACACTACACCCAATAACTGCAGAATCCACATTATTTGGTGCATCTAGAACATTAGACTAAATTGATCATATGCTGAGCTGTAAGGGAAATCTCAATAAATATGAAAAGAAAAAAATACAGGATAGGTTCTCTGATAAGAGTACAATTAAGGTAAGTTAATAATAAGGTAACCAGGAAATCATCAACTGTTTGGAAATTAACAATTATACTTTAAATACCTATGGGTCAAGAAGAAATCACAAAGAGAGCTAAAAAACATTTGAAGAGAATGATAATGAACATACTACTTATGAAAACTTGTAAAATACATAAAAATTAGGAAATTGAAAAGATTAAAAGGATATAATAGCAACAAGGATATACTGTATAGCCCAGGGGATTATACCCATTATCTTATAATAACCTATAATGGAATATAACCTGAAAAAATACTGAATCACTATGATGCACACCTGAAACTAACACAATATTGTAAATCAACTATACTTCAATTAAAGAAAAGAATATGATAAATACCAACAACCCATTTGCAGAAAACAAACATTTAGTACATTAATCTTCAACATTTCTCCCAAAAAAGTACCTATACAGTTTTGGTTTGTTTTTACCTTAAAAGCCTAAGAATTACACTCTTGTTATTTTTAAAAAATCTTTATTTTAATGACTAGAAAAATGTTCAACTTATATTTCACTTTCTGTATAACCCTTTGAGGACAGTTTCTATTATTTTTAGTCTCATTCCCCAAGGAGTATCTAGGACTGAAATAATTTTACATGTTAATTCAAAAGTAAATTTAGGTCTAGAAAGTCTTTAATACATAGTTCACAGAAGCATTATACCCTCATATATTAGAAATAAATATTTTTCTTTCATAAACTCTTCCTTTACCTGACTATTCCTGATGAGTGTTCATCAAGTGTTCCTCTTAATAAAGAGTCTGACAGCCTATAGGAATGTACACTTTCTTTTTTTCTAAATTAAATAAGCTATTTAATAAATATATAAAGTGTTGTAGCACTAATTCAGATCCCTAAGAAAACTTTGTTTCCTAAAACATCACACAGAATAAATGTAGCAGAGTCACTCACCACTTGATCTATTCTTACGACTTGATTTCCCTCCAGTAAGAAGCATCTTGAGACTATTCCGAAACATGGTTGTGCTATTCTAGTATTCACAAAACTGTAAAAGAAAATGTGGGAAAACGTTAGAAAACTTGGTTTTCTATTCAAAATACTATTAAGAATTAATTTTAAATGTGCTATAAGGAATTAACTACTCTGTTTAAATATATAGTACAGAAATTTTAACTACATGAGAGAAACATTTATTTAAATAATTTAATTAAACATTTATGTTGTTTCTTAAAAATATACTATAATACTTTGAGTACCCTAAGAGACAAAGGTAGACATCACTGAGGGTACACAGAAATAGAAAACAATTAGGTTGCTATAAATACAGTTTACCCTTCCACCAAGCTCTCCATTTCTTGGACAATTTTCCCATATACTCAATACACACACCCAAAGTTTAAGAGTTCAGAACTTAAGAATAGATGCCTATTTCCCATTGGTCAAGCCAGAATTCCATCTCACGAGACTACTAATATACATGAGTACATCAGTATACAGATATACTACTAACCTCTTTATGTCCCACTCCTATCAAAGGAAAATCCTGCTGACTATGCTTTGGATTATGTCCTCTCTCACCTCAAGAACTTTTATCTAAAAGTCATCTTCCTTTTCTCTCTCACGCAGCTTTAATTTTTTTCTCTCTACTGAATCATTCCAGTCCTAACATAAACATGCTAGTACGTCCTAACCAAAAACAAATAAGTAAGCCCCTCTCTGTACTCCCACAAGGACCAATTACTGCTCCTATATCCTTGCTATGCACAGCAAAATTTCCCAAGTGTCAGTACTTGGCACCTGCAGCAGATTGAACAGAGCAAATGTGAATTAGAACAGAGGTTAACAGAAAATCTCCAAACCAAAGCACAGAGAAATTAAAGGTTGAAAACTACAGAAGAGTATGAGAGACATATGGAATCCTTTGAAAGGTTCTAACATACATATCATTGAAATCTCAGAAAAAAAGAAAGAAACATTATATGAAGTGACAACAATCAAGAATTTCCTAACACTGATGAGACATAAAGCCACATCTTTAAGCAGCTAGGGAAAAAATAAACACACTGAAAGAAGCAACAATCAATAGACTGAGCGATAACTTTGAATAGAAATGCTGAATGGCACAAGACAATGGAATGACTGTTTAAAATTTTTGAAAGAGGTGCTAATCAAGAAATCTATTCACAGTTTTAAATGTTTTGAAAAATGAAAATGAAATAAAGGTGATTTCAGAACAAAAACAAGGAATTTACCAGTAAAAGAAATACTAAAAGGGAGTTCTTCCAACAGAAGGAAAATAATACTAGAAAAAAACATAGAAATGCAAAAAGGAAGAGCCATAGAAAAGTAAGTACATTGGCAAATATCAATGAACTATAATTGTAAAAAAAATATAACACTACTAATTTGTCAAGTTTAAAATACAGAGAGATTTTAAATGCATAACGACAATGACAGAAAAATGAGGAGTGGGGTAAACGAAGTTAAAGTGTCCAAGATATCTGTCTACATTGTGTAGGAAGTGGCAGAAGTAATAATTTACACTAGACTGCAACAACTCAAAATTCATGTAGTAATTTCTAGGATAGCCATTAAAAGCTAACTGAGGTGAGAAAAAGAATGATTAAAATATCTGACTGAACCAAAGAAGGTAAGAAGTGAGAGAAAAAGCACAGTACCTGTGGATGAAATATAAAATATGTTGGTAGTTTTAAACTTAAATTATATCTGTTATTATGTTAACTACTCTACTAAAAGACTATTTATGGACACAGAAAGATTAAATATAAAATGATGAGAAAAGATATACCACAAAAAAAACAATTAAAAAGAAGCTAGCATAGCTATGCCAATATCAAAGTAGACAAGGCAAGATATTTCTTAATAATTAAAAAGCCATACCAACAAGAAGATACCCTAATTCTAAACCTCAATGGACCCAACATCAAAGCTTAAAAATATATAAAGCAAAAATATCCAAGACTAATAGATGATACAGACAAATCCATAATCACGTGGGAGACTAACACACATTTGTCAATAGCTACAAGATCAAGCAGACAAAAAATTCACTTAAGATATATTGATAGACGATTTGAACTACATAATTAACCAACTAGACTTACAAAGTATATGTATAGTACGCTCTTCCAAATAAAAAGAGAATATACAAACTATACACAAAACATATACCAAAATGGACCATATGCTGGGTTATAAAGCAAGTCTCAATACATTTCAAAGCACTGAACTCTTTAGGAGTATATTCTCTGACTACAATGCAAATTATTACAAGTGAATAATTTTTAAAAATTGAGAAAATCCCCTACTGCTTGAAAATTAAGTGATGCACTTCTAAATAACCCATGAGTCAAAAAACGTAAATAAATCACAATGGAAATTTTTTAAAATTTGCAATGAATGATAATGAAAAAATGACTTAGGGAAACATATGGGATGTAACTAAAGCAATGCTTATAAATAAATGCATACCTTAAATGCAGTATTAGAACAGAAGGGTCAAAATCAATAGCTAAACTTCTATCTCAAGAAGTTCAAAAACAAACAGCAAACCAAATCCAAAGAAAGTAAATGGAAAGAAACAGTAAAGAGTAAAAATGAGTGAAGCAGAAAACAAATCCAAAATGGATAAAACCAACAAAGTCAAACACTGGATTTCTGAAAAGTAGCAAAATTGAAAAACCTAGTAGCAGGGCTGATCAAGAAAAACAGATGGAAATTACCAATATCAGGAATGAAATAGGGGACATCATTTCAGATACTAAAGCCTTTTTCTAAATAGGAAGATATACGAACAACTTTACACCAAATTTAACATTTTACATGAAACAAATTCTTTGAAAAATACAACTTAATGAAACACAAAGTTGAGCAGAAAATCTCAACTAGCTCTATCTCTACTAAAGAAACTGAATTTATCAAAACTTTTCCCACAAAGAAAAGTACCGGGCCAGGCTATTTCACTGGTGAAGTCCGGCAAACATTTAAGAGTAACACCAATCTTATAAAAATTCTTTAAGAAAATAAAAATAATACTTCCCAACACATTTTAAGAGGGCAACATGATCTTAATCACAAAATCTAACAGATTATAAGAAAAGACAATTACAGATTACATACCTCATGAACATCGACTCAAAAATCCTTAACGAAAGACACTGAAAACTACAAAAGGTTGCTTTAAAAAGAATTAAAGAAGACCTAAATAAGTAGAGACAGAGGCACACCTCGGAGATATTGTGGGTTTGGTTCCAGACCACTGCAAAAAAGTAAATACTACAATAAAGTGAGTCACGAATTTTTTGGTTTCCCAGTGCATATGAAAGTTATGTTTACTCTATACTGTAGTCTATTAAGTATATAATACCATTATGTCTGAGAAAACAATGTACTATATATACCTTAATTTTAAAATACTTTAATGCTAACCATCACCCAAGCCTTCAGCAAGTTATAGTGATAACATCAAAGATCACTGATCACATACAGAAAATAAACTAGTGGTTACCAAAGGGGACAGGCAAATTAGGGGTATGGGATTAAGACATACAAACTACTGTGCATAAAATAGATAAGCAACAAGGATATATTGTATAGCACAGGGAATTACAGCCATTATCTTGTAGTAACTTTTAATGGAGTACAATCTGTAAAAATATTGAATCACTATGCTGTATATCTGAAACCAATATAATATTGTATAAATCATACCTCAGTTTTAAAAAAGATCATTGATCACAGATCACCATAACAAATATAATAAAAAATGAAAATGTCTGAAATATTGCAAGAACTACCAAATTGTGTCAGAGACATGAAGTGAACAAATACTGTTGGAAAAATGGTGCCAATAGACTTGCTCAACTCAGGGTTGCCACAAACCTTCAATATATAAAAAACACAATAACTGCAAAGCACAGTAAAGTGAAGCATAGTAAAACAAGGTATGCCTATATACTATGTTCACAGATTGGAAGGTTCAATATCGTTAAACTGTCAATTCTCCCTATATTGCTCTAAAGAAACAATCTCAACCAAATTCCAGCAGGCATTTTTGTTGTGTGTAAATTGAGAAGTTGATTCTAAAATGCATATGGTACTGCAAAGAGCCTAGAACATCCAAAGCAATCTTGGAAACTACCAAAAAAAGCTAAAGCACTTATAAGACCTGAAATCAAGACTTACTCTATAAAGCTCCAGTAACTGTGACAGTACAGTACTGTCCTAAGAGTCATCAAATAGATCAATGGAACAGAATAGCTAGTGTAGAAAAAGACCTATACTTAATACCGTCATTTGTTTTCAACAAAGTCATTAACAGGTAAAGGAAAGTCTTTTCAACAAATGGTGGTGAAACAAATGTATATCCATTTCTTAAAACTTAACCTTGATCTGTGTCTCACACTATACATGAAAATTAATTCAAAGTAAATCAAACATCAAACATCACATAAATGCTAAAATCATAAAGCTTTCAGAAGAAGACACAGGAGAATATCTTTATTATTTAGGGCAGGCAAAGGATTCTTACACACAGCAAGTAATAACCATAAAAATTCATTAAAATGTAAAAAAACATCTGCTCATCAAAAATAACATTAAGTAAATGAATAGACAAATCACAAACTGGGAGAAATTATGCACAAAACATATATCTAACACAAATACACATCCAAGATATATAAAAAACACCTACAACTCGATAATAAAGAGACAATTCAATTTTTAAATGGGTAAAAGATTTGAATAGACACTTTAAATAAAAGATATATCTTCTTTTTTAACACACATATAAAAGGAGCTCAACATTCTGTCATAGGGTAAATACAAACTACAATGAGCTACCTCTATATTCCCACCAGAAGAGCTAATCTTTTAAAGCCTGACAATATCAAATACTGACCGGGATGGAGAGCAACTGAAAATTCTTAATACATTGTTTTAGGAGTATAATGATACAATTGCTTTGGAGAGTTTATTATACAACTAAGCATATACCTAACATATGACTCCACCCCTTACACATTTACCCAGGAGAAATGAAAACATATGCACTTAAAAAGACTAGTACAACAATTTTCATAGCAGCTTTATTCATAACAGCCAAAAACTAGCACAGGTGCCCATCAACAGGAAGATGGATAAACTGTGGGATCTTCTTACAGTGGAATACTACTCAGCAATAAAAAGGTATGAACTATTCATATGTTCAACAACATAGATAAATCTCAAAATATAGTATGTTGAGTGAAAGAAACTTATATTAAAATGTATGCAGTTGGGCTTCCCTGGTGGCGCAATGGTTGAGAATCTGTCTGCTAATGCAGGGGACACGGGTTCGAGCCCTGGTCTAGGAGGATCCCACATGCCGCGGAGCAACTAGGCCCGTGAGCCACGACTACTAAGCCTGCGCGTCTTGAGCCTGTGCTCCGCAACAACAGAGGCCGCGATAGTGAGAGGCCCGCGCGCACCGCGATGAAGAGTGGCCCCCACTTGCCACAACTAGAGAAAGCCCTCACACAGAAACGAAGACCCAACACAGCAAAAATTAATTAATTAATAAAATGTATGCGGTAATATATGGTAAGAAAACAATCAGAATAATTGTTGTCTCTTAGGAATAGATATGAGAATTAACTGAGAAAAGGCATGAGTAAATTTTCCAGTATGATGGTAATATTCCGTATCTTGAGGGAGCCTGGGATACACATATGCATACATTTGTCAAAACTCAGCCAATGTTCACACCAGATTTATGCATCACATTGCATATTAATTTTACTTCAGAAGAAAAAAGTAAGAAAATATTCAACTTTACTTAATGATATTCATGCTTAAATATTTAGAGGAAAGCATACTGACATATCCAATTACTTTGAAAGGCATTAAAAAAATAAGACAAAATGATGGATGGATAGAGGGAAGTGAAGGCACACATGTAATAAAGCAATTATAGCAAAATGCTAACACAAGATTCTAAGTAGTAGATATACATGTGTTAAATGTAAAATTATGTTAAATATCTATATGTTTGAATTTTTTTATATGAGGTAAAAACACACTGCCACAAACGAAACTCTAGGCCCAGATGATTTCAACAATTTAAGGAAGAAATAATATTAATCTTACACAAATTGTTCCAGACCGCAGAAGAATAGGAAGCATTTCCAAACATGTTTTCTAAAGACAGCATAAGCTTGATAACAAAAGTCAACAAGGTTGTTACAGGAAAGAAATGTTACAGACCTCTCTTTTGCCATAAGTACAAAAATTCTAAACAAAATATTGGCAAAATCAAATCTACCAATATATAGATCAGTACCAAGTGGTGGTTTAATTCAGAAATGAAAAATGATTTAACACATGAAAATCAATATAATTTACCATGTAACAAAAGAAATAAATCATATTATCAATAGATGAAACAAAACCAATTGACAAAATTCAACATTCATTATTTTTTTAAAAACTTAACACAAAACAAGAAATAAAAGAGAAGCTCTTTAATATCATAAAGTGTATCTTTTAAAAAGCCTATAGAGGACCTCCCTGGTGACGCAGTGGTTAAGAATCTGCCTGCCAATGCAGGGGACGCGGGTTCAATTCCTGGTCCGGGAAGACCCCACATGCCACAGAGCAGCTAAGCACGTGCACCACAACTACTGAGCCTGCGCTCTAGACCCGGTGAGCCACAACTACTGAGCCCACGAACCACAACTACTGAAGCCTGTGCACCTACAGCCCATGCTCCGCAAAAAAAGAAGCCACCGCACTGCAAAAGAGAGCAGCCCCCGCTCGCTGCAACCAGAGAAAGCCCGTGCGCAGCAATGAAGACACAACACAGCCAAAAATAAATTAATTTATTTAAAAAAATTAAAAGCCTATAGCAAACATCATACTAAATGGTGAATGACTGCAAACATTCCCCCCGAGACTGAAGAATGTGACCACCTATTACCACTACTTGCACTTAACATGGCGCTGAAGGTCTTAGCCAGTACAAATAGCTAAGAACATGAAATAGAAAGTATAAAGAATGAGAACAAAAATGCCACTTTCACAAACAGTATGATTACTTACTTAGAAAACCTAAAAGAATTTATAAACCATTAGAATTAATAAGTGAATTTAGCAAGGTCATTAGATACAGTGTAAAACAAGATTTAAGGTGAACATCAAAAAATAACTTATTCTAGGCTTCCCTGATGGCGCAGTGGTTGAGAGTCCACCTGCCGATGCAGGGGACATGGGTTTGTGCCCCGGTCTGGGAAGATCCCACATGCCGCGGAGAGGCTGGGCCCGTGAGCCATGGCCGCTGAGCCTGCGCGCCCGGAGCCTGTGCTCCGCAACGGGAGAGGCCGCAGCAGTGAGAGGCCCGCGTATCGCAAAAAAAAAATAAATAAACTTATTTTTGTTCCAGTGAAGATAAGTATGGTGATGAATCCTAAAAATATTTCAAGCATTTATGAAATATTCCTTTTATATATGCACTTGAGAGCCATTTTTAGGGTTTCTGCCCCCTAATCTTACTTTAAGAGACTATCTGAGAAGTAAAAGTTCCGAGCTTGATAAGTACTTACTTCACTAATATTTGAAAGACTTAAAATATTTGTTTTCTATGTAGGGATATATAAAAAATATACTTCATGCTTTAAAACATACCATGAAATTTAAATAGCAAACTTTAGAATTCTTAAATTTATATTTTCTTAGAAGAGAATGAACAACTATTTTCTTATATATCAGATTCTCTGCGTGTGTACAAGTGAGAAAAATATATATTATGTAAAATATTATACACATATGATTTCATTTAGTCCTCATCAAAACCTCCTTAAGACAGGTAGTATTTGCTTCATTTTAAAGAAAAGGAAGCTGAATTAAAGAAAAGCAAAATAGCATGTCCACAGTTATACAGCTAATAAATGCTTAAGGTCATATTTGAACCCATGCTCTTTGTCCTCCTCCTCAGTGTCTCTTCTTAAATAAGAAACGCTTAATAAATCTATTTAAAAGAGCTGAAACTATGAAATTTCTAAATCTAGCAATCCAAATTAAAACTCCCAGAAGCAGTATTCCATTTGGTTCTTGTTTTTAAAATACGTTTATTTATCTTTTTGTGGCACTACCACATACTTATTTTACCTTACTCTAGTAAATTTTTTTTTTAAGTACTACTACAGGTTGGCATTAGTCTTTGCAAATGCATCAAGAAAAATTATGACAAAACTCATTTGGGGGTGGGGGGAGAAAAGATATCCTGCTTTAGTGGACACTATGATGTCCCACCCAGATCCTCATTACAGGATCAGTGCATCCGTCCCTCCAGGTGTTACTATTGGCTCTCAGCCAGACAACTGCTCTAGACTGACTAGAGCCACCAATGACTCATTAGTGCAGGAGTACAAAAGACCAGCTCCTTTTAATTCAAGGAGGGCAACTCTGTGGAATGATTTATGCTCCAAAGCCCTCACCCATCTCTTTCTATTCTTTATTTTTCTTCAAATACTGATCTCTAAATGATGTATTATATACCTGTTTTTTTTTACTGTCAGTTCCCCCACTAGAATATAAGCTTCACAAGGGTATGACAGCTGCTTATTTAACTCACTGCTGCAAGCCCATTACTGGAGAATAATGCCTGGTAAACAGCAGGTACCAAATAAATATTTACTGAATTAATCAATTAATTTCTTTAGTTTGTGTATCACTGTCCAAATCGAATCTCCTGTAGAGAAATCTGATCTTACTCTTTTTATCCTCGATGCCTAGCTCATAGGAGGTTCTCAACACTTCTTAAATTAGTAAATAAATCAATGAATAACTGAGCAAAGACTTGATTAATCAGAGTATTAACTTGGTAAAGAGGTAAACGGATATAATATAAGTAAGCTTCAACAGACAAAAACAGGTTATGAACTAACTAGAATAATGAAGACTGAAATGACTGTGCATCAGAGAAGGGTACAGAAATTTTAGTCAAGTCCAAATTTTTATCTGAGGAAAAATCAAGAAAATTCTAGACATACTTCAAACTTCTGCCTAACTCAGACCTTACTACTATATATGTATAGTTCTTCAAAGTTTCAAAAGGAAAAAAAAGTATAGGCACAGATTTTTATTAGAAGAAAAATGAATTATTGCTTAAAATTTACTAAAACTAGGAGTAAAAAAGAATAAAAATTTTGTATCTAAAAATAAGCCAAGACAACATTCTACAGTTAATTTAAGTAAAAATGATGACGGGTGAAATAAATTAATTTGATAATCACTTTTTGAAGTATAGAGGGGTTTTTTTGGTCTTTGGTAGCCCTAAAACATTTTATTAAAATTGACTAAAATGTATAAAGAATGAAATGAAACATAAAATACTTATTTAAGGCTAATTATCCATCTCATTGCTACATTTTGATAAAATGACTTTCTTATTCAAGTTAACCCACCACTAGAAAATTTATTGTAATAAAATATTAATACAGAAACTCTACAAAACTGAAGCTAAGTGGAAAATGACAGTTTGATCTAATTGGATTCATGACAGTAATGTATGGCTAAATTTCACCCTACTTTTCCAAGTTTCAGATCCAAATTTTTTTAAATGTTAACTCTCTGGGAGAAATAATCTAAAGTCCTGGCAAGTGAATCTCTGGCAGGAGAATAATGAACAACATTCACAGACCCCCAATCATTTCTAATTGTCTTGTACTTAACTGATTCAAACCTTACGTTATCTACATGACCCCGAAGCTTCTATGTTTGTGACACCCGGCTTAAACCATTCAGGAAAAGTATTGACTATTCTGGCCCTAATGGTCCACCAAGGCTGGAAATTCAATGTCCTATCTCAATACCTTCTTGCACTATTTTATTAGTGGATAATCAATTTTCATTTTCAATGTTCATCCCTCCTGCACATAGAAAGCCCTTTTCTTATCCTGTTATTCAAAAAAGGAGCACAATATCCCCTTCATTTAAATAGTTATGTAATAATAATGTAATCAAATTAACTCTTAAGCACTTCTGCACCATTCAGGCTAAATAATCGCAGAATTCCCTTTAACTTTTCCATATCAGACATTTTGCGTTCTGTTAGCCAGCTTCAAAAAAAATAATCTGTGCTCCTAAATCGTCTTCCATTATCAGTGGTTTGGTATCATTTTTATTCTTATTTCTGGTTTTGTGGTAGATTGATTTATTCTTACTTTTTTTTGTTTTCTCATTCTAGAAACAAGTTGCTTGACATTGGAACTACGCCTAGTACATAAATTATACTATTAACAGGCTGTTAAAGTTCTATAGGATCTGAAGAAAATGTTTTCAACAGTAAGAAAATAAAAAACAAGGAAAAGTAATAAACTAAGATATTGTCTGTAGAATTTTAATTACAAAAACAAGAATACATACTGATCCAAATGATGAATTATTACCTTTCCCTATCCAGAAAACCAACAAAATCTCCTTCTAGAATTCTCTCCACAATATTTGGATACTGCCTTTATCAGAGTCCCCCTGAAAACAAATCTGTTGGTATAACTGTGAAAAGTAAACTATAGATCTTTAAAGTAGATGCCACTCATTTTTGAGCATTACCCTTCCCTTCAGAGAAAGTTTTGCAAGGGAAAATAAAACACACACATACCCATGCTTACTAAACATTTCAAAGAAAAATTTTAAACATGACAGGGGAAGATGCAGTGCTTAATGATGCAGATATGATGGAAATGTTGGAAAATGTGATAATGTCATTTTATAATACATGGTTTTAATGGAAGATGCTAAGCACTTAAGTACATATCCTTGATTTTAAAATACCTAAAAGATAGCATATTCCTCATACAGAAAACACGGCACAAGAATGTAATTAATGACTATAAAGTTGTTTAGTGTTTACTTAGTATATGTTTATCTCACTAGACTGTAAAAGCGCGGTTACCACTGAAAACCTTGCACCAGACACAGAAGCTGGTACATAAAAGGCATTTAGTGAGTATTTGTTAAAGGCATGAGGGGGTTCCAAAAAATGGACTCACAAATAATCTAAGAGAGAAATAGAGAAGAAGAGAAGATCTCAAAAAAGTATGCACATAACTATAACAGGAGAATTAAATAACCAATGACAAATGCAATAATGTGAACCATGAGAATATTAGTTAAAAAATAAATCCAGGGCTTCCCTGGTGGCACAGTGGTTGAGAGTCCGCCTGCCGATGCAGGGGACACGGGTTCATGCCCCGGTCCGGGAGAATCCCACATGCCGCGGAGTGGCTGGGACCGTGAGCCATGGCCGCTGAGCCTGTGCGTCCGGAGCCTGTGCTCCGCAATGGGAGAGGCCACAACAGTGAGAGGCCCGCGTACCGCAAAAAAAAAATAATAAACCCAGCAGCATAAACTGGGGCTTTTGAAAAAAGGTTAAAACTCTACGTTAAAAAAAAAAAGGGATAAACAATGATAGGACAAAGTCAATACAAGAATGAAGAATCATCTGTCCACTATCTGGAAATTGCATGTTTTTCCATCTGTGAAAGGCATGTTGAATGACCAGTATATTATCAAGAATGGCTTTCCATTGAATGTTGACTGAGGTAAATTGCTAGATGTGTCAGATACATTCCATTAAATAACTCCGGAAGTACCTACAATTAATCAAAGATAAGAGATGGTGACAATATAAAGACGGAAGGACTAAGGGAAAATCCAGAGTATCCAGTATAATATACAATAATCATAAAATGTCTGCTCATACTTTAACGTTTTTGAACAAGTTATATCCAGAGAAGTCTTTGGACTGAACAAAATTAGCTGAGCTCTGTCCACAGATAAACAATGCTAATTTCTCTGAGAAATTCTGAACTGCACTGAATAGCATCAAATCATGCAATCTCATTCAAGATTTGAGGGCACAGGAAGGAATGTAGGGCAATTAATTTCTCAAGTAAGGGGAGAAATTGATGATGGGCTCCATCTTACTCTCAATCATCTCACTGCAATGTCCACACAAGGATGCTCACTCTAGCAGTGTATGAAGAATAAAGGAAGACATGGGTATGTATAGCAGCTTTATTTATAAGTGCCCAAACTTGGAAGCAACCAAGATGTCCTTAAGCAGGTGAGTAGATAAATAAACTGTGGTATCCAGATTATGGAATATTATTCAGCACTAAAAAGAGATGAGCTATCAAGCCATGAAAAACCATGGAGGAAACTTAAATGCATATTAAGTGAAAGAAACCAATCTGAAAAGACTGTAAGATTCCAACTATGTGACATTCTGCAAAAGGCAAAACTATGAATACTAAAAAGATTAGTGGCTGCTAAGGGTTGGGGGGAGTGATGATTAGGCAGAGCAGAGGATGTTTAGGGCAGCAAAGATATTCTGTATATTACAATTGTAGATATATGTCATTATACGTTTGTCAAAACCCACAGAATGTATACCACCAAGAGTGAACCCTAATGTAAACTACGGACTTTGGGTGATAATGATGTGTCAATGTAGGTTCGTCAATTTAACAGATGTACCACTGAAATGTGGGATGCTGACTGTGGGGAAGGTTGTGTATCTGTGGGGACAGGGGGTACATAAGAACTCTGTACTTTCTACTTAACTTTGCTGTGAATCTAAAACTGCTCTAAAATATAAAGCTTATTTTTTTTTAAAAAAGAGAATGAAAGAAGGCACAGAATGAGGGAGGTAGAGAGGAAGAGAGGACCCATTAATACGGAAATGATTAAATTTTGGCATAGGAAATACTATGAACTATGGAACACTGTGTATGGTTTAAACAGTATGCAGCACATCTCTTCTAAGATTAAAAATTCTCCAAGCTTTATCCTTAAGTGAAAAAAAGCAAGTAACAGAGCAGTGTGTGCAGTACAGTCTTATAATTTTAAAAACTATGAGTTTGTTGACCTGTACTAGAAACACATATGTACTTAAAACTGTGGAGTAAAACTTGTGAGAGAAGATACACAAAACTTCTCAGTGGTTTCCGTAGGAGATGAATACAATGTTGAAAGGAAGATAAATGTGAATTTTTAATTAAATGTATTTGTATTAATGTTAAAAAATAATAGGGCTTCCCTGGTGGCACAGTGGTTGAGAGTCCGCCTGCCGATGCAGGGGACGTGGGTTCGTGCCCTGGTCCAGGAAGATCCCACATGCCGCGGAATGGCTGGGCCCGTGAGCCATGGCTGCTGAGCCTGTGCATCCGGAGCCTGTGCTCCGCAACGGGAGAGGCCACAACAGTGAGAGGCCCGCGTACCGCAAAAAAAAATAATAATAATAATAATAAATAAAAATCAGTTGACCCATAGTACATTCACCATCTCTGTCTAGTTTCAAAACATTTTCATCATCTCGAAAGTATTTATTCATTATTGATGTCAGTATAAACTTTTAAATTATTAAGTTGACATAAATTTTCTTTGACTCCCCCAAAAAGCAGATAAGATCTCACAGGGTGAAGGATGAGAGAGCACTCTAGAAAACCTTTGCCTTTCAAGTTGGCTGCCTCCTCAGTTATCCCACCAACCTACATTGTTTCAATGCATACCCAGTGACATATATACCCCCAAAATTAAAAATCATTTTTTTAAGTTTAAAAGTTTAGATCCTTCTTAATATACCCATTTTCTAACAAAAAAATTTAAAGTTACATTAGAGAACTGTTTTGTTACCAGTTCAGTAAAAGGTCAAATGAAAAGAAGAGTATTTACAGAACTGTCACTACCACTCCCTGCATCATTTGCTTTCCCTTGGTTTCTCCAAACCATATAATGAACCGGTCCAGCATGCCTGTGAAGTTAAAATTAAACTATTTTAGAGGCAAAGTCCAGGCACTAAGCATTCTTATAAATAACATCAAGAAACAACCAAAACATATACACACACAGCAGAAACTTTATTTTAATAACATACATTAGCTAAAATTCTTTACAAATTACATTCTTGGGCTTAGGAATACTTCTCTACTTCTAAAACACATAAAATACAGATGGCAAAGCTACCTCTAATCTTTTTCTAGTAGTAACCTAGAAATAAATTTTTTAAATAAAGTGTCTTTTGATCTACTATTTATTCAATCTTTATTATGAACGAGCTAAGATAAGGCCTTGAACAGATACTGGAGGAAATTTTTTAAAGGTTAATAACAGTTCCTGCCTAAAAGGAGCATCCAGGCAGGTAACGAGAATTAAGGAAAAGTGAACCCAAGCACAATTCAAGAGAGAAGGTGCTACAGGTATCACAAGAGAAATACAAAATGTAATGGGAATTTACAAGAGGGAGAGATTACTTACAGGATTAAGTAAACAAACATTTCTTAAGTGTCTGCTATGTGCCTAGCACCATGCTGGATACTAGGATAGCAACACTGTCCTGCCCTCAAGAAACATAGAGCCAATAGGTGAACAAGAAACCTTATAAATGGCTTATTATAAAATTCAGTGATAGAGGTATTCACAAAATGCCTGGCAGTACAAAAAACTTCACATGCTTATCTACCCACCTTTAGACAGTGTGTGAAAATAATCCTAATTAAAACTATTCTGCTGGTTTACTGACATAATTTTTTAGGGGTTAAAAAATACTTAAAGAAAAAAGTGTAAGTAACATCCTCTCATCATATCCCCTATCTTAAAAATACAATCACAAAAATCATTATCTTTATAAGCATGGTTTTTAGACCTAAGGATGGTTTCTAGGGCAGTTTATAGACACTAATTGTCAAACAAAGTTAAACATTCTTATTAGTGTCAAAACACTAATAGGACTTTTAAGAACAAGAATCCATCTATACCAATACATTAATTTATTTTAATTCCCAATAGATATCCAGAGATAAAGCTTCAGTTGACATAAAGCATTAATAATTAAAATAATAATTTATTGTTATAGGTACAGAGAGAACCCCCCCCAAAATTAAGTATAGGATAAACATAAAATGTCAGACTAAGGCAAGAGCAAAAGAGGAAGAGGTTCAGTAGATGCTGGGTCAAATGGCTGGCCATTAAAGGAAAAAAAGGGGGTGGGAGGGATGGATGGATTCCTACTTTTACCCATATACAAAAATAAATTCTAGACATTTTAAAAATGTAGATACAAAATATTTAACTATAAAAATAATAGACTTGCATAATAAGAAAACCCATCCTACAATTCTATGCACAATTATGCAATAAAAATCAGAGCGCTTATGGGAAAAAAAAAAAACACAATTTTACACATACCAAATGGCTAAGTAATAAATACCACAATAAATATGGTACTTTACCTTGAGAAACACCTGAGATTTGCTTGTGGAAGTGAATGGCAGAGGGTTGCAACTTGTGAGTTGTAAAGCGGGAGAAGGAGGGTTATCAGATACCAAGTATAAAGTTGTAACACCAAATGTGGATGGGTATAACTCAACACACAAGGTAAACTGAGGTAGTTGGTAAATGTCTATCAATCACATTAGAATTCACATTCTCAAAACAAGCAGTATAGCAGAACTGACTAAATAAGTGCTTCTGTTCACCAAATACAAAAAGGAAGGAAGGGAGGGAGGGAGGAACGAAGGAAGGAAGAAAGAAAATACTCAAATCTCAATTTTTAGGGTGTTGAGGATGGGAAACAATTTAGTTTCCTAATGAACATCCTTAGCAAGCAGTGACTCAGACACTGCAATAACCTAAACCAAAAACCTGTCAATAAACTCATAATTTGTAAGCTATTAATACAATAGCGTCATTATCATTAAGGAGATCAAAATAAGTTACCCACAAGAACACTAGCGTTTGTTGACCAAAACAGTTAATGCCAGGGATGACAATAATGATGACTAGCTGTAGTAAGAAATTAACTACTTTTATCAGGTATCTGTCTTCCAAGGCAAGTTTTTCCATGATTTCATCATGAAATATGGACATAGTTAAATCAACTGATCAAATCCTCTTCAAAATTCCAAAAATGATATAGACACCTTTACTTGGCTTCAACCCTATTTCCAGCTGTCTGGACATTTATGGATAATGCCAGTACCAGCCTCTGGTTTCTGAAACTGACAGACATAGGAAGCAGATGATACCAGAAGGGAGGCCAACTTTGATGAGAAGAAGGCTCAGAAGAAGATGCAGAGCAGATTGCTTAATTTTCCCAGAATTTTCACCAAGTCAGAACCAGTAACAGAAATCAAGTTTCCCAATATCTGTCCTGGAATCCTCATACAAAACAAATAAGAGACATAATTATAATAGTGTAATCGTTAGAATTGGGGTTTGGGGGACAGTCCCCATCACCAGTTATGTGCGCAAGAGCAAACTAATTAGCTTTTCAAAGCCTCAGCTTCCCATCTGTAAATTGAGGCTAATAACAGAAAAGTACCTTTCCAATCACTTGTGAAAATTAAGGGAACTAAAGCAAGTAAAGCACTTAGCACAGTCTGGCACCTACTAAGCGATCAATAAACATTAAAGTGTTCAATGAAAATCAGTATTAATTGAGGATATAAACCATCATCAATTTTTCCCAAATCTTCTGATCATCACTTCTAAACCCCTTAATTCTTTTTTTTTTTACATCTTTATTGGCGTATAATTTCTTTACAATGGTGTGTTAGTTTCTGCTTTATAACAAAGTGAATCAGTTATACATATGCATATGTTCCCATATCTCTTCCCTCTTGTGTCTCCCTCCCACCCTCCCTCCCTATCCCACCCCTCTAGGTGGTCACAAAGCACCAAGCTGATCTCCCTGTGCTATGCGGCTGCTTCCCACTAGCTATCTATTTTACATTTGGTAGTGTATATATGTCCATGCCACTCTCTCGCTTTGTCACAGCTTACCCTTCCCCCTCCCCATATCCTCAAGTCCATTCTCTAGTAGGTCTGTGTCTTTATTCCTGTTTTACCCCTAGGTTCTTCATGACATTTTTTTTTCTTAAATTCCATATATATGTGTTAGCATACGGTATTTGTCTTTCTCTTTCTGACTTATTTCACTCTGTATGACAGACTCTAGGTCCATCCACCTCATTACCTATAGCTCAATTTCATTTCTTTTTATGGCTGAGTAATATTCCATTGTATATATGTGCCACATCTTCTGTATCCATTCATCCGATGAGGGACACTTAGTAAACCCCTTAATTCTTGATTTACAATATGCCTCGTACACTGGCTGCCTATTTCTTCTTTTTAAAAATGTCACCTTCGGGCTTCCCTGGTGGCACAATGGTTGAGAGTCCGCCTGCCGATGCAGGGGACATGGGTTCGTGCCCTGGTCTGGGAAGATCCCACATGCCACAGAGTGGCTGGGCCCGTGAGCCATGGCCGCTGAGCCTGTGCATCCGGAGCCTGTGCTCCACAACGGGAGAGGCCCCAACAGTGAGAGGCCCGTGTACCACAAAAAAAAAAAAAAAAAAGTCACCTTCCCAGACTAGACTTTTGCACAAGTAAAATAATTTTTCATAGCTTCTCTGAAATAAAGTTCAAGGGAAAGTTTACAGAGAAACCATGAATCCTTTTTTCCATCCTGAAGGAAATAGACAATTAACCTTGCTTCCTTCTGTCGCTATGCTCAGTTCCTGGGCACGCTGAAGAAGTGGAGCTGGCACTGGTTTTGTCTTCTGAAAGGAACTTCAGAGCTGCGCCTGTGTGCTGCATATGTAAATCTGGGGTATCCAAATCATACCGAGAATCACCTTATTATATTTGCCCTAATTATGTAGCCCAAATTACATACCATTAAAATAAATTTCCCTTCCTTATTTTCCTCCAAACTCCTGATTTGACTATTTGGAGCTACAACCCAAAGAAGTTGTCACTATGCCTTAATACAAAATCTCACTGCACATCAACTGCACTTAAACTTCAAGAATTATTCTTACACCTGAACACCACTGCTGTTCTCAACATACAATCAGAAAAAACCTCATTATAGTATGAGGAAAGCTTAAATGTTAGTATAATATGAGGAAAGCTGAAGAAAATCTACAGAGAAGTAATTAGAGCAAGAAAGTAGGTCCCATCTAAGACATCCTGAGACCAAAGTAATCTGATTTCCCAGATAGTTGTCCCTTATCTTGTAAGAAAAATTACTGCTCTCACCAAACAAAAATACCACAGGTGAATCAAAAAGATTGTGTTTAGTAAAGATTTACTATATTGACTATAAAAACCATGGAGAATATCAATCTTCCTAACATGCTTTTTTAATCATGTTACTTCTCTTGTTTCTACATTTTAGTCTCCTGTCCCTACCCCACCCCTCAAAAAAACCTCACTTTCCCTCCACTGTATTTACTCCCTACTAAAGGTCGATGACGACCTTCATCCTCATCACATCAGCAGATAATAATTATTGAAATGCTTACTATATGCCAGAAACTGGGCTAAGCACTTTAGGTGCATTAATTTAACCCCCAAATCCTATGAAACGAGTCTTTTACAGGATGAGAAAACTGTGGCTTCCATGGGTCAAATAACTTGCCACAAATCATACACCTAGCAACTAAAACGAGTCAGAATGTGATCTCAAATCTGTCAAACTCCAAAACCTGTGCTTGTAATCACTTCCTCCCTATATACTATGAGAAAACGTTTAAAAATTTTTTTAGTATGTAGCTCATTGTCTGGCATGTAAAATTCAATAAATATTTTCTGAAAGGATACGTTTAGTTTAATTATTCTGACATTCAAAGTTTCCCACTGGGAGACAGAAGGAAATTCCCACTATTCCTTAAGACAAACCTTCTTCCCCAACCAAATTATAATCACTGGGGTCCACGGGATTTGAATCCTGGCAGTGGGGAAGGGAGGAGGAGAAGAGAACTCTGGCTTTTCTCCCAGTGTAAATAATAATTTCTCCTTGTAATATCCCCACCTATACATATCTTATTATAAGCTCTTTGACATGTTTATATAAGTAAGGTACACAAACACATTTTAATAAGTAGTTACTACAAAGAAGAAAAAATGCAGCCCAAACAGGTATAAGAAGTACCAGTATTTGCAAATAAAAAATTAAAAGGATATAAAACAAAATAGGGACTACTCCTAGGAATCTATCCAACAGAAATTAAAACATATATCCACACTCAAAGCTTGTACCTGAATGTTTATAGCAGCACTATTCATAATAAACAAAAACCAGAAACAATCCAAATGTCCATTATTTGGTGAATGGATAAACAAAACGCAGTATGTCTATACAATAGAATAATATTCAGCAATAAAAATCAAGTACTGATACATGCGCAACACGGATTAACCTCAAAAACATTAAGCTAACTGAAAAGACAGAAGCAAAAGACTGCACAGTATAAAACAAAACTACATATTGTATGATTCCATTTATATGAATGCCCAAAGGCCAATTTATAGGAACAGAAAGCAGATCTTTCTGTTGCCTAGGGATGGGGCTGGGAATGGAGACTGAATGCTAATGGGCTGAAGAGAATTTTGGGGAGTGATGGAACACTGTAAAACTGGATTGTGGTGATGACTGCACAACTCTATAAATTTACCAATAATCACTGAATTATGCTGTTACAATAGCTGAATTTTGTTAAATGTAAATAATACCTCAATAAAGCTGTAAAAAAGGGAGTTGGATAAGGTGAACAAAGACAACTGTTTTTGTGGAGTCTGGTATAAATGAGATAAGAAATGGGGCGGTAGCTGGAAGGAGAAGTAAGGTTAAGGGAGAGTTCCTTTAAGATGAAAGAATTATCAATACAATGTTTTTATTCTGTTGACAGCAATCCAGGAAAGGAGAGATAGAGAAGAATTACAGGAAGAATGTCCTTGAGAAGGCAAGAAGGGGTGAGCTCTAATGAACAATTGGTGGGAATGGCCTTCAAGAGAAGAAAAGACAATTAATTCACAATAACATTGGTATGAAGGTGGTAAGAAGATTATTTCTGTTTTCTTAGTAAAACAGAAAGCAAAGTCACAAGCTGAAAGAGAGAAATGCGGAAAATTTGGGTGCAAGGGAAGGATAGCATCAGTCTAAATGAATAGGAGTATGGAAGAACTAGCATAATACAGTAGGACAGCTTGGCAGCACTAAGCAAGGAATTTAAAGTCATTTGGTACTGGCCAAGAATTTAAAGTCAACACAGTTGTTCTGTTCCAGCCACATTCAGCTACAAGTATACAGGTGTAACATAAGTAGACTTAGTTTTAACCAGGCAATAACAACCAAGGAAAAAAGGTCAAATCAAGGGGGTTGAGGTAGAGGCAGGAGAGCAATTGTAATGATGGACTACAGGAATTCAGCTAGTTTAAAAAAAAAAAAAAAAAAGTGAGGACATGAATGCATTGAAGGGCAGTTGAAAGGGTGGTAAATTAAAAGGTCCCTGTGAGATCAAGGAATTAAGGTTGTTGGGTACTAGAAGAAATAAGCCTGAAAAAATGTAGGTGGTAATTGGAGAGTAAAATGCCAGAAATTGATATTATAGAAACTTGTAGTTTTGGGGTAATAACAAGTTCTAGGGCAGTGTCTCTCAATCCTGGCTGCACATTAAAGTCACCCTGGAAAACTGTTAAAAATATTATCCCAGGCCACACCTCAGACCAGGCAAAACAGACTCTCTGGGAGTAAGTTCTAGGCATCTGTAGTTTGTCAAAGCTCTCCAGTTAATGCAGATGCACTGAGAGTTTAAAAACATCTGCACAGGACATGCCATAGAAGTGAATGGCTGAGTGGAGGAGAGGAAGTCAAGAGACCAGAATATCAGAAGGATCATGTGCGTGAATACTGAAATCGTCAATGATTATAGCTGGAGTAGTAGGAAACTAGCAGTGAGTCCAGAAGAAGTCTAGAAGCAAATATGAAAAAGCAAAGAGAATATTTAACCCACCTCACCAGGAGGAACCACCACTTAAGAACTCTCCAGGAGAAGTAAGTGCCCTCAGAGGAGAGCTAAGTTTCAGTCAGAGCAAGAAGGTAGTAATGTTTAGAGAAGAGGTTAAAGATAAAAGGGAGTTTTGCAGATGACTGACAATGAGACCCAGAAGGCACAGAGAAGCGTTTCACAATCATAAAGGGATGAAAATTGAGATCAGGCAAGAGAGATGAAGGAAAGAGAAGGTCCAGACGAAACTACTGGAGGAGAATAAAGCCAGGAAATCTCGGAAAGCAAGCTGCCGCATTTTTTAACACTACACAAAAACAAGAGAAGAAAAAGCTCAGTGAAAGAAGCAGCTTTCCTGAACCCAGCCACATTCTAAAAGATTCATTTAACTAAGTTCAAGGAAAACTGAGTCACAGAAACGTATCAAGGTCAATCCCATATAGTTGTTACAAGAAAAGAGAGAACATGAAGTGGAATAACATCCCTGCAGACGATTAAAGTATGCCAGAAAGACATGCCCACATAACAGATCAAAATTAAAACACGCTATTTCAGAATGAGCTAAAAGACCTTAAGAAAATGACATAACATGAAAGAATAACAAATATAAGAACTATAAAAACTCATAACTCAGGTAAGAATTAAAAATAAAGGAAAGACACATTCCAGAAATGAAGACAAGAGTAAATAAAAACAGACAGTCTCTTAAGAAAAACAGAAGGTAAAAAAGAGAAAAAAAATCTAAACTCAAAAACAGAGATAAAAAGGATTTGAGAAAAAGTGACAAATACTGAAGACAGGCAAAGAAGATTGAACATACAGCTGATAGGAACTCCTGAAGAAGAAAATCAAAGCAAGGAACGGAACGCAGTCAAAACAATAATTCAAAAACACTTTTATGAAATAAAAAAATATTTGAGACTACATTTTGAAAGTGCACAATGTGTACCTGAGAATATCAACTCAGAATGACCAAAATGATTTTACTATCACTAAACATTAAAGAATAAGAAGAAAAAAAGGGGGGGGGGGCGGAAACTGGAGTCAGAAAGGAAGAAATACAGAACTATACAGATAGGAATCAGACTCCAATAAATGAGGGATGAACTGGCAATACTGAGTTTCTCATAATATAAAAAGGATAAAGTGCATAATGAGGTTAGACCTGATAATCTCAGGGCACATAAAGGTGGCAAGACTTTTTGTGTAAAAGATAAAGAACGAGTTATTGATACTTAAAAAGAAAGGAGAATCAGACTGGCATCAGACTTATCTATTGCACAAGAAGCTTAAAGACAGTGGTATAAGGTGCCTACGCTATATAGGAAAAAAAAGGATTATGATCCAAGAACACTATATCCAGCCAAGATACCCTTTACTGATCAAGAGAAAAAAAAGGCATCTTCACTTAAGCAAGGATTCAGAAATTATGCCACATACACTCTGAGGAAATTACTCCAAAATGTTATCAAATATTTTTCTAGCACCTATTAAGATAGTCATGGGTCTCTTTTTTCCAGTCTCCACCGCTCCCAGAGTTGTGGCTAGCAGTAGAGATGTGGCCAAATCCAATAACAATATCATATATGACCAGTCCTAGAAATGACTTCAGGAAACGTAGATCCTAAGGAATGTATATTTTGCCAACAAGCACAACAAGAAAGGCCTCAAAAAGATTCAGGCCAACATTTTCAAGACACTGAGCATCTGTACAGAGGCCAATGAGGTGCTCATTAAGCCCAAAGTAATCAAATACAAGATCTTAAAAAGTGCCAGCCCTAAATCAGACAGGCTCACCCATAACATCCATCCCAGCTTCTAGAAGTATGCTTATTTTCATACTGTCAAGAGTACCAGCTTTAGCAACCAAACGGTGAGAGCCAGGACCAGGTCCCACAGAGTCCTCCCAAAGAGTCCAGAAAAAAAGGTTTTTGTCTAACAACTCTGAGGATCAAAGAATTCTACAAAACTTAGACTACTGTCTGCAGGCATCTCCTTTTGCTGTTTTATATAAATACAATACAAAGTCCCCCAACTCACCCCAAAAGAAAGAGACAGCCATACAGTTTTTAATCTCAAAATCTGTTAACATAACAAATTACATTAATATTTAACTGTCCTTGCCTTCCTGGAATATACTGTCGTTTATATACACTGCTGGATTTATTTTGTTAATATTTTATTTAGAATGTTTACTTGTCTACTTATGAGTAAGACTGGACTGATGTTTATAATAGAAAAAAAATGAAAACAATCGTAGTATCCATCTGTTGGAGAACAACAGATTAAATTATGGTGTAGTATGCTATGGAATGTTATTCAGCTTTTTAAAATTAATTAGAGCTCCATTTACTAAACTGGAGACAGCCATGACATATTCTTAAATAAATAAAGCAAGTTACAAAAAGCCTGTGTGTGTATATGTGTGTGTGTGTGTGTGTGTGTGTATATGCTTAAAGGTTTTTGAGCAAAGAGAAAGATGGTAAAAAACACTCAAAGTGTTGGTTAATGCTGGCTAAACCAACAAGGTAAAAGTGGAGAAGGAAAGGAAAATATTATTTTTTTCTTTATTCACCCCTGGTTTGGTTATTTTAGTGGTTGCAAGCGGAGAAATACTTTTGTAATTTTCTTTAAAAAGCAGAAGCGTGGGGGGAAAGGGGAGAGATACCAATTATCTACTATAATTAATGACAAATTAACATTTGTTAACAACTAATAAATGGCTACCTTTAATACATCAAAGACAAGATAGAATTATATTATCTAAAACAAGGAGAGGAATCATTATGAAGTTCATTTACTTAAAAATACAAAACAATC
Organism: Phocoena phocoena; assembly: GCF_963924675.1. NCBI lineage: Eukaryota > Metazoa > Chordata > Mammalia > Artiodactyla > Phocoenidae > Phocoena > Phocoena phocoena. Next base: position 15,283,217 of record NC_089237.1, read on the forward strand.
CTGGAGCTTCCCTCGTAGCTCAGAAGTTAAGAATCCCCCTGTCAATGCAGGGGACACGGGTTCAAGCCCTGGTCCAGGAAGATCCCACATCCGGGGAGCAACTAAGCCCGTGCACCACAACTACTGAGCCTGCTCTCTAGAGCCTGTGAGCCACAACTACTGAGCCCACGTGCCACATCTACTGAAGCCTGCACACCTAGAGCTCGTGCCCCGCAACAAGAGAAGCCACCGAAATGAGAAGCCCGCGCACTGCAAGTAAGAGTAGCCCCTGCTCGCCGCAACTAGAGAAAGCCCACACGCAGCAACAAAGACCCAACGCAGCTAAAAATAAATATAAATAAATAATCTTTTTTAAAAAAAGGTTAAAAAAAAAGAATGATTAAAAATACAAAACAATCCAATCTGGAACCAAAGTCGCATATAAGTGGTCTTTATTAAGCAAGATGTCTTCAGGATGAACTAGTTTTTATCTTACAACTAGCACAAACTGATCAGTTCATGGATATTACAACGACCAAGAATAAAACTAAGATAAAGTGAGTCACGTCCATTTAAAGAAAAATAGTCAGTGAATTACTGTTCACATGATATGTAAACAGATTAGCAGAAATGGGCAAAATGTTACAGAAATCCTTGAAGCTTGGGAAGAAAGTGAGATTTTGATAGTTAGCTTGTTATACTAAAGAAAGAGGGGCAAACTTCTTTTGATGTATAATTTTACACTGTAAATAGACAAGTCCTTTTTATTAAGTAGATCACAAAAGACAATCAACCACCATGACTGTCACAAATTTTTTAAAAAGAAAAATTACAAAAAGCTAACAACATGGCGCATGGTGGTGGGTGAGTGGGGGATAAAGTTATCAAACAGAGAATACATCAGTTATTCACAAAAATGAGAAATGTCTGTAAAAGTAGAAAATATTCACATGATCAAACTGAAAAAAAAACTTGTCAAAGGGCTCAATGTCTCAAGAAGTGCTGAGGATTGCTATTTTATAGAGGAAATTAAAAATTAATTTTTCGCAAGTTTGTGGTACTTAAAGGGAAATAGTGCAAAAGAAACGCATACTAGGAGTCTGCCTAAGAGTTTATATTTTTAAGTTTACAGTTATTCAAGAATTTTTTCTCTCAGCTCTCATCAAATCCTTTATAAAAGAAAATTTCAAAGCACAAAATTAATGAGTAGCCTAATTACCACAGGTTTTTTTGTTTTGTTTTGTTTTAAATACCTTGCTAGGCTGAAAAGACAAAATAACAAGGAAAAGCTGGACAGACAATGCTAGTAAAACACTGTGGGGCAGAGCTATGTGAAGCACACATCAAAAACACAGAAATCCAGGGCTTCCCTGGTGGCACGGTGGTTGAGAGTCTGCCTGCCGATGCAGGGGACACGGGTTCGTGCTCCGATCTGGGAAGATCCCACATGCCGCAGAGCGGCTGGGCCTGTGAGCCATGTCCGCTGGGCCTGCGCGTCGGGAGCCTGTGCTCCGCAATGGGAGAGGCCGCAACAGTGAGAGGGCCGCGTACCGCAAAAAAAAAAAAACAAATCCAGGACACTTTCCAAAACCTAATAAAACTTACCATTCATTAAGAACTAGACATTGTCCTAAGGATTTTTCACTGGCATTATTTCATTTCATCATCATCGAAACCCTGCAAGAGAGGTTTTAGCCCCTCACACAGCTAGTAAGTGACAGAGTGATAATCTCAACCTGTTTTCATGATTCAAAAACTCACAAATTCATGTTCTCTCTATTATACAAAGGATCTCATGATTGTAAAATTTCAAAAGCTACTTACAACCAAACAACAGTATTGTCACATCCTACAATATAGCAACATCTGAATAATAGCTTCCAAAGGAAGTCTCTCTTCCTCTTTAAATCCCTAAAAAGGAAGAGCTAAGATTTTCTGACGCTGAAGCAGCATTTGAGTGTGCAGTAAGTCTACATCCCACGTGTCTACTAAAGCTAATTACCTTCATTCACCCTAATTCACAATCTTTGGGAGCTCTACAGGATTCCATGGAATTTGAACAGAAACAGAATTCTAGAGTACAAATACCCATCAAGCTTCCTTAGTTTTGCGTTATCAAATTTCAGCAATTAGAGCTAGAAATTGTGGGACCTCACAACACAAGATTAGGAACAAAGGGCTACAAAGAGACTTCCTTCATTTAGGCAGAGGGAATTTACTGAGATGTGAGGCAGAGTCTCTTGTCTAAATGATTAAATCACAGTATCTACATACCCACTCCCATTTCCAAATTTAGTAACTAACGAATCGACTTATAAGGATAGATCCATTGGTGGGGAAAGGGAATTTCCATGGCAATAAAAAAACTGGTGCCGTATCTCTTCATGTTGTTCATCTCTATGATCAGATATGTCATCTGATATAATCATATATGATAATGCAAGCATGGTGTTACAGACAAGCATGGCTACCTGGTCCAAAGACATCTGCCTGGAATAACAAAAGTTTTCCATTATTATTGCTCACATACTTTTCATTGTGAATTTTATGTCTGCAGTACTTGCTAATATTTACAAAAAGAAATATGTAAGTCACTGTTTTTCTTTTCATGATACCTTTGCCATCTAAAGAAGACAGTAAAATTTATCAACATTGGCCAGTGAAACTTTAGGAAAGTGACAAAGTTTAAAATATTTTTTCAACTATATTTTTCCTGGAGGTAGAGTGAATACCCAGGACACAATTCTGAACTGCAAATTTAGTTATTTAAGGAAGAATATGATATGTCTACCTTCAACTGAAAGATTACAGTAGTTAAAGGTAACTACTTACACATAGTGGTCAATAAATATTTAAGTGAAGGATTTAATGTATTAATATACTGCATAAAACTCCAATTTTTCCAACATAACAAATCTAACTCAACTCATATACCTTAAACATAATGTGTCTGTATAATAAACTAATATACAAAAATCAATGTTTTTTTCATACGACCTTTTCTACACAAAATAAGTATATGAGAGACTAAAACTGGAGCAAACAAAGAAAAATGTTCTCTTACATGTTGTGCTCCAAAACCTCTCCACTTGCGATACCTCTTCTGAGAAAAATAAGTAGAATTGAATAATGTATTTTGGCAGAAACTTCTTCAGGTAGACATAATATGGGTGTCATAAGGAGGCATAAGATGAGCCTGTCAGATAAATCATTACTAAGGCAATTAGATTTTTTTAAAACATACCAACAATATTATTCACTATAACGCAACTACTTGGTTTAAATAACTGACACCAGAACCTCTCAAGTTCCGATCAAAAGAAAGGCATTTGAGAAGTAAGATATACCATTCACTGAATAAAGGCAGAAATTAATATTATGGGGAAGGAAAGGGTAAAGAAAGGGTGTGATTACGACTAACACCAACTTAATTCTTTTGCCTCTTAAACTTAGTCATGTTTACCCTTAACTACTCAAGAACAAACAGAAGTTGAACATAACAAGATACTGTTGTAATGTGTGGCCCATAAAAAAGCAACTTACCTGATACTTATAACATCCACAAACATAGCTTTCAAATGATTTATAAAGATTCTGTAAATAAAATAATTTGACCTAATAAAAGAAATTTGTTTCCAGAAAAAAATTATGGTATTACAATTATTTACTTAGAGCTTTCTAGAATATGAAAGATCCCTACCAGAAACTTTTTTCACTGATTGCATCCTCAACCTGCTTTAGCCTTCTAAAACCCAGGCCCAAACACCTTGTTCTCCATCTAATATTATCTCTTTTTAAAATTTGTTTATTTATTTATTTATTTTTGGCTGCGTTGGGTCTACGTTGCCGCACATGGGCTTTCTCTAGTTGCGAAGAGCAGGGGCTACTCTTTGTTGTGGTGTGCTGGCTTCTCACTGCAGTGGCTTCTCCTGTTGCGGAGTACGGGCTCTAGGCTCATGGGCTCAGTAGTTGTGGCACACGAGCTCAGTAGTTGTGGCTCTCGGGCTCTTGAGCACAGGCTCAGTAGTTGTGGTGCACGGGATTAGTTGCTCCGCGGCATGTGGGATCTTCCCGGACCAGGGCTCGAACCCGTGTCCCCTGCATTGGCAGGCGGATTCTTAAACACTGCACCACCAGGGAAGCCCCATCTAATATTATCTTGAATCGTAAATACTCAAGGTAAAAATATCCTCTAAAAGAAAAAGGACATTGGGTGGGGAAATATAGCTGTAAGTCTTTAAGCTCTTCTTGTAACCTATTTCTCTCCACAGACTTTTAGAGATTCATCAAGGTCATGATGTAGTCTCTCGATCACCATACACACATCTCCTTGACTCATTTTTTTTAATTGTAAACAATCTTCATCTAATACAAGTTATTACAAAAGATGCTATTCAAATAAACCAAGTGGTAGTTTTCATGGTATTATAACAAAGACTAAACTATCTATTTACACAGTGCCTTCTCTCCAAATGACAACAGTATTTGATGACTACAGGCACTCAACAGATACAATGCCGAGAAAAAAAAAATCCAAATAATTAAACTAACTTCCAAACTATTGTATAACATTTGTTACCTCGATCAGACTCGTACTAGAAAAGTAAACAACCATCTGCAACCGCTTGTTCTAGCTCCTTGAAATAAAATCTGGGTACCATCAGTAAAAATATTACAGCTAACATTGGTGATCATGTATAAGTACAATCCAACATAATTCAACTAGTGTGCCCAATCCGTACATCTCAGAGATTCAATTTTAATTCTGTTGTAAGAGGAAGTAATACGACAAGGAGAGAATTTTGATGCATTCCTTTAATCATACTTATTCTTCCTTATATCTAATTAGTATCAACTACCTTACAATTCCCCTTTGGGAACTACTGGTTTAGTATACTCTTTTCTAGGCCTACTTCCTTCTCCATTCAAAACAATGCACACAGTCATTCAGAAAATACTAAAAGAACAAAGGCCTTTATGAGGAAGGGTGGGGGAAGCTAGAGAGCTAGCATGAGACAGTCAAGAATAAATGACAGAAGAGGGAAATAAATCTACTACCGTTTAACCATGTTAGTAAAACTTTATAATAAAGATGCAAACAACAAATTAGGTTTTATAAGTATGCTAAAATGAACCATCAACCAATATAAATACAGAGCACGATCTGAGTCTATGATGGTTTACTAAATAAACTAAAATATATAAACATACAAGAATAAGTCTTAGCCATAATCAGTAAATTGCCTTATCAACCAATGTATATAAAAATGAAGGAAGTGTTTGATTACATGACATATGTGATTCACAGAATGGCACAAAGTTTGATTAAGAGAAGAAAATAATTGTTAAGTACAGGAGGTGATATTCCATTTCTTAAACTGGGTGGAAGGTATATAAGTGTTGGCTGAATTATTAGTCTTCTACACTTTACACATTTTTATAAATATTATTTCATAGGTAGTCAATATCTATAAAACAATGTTTAATGCAAGAAAAATCTGAGCAAATATTTGTTGGAAAAAAGAGGTAAAAAGCACATATACATCTAATCCATTTTTGCTAATTATTTTTTTAAATAAATAGAGATCATAGGGACTTCCCTGGCAGTCCAGTGGTTAAGACTCTGCACTTCCACCGCAACGAAGAGTAGCCCCCACTGGCTGCAACTAGGGAGAGCCAGTGTGCAACAACGAAGACCCAACGCAGCCAAAAATAAATAAATAATTATTTTTAAAAATTTTATTATGAGGTTAGCTGTATTTAAAAAAAAGATAAAAGACTGCACTTCCACTGCAGGGGGCACAGGTGTGGCCAGTAAATAATTAATTAAAATTTTTAAAATAGAGATCGTAAAAATGTAAGTAGGTAGGAAAATAATTTTCCTGTAGAAAACAATTTCTATAGCTCTACACAGAGATCTATATACTATTTCTTTAAAAGCACCACTAAACCTTTCCTGCACACTATGTGTACACACATATACACACAGACATACACACCAAATTACTTTAAAGTAAAACTTTCTACCTCCAAAGATCCCCCCAAAACCAACCTCCATCACAAATATTACCTTAACCCCATAAAAAGTACTGATACTCCTCTACTCATAATCCCAGAAATAAATTACAAAAGTAAATTCCTAAAGAGAAATGTTCATACTGTAAGTAACTGTATTTTTGGTGTATTTGTAGGCTTAGCATTTATGAGTCTTACTACCTACTTGGGCCTATCCACATCTACAGTATTTGCTTTTTTATGATGGGCACCTGCATTTTAATGATGTGTGTCAATACTAATTTGATTGAGGGCAATATAGTATATTTATGAAGAGCACAGAGTGTGGAGCCAGAGTTCCTGAATTGGAACTCAGCTCTTCCACTTGCTAACTAACTAATCTATTTAACATCTCAGTGTTTCAGTTTCTCATCTGTAAAATGGAAATAACAGTACATACCTCGTAGGGTGTTGGAACTGATTAAAACCTGTGTAACAGGACTGGCACAAAGTAGGTGCTATGTAAGGGTGAGCCATTACTACTGGCACTACTACTAGTACCATCTTCCCAAACATACTAAAAACATTCTTAGCAATTCGAATTACTGGCTAAAATTAGATACTATTAAAAATAGACATTAAACCTGAAGCCTGACTGACAGTAAGTTTAAAGCCCTGCAACTCTGAATAGGTGATTATAAATCTACATAACCACTCTATCAAGAACAATCTGGGGAGAGCGGCTTTCCAAAGTGCAACTATCAATTTCTTCCCTTACACAAGGGGGCAGTGATAACAAGAAAAGAACTGGGCTCTGTGACACCTCCTCCTACAGACAGTAGGGGGTGGCAGTACATATGGCTTACAGTCAGAACAAAACAGGAAGACCCAACAGAATTGCTCTTTATTCTCCTCAAGCCCTCTCCTCTATGTTTTAGGCCCAACACAGCCTCAAGGTGAGAGACATATCAACAGAAAAGACTAAAACCCAAAATTAATCACCAAGGAAAATCCAGTTTTGCCTTTGAAGCAAATGATCCCTCAATGGCTAAATCTGGATCCAGGAGGAAGCCAATCAGTATGAATTTTAATTATCTGGCAAATTACTTACTGTTCTTCTTATAAGAACAACATTCAGGCAAGTTACTCCGTTTCTCTGCAAGAATTGTAACATAAGACACTAAAATCTCATCAATAATTAACTATACCCTAATGAACACATGCCGATATTTCTGCTTGTTTCATACTATACAGACATACACTCACTGAATGTATATAAGTTATATTAAATAGCTCATGGAGCTGTCTTTTGTTACTTCTGAAATTACAGCTATGTTCTGACAATCCTCTCAAAACACAGATGTTCTTCTTAAATGGAAGTCACAATGTTTTGCAGCATGTGGGTAATGATATATATATACACACACACACACACACACACACAGAGAAAGAGAGAGAGAATGAGAATATTTAATATTTCATTTCTGTGCTCACATTCCTGAGATGATCTACCTGGGAAATGCTGCAAGAAGCGCTCCACTGACAGTATCCATGTTGTTGCTTTTTATGCCACCTTTATTGTATTCAATTTTTTTCCTATTTTGCCACCCCAACATCAAGAATATTTCACTACTGTCATTCACCATAATTAGCCACTGCAACAGCTTTTGGCTTCAAACCCTCAAAATGCCTGAAAATTTATCCCTTTTGTTCACCATATTGTTTTGTTTTCCTCATTCCAGAAATTTTCACCTGTATAAAAATGAAGAAAGGGGCACCTATGAAAAAACGTCCCTTTGCATAATGATCTTGAACTCAGAATTATGGTCAAGATGTGGGGTGGGTTTTTTGTGTGGTTTTTTTTGGTTTGTTTTTTTCCTTTTCCTGGAGAGGAGCAGAGAAGACAGTGCAAGACACCCAAAACACCAAATCTTCTTTCTAATATTAATTACCATTGTTTATGTTTGGTGAAAACCATTTTAAACATTCCACACCTGGAACACAACACAGGATACAATTATATCAGTTCTCTACACGCTGACGGCAAACCCTGGAATTATTTAGCCCTGTTTTTTCTTTCCCATCTCACAACCAGACACAATTTGCTTGTTTCTTTCACGTGGGCACTATCTCTATCTCAAAAAATAGCGTATCATAGCTCCTCTCGATTCCCTGTGTTAAAATATCTAGCCATGAGCCTTATTAATCTCTTCTTAGACTACGCCTCCTTTCCCAGAGAAATTAATAATATCACTAATAACACTTCTACCGTGAATTTCAACGCCACACAGGCCAACCCACCCTGTGCCTTACCTGGCACATTTCACAACTACTTTCATGCTGCATTCGGGGGGCACATTTTACAACTCGTTCTGCACCACATTCCCTGCCACGTTCAGCAATCTGCCTCGCATCTCCTCCTGGGTCCCCGTCATCCGGAGACTCTCTCGGTACCAAATTCCATGACACCTTCGGTGACACCGAAGTGGCCGATCCCGGACCCATCCGAAGCCACCCCGAGTGCCACATTTGGAGCCAACCTTCCCCACGCCCTGGACACCGGAGGCACTCCACTGCCCATTTCGCTGCCTCCCCGCTAGCCCCCGCCCCTCTCCCTGGAGCCCAGGCGTCGGAGGCGAACGCCGCTGTCACTGAAGCAACCTTCCCTTCCCGGGCTCCCGGGGTCTCTCACCTGCCGCTCTGAGAGGGGTTCGCTGCACCTCGGGGTCAAGCCCGAGTCCCCGGGGTCTCCTGTGAGGACCGCGCCGCCCGCCGGCGCCGCCCGCGATCCCAGAGCACCTCGCTGCGCTCCGACGCCCGCTGTGGGTCTGCGTCCGGGAAAGGCGCGGCCCGGCGGCTAGCGCAGCCCTCGGCGGTCCTCCTGTCAGCGGCGGCGCGGGTGCAGGCTCTCGCCCAGCGCGGCGGCGACGGCGGCGGCGGCGGCGGCGGGCAACTTGCTCCGCCTCGCGCGCTGCACAGCCAGGAGGTGAGCGCGAGGGGGATGGGAACGGGGGCGGGGCCGCCCGAAGGAGGCACGGAGGGCGGCGGCTGGAGGGCAGCGCTGGCGGCCCCGGGCCCGGCACTCGGAGCGCTCGCAGCTTCACCCGCCGGGCGGGCGGCTCGCACGAGGCAGCTGTGCAAGCGGGCCCCGCCGGAGCAGCGCACCCAGCAACCCGCGCCCGGCCGGCCGCTCGCTAGCGCCGCCGCCGCGCCGGGGGCGTCGCACCCTCAGAGGCCGCCCGCAGCCCCGCCCCCTCCGGGCCGGGGTGGGGAGGAGCGCGAGCGCGGAGGGAGAGCGCGTGCGTGGGAGCGCGTGCGTGGTGGAGCGCGCGCGCCCCCGCCCCCTCCACCGTTTGGGGGTGGGGAGTGGCGGGGAGAGAGAGAAGACCGAACCGTTTTCTCCGCGGAGAGGTTTGGCCCTGGCTCTGCCTCTCTGTGAGGTCTGGGCATTTCTGTTTCCTCAAGGGGCTTTGACTGGTGGGGTCGTGGGCATCCAGTGGGGAAGAGAGGAGGGGAGCTCAATAGCAGACAAGGCCCTGGATGGTTCGGCTCCGCCCCCAGGGTGATGTCACTCTCGAGGTGCTGCTGCTGTCACGTGCGCCCACTTCTGGGCCTGTCCTGATGCTTTGATGGCCAGAACGTTCCTCTAGATTTTCCCCACTTAAGTCACCTCATACACATACCACTCCTAGAAGTCTTCGAACCCTGCAAATGTCAGATTATTTCCCTGATGCTCAATTGTAATCTGTAGACTGCTTCAAAATGCTATAGTTGGCTGGTGTAGGAAACAGAATGAAGTGCAAAACCAGGAATGGGGGGATAGTGGGGAGGGGAGAGAGAGAAGGGAGAGCTGTTATCTAGAATCATTGCTGAAATTCACCAACCACAGCTTGAGAGCCTGAGGTGAAGTTGTGACGCTGCTTCTGTCGCTGCCAGGTTGGACAAGAAGTAATGTGATTTTAAGGGCTAGTTGTTAAGGCACGGAAAGCCACCACAGCAAAGCCTCCTTGAAGGTCATATTTCCCTCACTTCCCTCCACCTAGATCTTCTTCCCCTTTACTCTTCCTTTCCCTTGCATCGTAGAACAACAAGTCAACTATGGAAGATATCTGCACATAAATTTGTTCGTGTGCTTTAAGATGATGCAAAGCAATCACTGTTATCTACTCTGCCTGGTTAGCCTTTCTTCCGTAAACTGAAATGACCTTTCGTGGTCATCCATTCCTTAATGAGACACCATGATTGGAAATAGATACACCAGATTACTTCAGTCAAGCAACCTGTGTCTGTGGTGTTTCTAAGATAGATTTGATAACAGTCCTTTAATCTGCTGCATCCAGGATTTTCTTTGTGTTTTTTTCAAAATTAGTATTAATTTCAGAATAATGCAGGAAATTGAATATGAAGCCATTTTGCAACAGCTAGTCTCTACAGTGAATTCTTGAAAAGTCAGAGCTAGAGCAGATTTGAATACTACAGCTAAAATGGCAAGAGGAAGGATCGGTCTATGGAATCTTTTGGTGATAACCCCAAAAAGTTAGATTACTCCAACTAAAACCTATTTATCTATGGTGATAGAGGCAGAGTAGTGATTACTTTGGAGGAATTGAATGAGTGGGGGGGGCAGGAGGGAGCCTTCTGGGTTGCTGGAAATGCTCAATACCTTGATCTTGTTAATGATTACAAGGGTTAATATATGTGCAAAATGATCGGTGTGCTTTACTCTATCTCAGTTTTTAGAGATTTTTAAAAATTGTATACACAAAAGAGGCATTACAGCATCATCAAGATGGGAGTCTGGAAACCTAGATTTGAATGTCAGTGTCACCCACCACTTACCAGCCTATGAGACCTTGAGCAGGTCTGAGCCTTCTTTTTCTTTATCTAATTATGGGTGATGTTACCTCACAGGATGGTTGCGAAGATTAAATGAAATTATATTTGAGAATTACTTATCACAGAGCCTGGTATATAATAAATGCTCAGGAAACATTAGCTATTGTTATGCTATTCTTGTTGCACTCAAATTTACCTTATTTAATTCTCTTTTGGTCTTTTTATTTATTTTAAAGATTACTTTGATTCTGAGCCTTTGCCTGTGAGTTTCACTGAGCTAATAACATTCCTTTCCCTAAGAAATAACAAAAGGCGGTTGAGGTGTAATGTATTGGTTTTCAAACTGGTTCAGGTGGTGATACTTAGAAATTATGGTGCTCATTGTGGAACACCATGAAATATTGTTAGATTGAATTCTGCCATATGGACTTGACACAATTTTACTAGCACTAAATCTGGCTACATTATGTTTATGCAGATCTCCCACATATTAAAAAAATGTATTTTTAAGAAATAATACGTCTGCATTTTTCCTCTAAAATTTGTTTGCAACTTTTCACTAGAAAGTACCAAAAGTTTAATAACAATTCACAAAATGAAAACCTTTAAATCCCTTCTTCCTGGAAATGGGAAAAATACTGTAACTGTTCAGTCTTAGCAGAAGCGCTCTTTATTGGATTTTCCCACAGTAAACTCTAATAGCTGTGACCCACAGGGTCTCTTGCTCTGATGAAGTGAGTAACTCTGACTCACTATCCTCATCATACTTCCAAAGATCCGTCTCCATTTCTTTCAGCCGACCTTTCCAAGATCCCACGTTCACACTGAGCAGCGCCAGTGCCCACTGGAATGAACTTATTGCTTCACTGTTTCGATCATCTAACATGATGCTACTCAGCCAGTTCTCTTCCGCATAGTTCTGCTGTTAAGTCTTGCTATTTGCTGCCACACTCTTAACTTTGTGGAGGAAACAGTCTGTCCCTGACAGAGGTAAGGGTGGGGTAAGCAACAATGTAGAGAGAAGCCATCTCTGTTCTCAACTCCTCACCCTGATTTCCTTTTCGGTCACTAATACCTGAAATCCTGAGAATGCTTTTTTTTTTTTTTTAACCTACTAAAACTCCATTCTAGTCAAGATGATAATTTAGTCTATAACTTAAACTTGGAAACATAATTTATGCCATGTAAGAGGAAGCTGTAAGTAATTGTCCATAAAGTGGCCCAACCATACTCTATACCTCCCAACTTTTCAGTGCCACCTATACCATTCAAAATTACCTTCCTTGCTTTGTCAACTCTGCACAATCACTCACCTCTGCATATGGCATATGTCTTCCCTGGCACCTCCAAGTCTCTTAAGTAAGGCATCAGGGCCACCGCTCTCTCCCTACTAAATAAAGAGTCATAACATCTACCATTGATGGATTGCCTACTGGCTGCAAATACTTTACTAAATGCCTTGTATATACTACTTCATTTAATTCTCACAACATCCTATCAGGTAAGTTTTTGTTTTTGCTTTTTTTATTTTATTCATTTGTTTAATTTTTGGCTGCATTGGATCTTCGCTGCACATGGGCTTTCTTTAGTTGCGGCGAGCGGGGGCTACCCTTTGTTGCGGTACGCAGGCTTCTCATTGCAGTGGCTTCTCTTGTTGCAGAGCACGGGCTCTAGGCGCGCAGGCTTCAGTAGTCGTGGCACACGGACTTATGTAGTTGTGGCTCGTGGGCCCTAGAGCACAGGCTCAGTAGTTGTGGCGCACAGGCTTAGTTGCTCCACGGCATGTGGGATCTTCCTGGACCAGGGTTCGAACCCGTGTCCCCTGCGTTGGCAGGCGGATTCTTAACCACTGCGCCACCAGGGAAGTCTGAGTTGCTATCTTATTTCTTAACAAAGACAAGCAATGATGTGAACTCTAAATAGACATGTTGCAAGTCAAAAAAACAGACCAGAAAGCAACAGGTGTGAATGAACAGAAGAGTATTTACTAATCAGGGGAGAACACATCAGTTGGAAAGGTGGGACAGGACTGAACTGAAGTGGGTACTGCCCAGGAAGGGAAACACCCTGGAATCTCTGAGCAGAAGAATGACAAGAAGACAGCGTTTAAAATATTCATCTCATAGGGTAGACTTGAGCATGGAGGCACAAGTATTAATGATATGGGTAAGATACTACTATTACTATTTAAGGAGCTAAAGAAGAGGACAGCTTTAGTCAAGAACTGTGACAGTAGAGATAGAAAGGAATAGTCCCAACAGCCATTGTGTGGGAAGAATTAACAACTTTCTGAATAACTGAATGCAGAGGGTAAAGACCAGTGAGAAATGAAAATACAGCAAGATGACAAGACTAACTGCCTAGAAGACTGTGGTGCCTGTGACAGAAGCAGGGGAGTCAGAGGATTGGTATTAAGGAGAAGAAAGAGATGGTTTGGGCATATTTTGTGTTGTAGTTCTTTACTGCTTTTGAGTTACAAATCACTTAACTTTTGAGAATCTGACAGAATCAATGGATCCTTTTCTCAGGAAAAAAAAAAATGGATTCGTACTTATACATGTTATATGATTTGTAATGGACACCCATGGATTTGGCTGCTGGAGAGCTCTTGACCCCAGCTGGGCACATTAAAGCCCTTTCTGGAATTTTTGTACTTTATATCCAAAGGATCAAGTCAATCTGTCCCTAATAACTGAAGCAATGGATGCTGTTAGCTGATGTGTTTCCTAACACGTGAGCCCGAGAAACGAAGAATGCTCAAATGCATTTGAGTCCATGGATCCCTCACATTCCTATTCTTGGATTCCAGGACATTTCCTAGTCCTTTGTTGAAATTCCTCCATGGTTCAGCTTGTTTGAGCCACATTTCTGCCATTTATATGAGAGGTCTGATTAATTCACAGGTTAAAGGTATTAATTGAAACCCACCCATGGGCTCCAGGTAAGAACTCCTAATTTAAGGTAACTTGGAACTAGCTAGTAGTAAGATGGGATTTAGGTGAGAAAGGGAAGACAGTGAATACTCAAGGAGAGGGAATATAGCACAGGTGTATCAGAGCAAGGACCTTGGACCCAGCCTGCACTCAAACCCTAACTCAACTGTTTGCTAAATACGTGACCACAAGCAAGTTATTCTACATTTCTAGATTTCAGGATACTCATCTGTGGTTTGGGGATTAAAAACTATACCTACCTTATAGGGTGGGTGTGAGGCTTAGGTTGGTACAGATGCAAGTACCTGGTCCATAGCAAGTCTCTATGGACTATTATCATTCAATGTAACAGGCCTGTACCTAGGCATTTCACACGTTATATTATTTAATCTAATCCTCATAAAAACTTTACAGGATTGGAAATATTCCCATTTTACTAGATGAAAACATTGTGGCTCAAAATAACTTGTCCCAGATCCCACAGTAAGAGACAAAATCCAAATTAAAATACAGAATATTTGAATAGAAAATGAAGAGGAAGATTTTCATTACAGTTAATAGAGCATACTACCTATCCTAAGAATTAATGTGTATATATGTATATATACTAATTATGTGTATATATATATATATTTATTCGGCATCTATCTCATATAGCATCTATCACATATAGATGCTGGATATATATTTGTGAATTAAATTTATTAAATAATCCAGATCTGTAAAAAAGGGGATGGAAAGAGTGTTCATACCAACATAACCATTCTAATCCATGCATATTAAAATTAAATATTGGCCCTCTGGAAGATATAATCATTTCTCATGATTTTAGTTAGCCTGAACCGCACTTTCAGAGTCTAGTCCACTCTATGTTATGGACAAGCTAGAAGTTGTGGACCTATAAAACTGAGGACAAGGCTCTGGACCTAGTTGACCTTTCAACCAAACTTCCTCAAAGAACCCTCACCTTCTTGCCATGCCCTTTCAATTCGTAATGACTTGAAACTGTGAAAGTACATTTACCATTAAAACTCAGACACCCTATGTTATGGCTGAACCTTGAGAAACACCTTTATTTGGGGAAAGGGAAGTCAACAAAGGATACAGAGAAGCAATAGGCAGAAAGCACATCTGTATGTCTGGTACTGTTTTAGGCACAGACCTCTCCCTCGCTTCTCTACAGAGTTTGAAGGTACTTAGTATTGATCATGTAAATTCTATAAAAAATGCTTGGAAGGGAAAAGGAGGGGAAATAAAGTTCCATTTGGAACTCCCTATAGGTGGACCCCTAGTTTATATCCTACCCATCCCCATGCAACTTCTCAATACAATCCTAGTAACATATACAAAAGTTGACTATGAAAAAATTAGATGCACACATAATACAAGAGCATTTCCCCCAAAGAGCTGAAAGCAGTATTCAGTTGCTATTTGCAACTCACATTTAAGATGTGATCTTTGATAAAGTATTTCCAGCGTGTATTATATTTCCTAATTTTGTCCTAACATCTACCTGACTGAGGATAGAGTCCCTGCTTTGTATATAGCTAATGACTCCACCTTTGCTCAACTGGGTTATGTTTAGGAAACCTATGCTTCTTATTACTAGTATCAGCACTTCCATTTTCTACTCATTTATAAATAGTGGTAAAAAATGTAATAAAATATTCAAATAATTGCATAAACAAATACTGAAAATGGTGATGATGCTGAAAATAAACTCCTGACTGGTAGGCTACACCACTGTGTAAGAGCATAAAACGTTCATTCATCTGCAAATGCATGAATATTATAATTCAATGTATTTTAAAATAACTGAGGAGTGGCATTGTATAAGAAAGTTTGAGTTGATCTAAAGTTGAAACTATAAATATTGATGACCACCTATTTTGCACTCGTACTTGATACATTTTTTCTTCAAGGACAACATACTAAAGGAATCACAACACTGTTATCATCAAGGGTATTTATTGTGCCCTAATACAAAGATGATGCCACTGACCCACCACTAATAAGACATGAAGATTGAGTTGACTCTCCAGTATTGTGTGGGTTTTATTGAACCTGCCATATCCCCTCACTCAAAGCACCTAAGTAGTTGCAATGTAGTTAAATATTAAGAGAGGCAATCAGCAGCAAAGGGAGAATGATTGGCCTTTACAGAGAATGACCACACAATCATGGTTTAGTACCACAGCCCTTATCAATTAGCCATGAGTAAGAGTAAAGGTAAGAATGCAGTAGAGTTGTGTAAATTGTCTTTGTTTTCGTCACATAATGGAATTATTAATTAATTTCTTTTTAATCAAAAGAGGCCTTAGATAATTTTTTAATTAATTTTTATTGGAGTATAGTTGATTTACAATGTTGTGTTAGTTTCTGCTGTACAGCAAAGTGAATAAGTTATACATATACATATGTCCACTCCTTTTTTAGGTTCTTTTCCCATATAGGCCATTACAGAGTATTGAGTAGAGTTCCCTGTGCTATACAGTAGGTTCTTATTAGTTATCTATTTTATATATAGTAGTGTGTATATGTCAATCCCAATCTCCCAATTTATCCCTCCCCTGCCTTTCCCCCTTGGTAACCATAACTTTGTTTTCTACATCTGTGACTCTATTTCTGTTTTGTAAATAAGTTCATTTGTACCAAGGAAATGATTTTTTAATATAAGGGAATTATAGCTTTGTTGATGTGAAATGTAGAGATGTTTTAGTTATTAAAAAGAGGTGGGAGAAAGAAAAGTTAAGGGAAATGAAGGTTTCGATTGGTTCCAAAGCCCAAGTAACAATTTCTCTAGATTTAGTCAACATGACACACAACGTGAAAGGAACAAAAGGAAGTAAAGAATCAGAATTCAGTAGAGGAAAAAGAAAGGAGGCAATTTAATATTACATTATCAACCTGATAATTGTAATAAAACTTCATTTGTGTGAAACTCTGCTATCTGACAATCTCATCCATCTGAAGTACGTCAAGGAACCAAGGAAACAAAGGAGATGGAAAAAGACCTCTGCAGAAACAAAATAGAGCTCACCAAAGTCCATGCCTTAAAGATCACGCCCATTACTCCTAGAGATTTAGCGAAGCCCTTTCTCAGAGGCTATTAATTTTTACTTGGATTCGATTTTAAAAGACCTGGCAATCTGGCTTCCAAACTCATAAAAAATTAGAAGCGGTAAACTAGAAGAGGGGAGGAGAAACTATCCCATGTAGGCATGCAGATAGCAGTGAGAAGAGAACACTGCAAGTCTGTAAGCAGGGCAGAGAGGAAAAGAGGCATAAAAATTGACTTAATGATCAAAAAAGCACAGCGATTTAGTGCCTTTAGCAAGGGAAAAACAGTTCTACGTACCTCCATAGAGCTTGGGGAGAAATTTTTAAGTCTGAGTCTGTATTAACCCTGAGTAAATCAAGAAAATTATATTCAATATACAGACATTCTCAGAGTTTTGCAGCACTCAGCATTATGTAAGTAGTTCCATAAGGCACATAATGAAATTTTGAAGATATGAGAGATTTTATTTTTTTTGGCCACACGGCATGTGGGATCTTAGTTCCCCAATCAGGGATCGAACCCGTGCCCTCTGCATTGAAAGTGCAGAGTCTTAACCACTGGACCGCCAAGTCCCCAAGATATGAGAGATTTCATATCACATTGAGAAATGCAAAGAAGTCAAGTGTGTAAATGAACACTGCAAAAATAAGTGTACAAAGCCAGAGGTTGCCGGTTCAAGGAGATAATGGCCTTCCATGGTCAGTCTTGCATGGCTTTTGTCCCCATGCAGATTCTCGCTGCATCAGCTCATGTTATGACACTACTGTTTGTTTGTTCCCCATTTTGTTACTTTCTAATCATGTCCAAAAAGTGGCTAAGTGATGGGAAGAAGGCAGGACCGGTTTATAAGAGTAGGTAAAATGAATGAGAGCAAAATATTAAAACTTTAAACAAGTCTGAAGATATTTTCACCCTACCCTGATTTTGTGTTATCCAGGACCTTTCAGGGGATATCTGTATTATGCATAAGATAGAGAATATCACTAATAGGAATATATTTTAAGGAACAATCCAAAATAGAACAAAGATTTATGCACAAAGATGTTCATTATGGCAGTATTTAGCATTTTAAAAATTGGAAGCAATCCAATTTACCAACCTTAAAGAATGGTTACATAAAATATGGGACATAAAAATTTGATGGACAATTATGCAACCATAAAAATTATATTTTGGTAGTCAGGAAATTTGTATGACACAATTTTAAGTTAAAAAACAGGATACAGGGCTTCCCTGGTGGCTCAGTGGTTAAGAATCCTCCTGCTAATGCAGGGGACATGGGTTCAAGCCCTGATCGGGGAAGATCCCACATGCCATGGAGCAACTAACTAAGCCTGTCCATAGCTACTGAGCCTGTGCTCTAGAGCCAGTGCTCTGCAACAAGAGAAGCCACCACAATGAGAAGCCTGTGCACCACAACGAAGAGTAGCCCCTGCTCACCACAACTAGAGAAAGCCCACGTACAGCAACGAAGACCCAACACAGCCAAAAATAAATAAATAAATAAAATAAATTTATTTTTAAAAATACAGGATACAGAATTGTATATGCAACGTAATCTCTACAATGTACAGAATACATAGAAGATGAAAAGCTCTCATTAATTATGGCCACCAAAAAAAATTTTAAACCTAGGAAAAAACTATATATGCAATACCCACACAAAGAAAACTACAAATGTTCACTGAAGGAAAATAAAAACTGCATAAACAAAAATGCATACCATGTTCCCTGATGGGAAGACTCACGATATTGTAAAGAAGCCATTTTGCCCAAATAATTTACAAATTCAATGTAATTCCAATCAAAATTATAATAGGATTTTTAACAAAATTGACATGCTAATTCTAAAATTCATCTGGAAGAGTACATACTTAAGAATAGCTAGGTATTTTTTGAAGTATAATGAGGGGCCTCTTCCTACCAGATATCAAAATATATAATCACAGTGATTAAAGTGTGTTATTGGGTCACAAATTTAAAAAATAGATTAATGAAAGAGAATAGATCATCAACTACTGACACAAATATATGTGGGAGCATTTCAAATAATTGAAAATAGATGTCAGGACATCTATTGGTTATCCATTAAAAAAAAAAGATATATCTCTTACATCACACCATTCAAAAATAAATTAATTAACTTCCCCTTCCCAGAAACTGGCCTGGTCAGGGTCAAGGCCTGAAGAGCAAGATTGAAGGCCAGCATGGCTGGGATGGACAGAGCTGAAGCCAAGCAGACAGCAGGCCACAGGAGTGGGGCAGAGGAAACGACATGGCAGGGAGATCTGTTATGTCCAGGGCTCTTGGGCAAACGGGGAAATAAAGGAAGATGGTGAGAGCAGGTTTCTCTTTTGGAGAAGGGAGTTGCAAATATGGAAAGTGAGAAGCCTAAAATGAACTGTATAATTTTGGATTGGAGGAATTGGTATGAACTCAACGTTTTATATATCTGTGTTCTAATTTGGATGCTTGTGCTAAGGTTATATAGGAGCATGCCCTTGTTTTTCGGAAATATACAGTGAAGTATTTAGAGGTAAGGGCTTCATGTCCACAATGGATCAGATGTCTCAAATGGTTCAGAAAAAAAATACTAAATGTATATAACATATATGTAAGGTGGGGGACAGAGAGAAGAGATGAAGCAAATGTAATGAAATGATAATAATTGGGGAATCAAGGCACATAGGTTATGGGAGTTCATTATGCTACTCTTGCAACTTTTCAGTGAGTTTGAAATTATTTCAGAATAAAAAGTCGTAAAAATAATTTCCAGATGTATCAAAAATCTAAATAATTCTACTTCCTGGAATCTATCCCCCAAATTTCTCACATATACACAAAGATGTATATGTACGAGTTCATATTTAGAAATAATAATTAAAAATGTAGGACATATGCATCAATAGGGAATGGTTAAATAAATTATAGTATATCCATCCATGGAATGGTGTGCAGGCATAGAAAAGAATAAGGTAGATCTGTATGTACTGACAATGCACTGACATGGAGAGATCTCCAGGTTGTATTAAATGGAAAAGCAAGTGACAGACCAAGAGGTAGAGTATGATCCCATTTGTGTTTTTTTTTTTTAAGTTTTTTAAAAATCTGCTATGGGTGTGAGTTGTGTGTATCTGCGCATAGCTATGTTTATAAACAAATTTTTAAAATGGTCTGAAAGGATACACACCAAGCTATTAACAATGGTTAACTCTAGGGAAGGAGAATAGTATTATACTTTCCAAGTTTTCCATAGTGGCATGTAATACTTTATTATCAGTTGAAAAAAAGCCTAAGTACAAAAAGGCAGGAATGTATACGATACATTCTGAAAGATTTCCTCTCAAGGTGATTATAATATTTACTGCTGGGAATTACCTTGGGTTATCTGGAAAACTCCTAGTCCAAACGCTGCATATAGGGAATTGACCTTCCAGTGGACTGTGCCCAGGAACACTTTATCATTAATTTAATAGAGGATTAGGCAGCCGGCTGAGCCACTCTCTGCTTGCCAGGCCACCGTCCAGAAGTGAATTCCCTTGCAGCTCTCCAAAAAGAGGTCAAACAAGTCCCCAGGGACTCTCAACAGAAAGAAGTTGCCAAAGGCTAAATTTGGCATGCAAGCCAAGCCCTGGACTGGGATAAACTGTGCCAGTGCTTTTCAGTTACGCTTTCAAGACCTCAGTCAGAATATGCAGGACTAGATAGCTAATTTTCAAGAGTGGCTTAGCAGCTCAAATTGGAAACAACCGTTCAAACCAGAGTTTGGGGGTGAATTTGAAAATGTAAAATTCCTCCTCTGCCTCCTTAACCCCTATTATCTCTTATTTAAAGGATATTTAAATTCCCTTTCTTTTCTCTTGCTCCAAGCAATTTATCATAGTGATAATTCCTGCCAACCTGATCAGATTCTGCCATTCTTAAGCAGGAAAGACAGACTAGCCATCTTCTTCATTTTTCTTTTTCTTTTTTAGGTGTAAATGGCCAGTTTTGTATTTAAGTTGCTTTTTTTTGTGGGGGGGAGCTCTTTTTCTTATACAGTGTTATTGAGTTGTAATTCACATACCACCAGATTCATCATTCAAAGTGGATAATTCAGTGGTTTTTAGTATATTCACAGAGTTGAGCAACCATCACCACCATAGATTTTAGAATATTTCATCACCCCAAAAAGAAACCTTTTACCCGCTAGCCGTCACTCCCCATTTCCTCTCAATCCTTCCATCTCTAGGCAACCACTAATCCATTTCTTTCTCTATAGGTTTGCTTATTCTGGACATTTCATATAAATGAAATCATTCAATATGTGGTCTTTTGCGTGTGGCTTCTTTTACATAGCGTAATGTTTTTGAGGGTCATCTATGTTGTAGCATATGTCAATATTCCATTCCTTTTTTTTTTTGGCTGCGTTGGGTCTTGGTTGCTGCGCATAGGCTTTCTCTAGTTGTGGCAAGCGGGGGCTGCTCTTCGTTGTGGTGTGTGGGCTTCTCATTGCAGTGGCTTCTCTTGTTGCAGAGCATGGGCTCTAGGTGTGCAGGCTTCAGTAGTTCTGGCTCGTGGGCTCAGAAGTTGTGGCTCACAGGCTCTAGAGCGCAGGCTCAGCAGTTGTGGCGCACGGGCTTAGTTGCTCTGTGGCATGTGGGATCTTCCCGGATCAGGGATCGAACCCGTGTCCCCTGCATTGGCAGGTGGATTCTTTTTTTTTTTTTTTTTTTTTTTTAACGGTATGCGGGCCTCTCACTGTTGTGGCCTCTCCCGTTGCGGAGCACAGGCTCGGGACGCGCAGGCTCAGCGGCCATGGCTCACGGGCCCAGCCGCTCCGCGGCATGTGGGATCCTCCCGGACCGGGGCACGAACCCGCGTCCCCTGCATCGGCAGGCGGACTCTCAACCACTGCGCCACCAGGGAAGCCCGGCAGGTGGATTCTTAACCATTGCACCACCAGGGAAGCCCTCCATTCCTTTTTGAGGCTGAACAATATTCCATTGTTTGGCTCTATCACATTTTATTTATCAATTCATCATTTTATGCATATTTGAGTTGTTTCCACTTTGGGGCTATTATGAATAATGCTGCTATGAATATTCATGTACCTGTTTTTGTGTGGATATACATTTTCAGTTTTCTTAGGTATATACCTAGGAGTAGAATTGCTGGGTCATACGGTAACTCCATTTTTAACTTTTTTGGGGGGGAAGAAGAGGTTCTCTGGTATTCATTTCTTTTTTTTTTTGAATTTTTATTTTATATTGGAATATAGTTGATTAACAGTGTTGTGTTACTTTCAGGTATACAGCAAAGTGATTCAGTTATACAAGTATCAATTCTTTTTCAAATTCTTTTCCCATTTAGGTTATTACAGAATATTGAGCAGAGTTCCCTGTGCTATACAGTAGGTCCTTGCTGGTTATCTATTTTAAATATAGCAGTGTGTACATGTCAATCCCAAACTCCCAACCTATCCCTCCCCCCAGTAACCATCAGTTCATTCTCTGAGTCTGTTTCTGTTTTGTAAATAAGTTCATTTGTATCATTTTTTTAGATTCCGCATATAAGCGATATCATATATTTGTCTTTGTCTGACTTACTTCACTTAGTATGCTAATCTCCAGGTCCATCCATGTTGCTGCAAGTGGCATTATTTCATTCTTTTTAATGGCTGAGTAATATCCCATTGTATATATGTAACATTTTTAACTTTTTGAGAAACTGCCAAACTGTTTTCCAAAGCAACTGCACCATTTTACATTCCCACCAGCAATGTATGTAGGTTCCAATTTATCCATATCCTTTCCAACACTTGATGTTGTCCATTCTTTTGATTATAGCTATTTTGGTGGGTATAAAGTGGTATTTCATTGTGCTCTTGATTTGCATTTCCCCAATGACTAGTGATGTTGAACATATTTTCATGTGCTTATTGGCCATTTGTATATTTCCTTTGGAGAAATAGCTGTTCAAATCTTTTCCCTATTCTTTAGTTGGGTTATTTATCTTTTTATTGTTAAATTGTAAGGGTTCTTTATATATTCTGGATAATAGCCCTTTACCAGATATATGGTTTGCAAATATTTTCTCCCGTTCTTTTCACTTTCTTGATGATGAAGAAGAGGGAATAGTAGAAAGAGGCCATTAATGCGTAAAGAGTTTCTTTTTCAGGTGACCAAAGTATTATGGAATTAGTTATGATGGCTGTACAACTGTGAATGTAGTAATATGTATTATATATATTAGTAATGTTATAGTATATATATAATACATTAAAATGGTGGATTTCATGGTACCTGAATTATATCTTAATTTTTTAAGTATAAAAATCACTTTTAAGAGTATCAGCTGATCCACCTGACTTCAAACCTAACATCACCATTTCATTTGAGTTTAACAGTTTTTTACTGGTGCTGCTAGATGCTCAGATACAAAGATGAAAAGACTTTGTCTCTACCTTTAAAGAGCCCAGAGTCTAAAAGGGGAGAACATCATATACATACTTCACTTTAATTGAACTTGGTTAGGACTAAGATAGAGGTGTGCTTTGGGATCATGAGGGCCAAACCAAGAAACCTGGGCTTTCTTCCAGAGGCAGTAGGGAACCATTGAAAGTTTTTAGGCTGGGGATTGACATGATCAGTTTTGTGTTTTAGATTTATCATCCTGGCAGCTGTGTAGAAGACTGAGATGAAGGCAGCATGACTAGCATCAGAGAGGTCAGTTAGGAGACAGTTGAAGTAGTTTGAGTGAGAAGTGGTGGAAGCTTGAATGAAAACAGTGGTGGTAAGAATGGAGAAGAGGAGGTCAGATTCAAACTAATGTTTAATAGGTAAAACTCTATAAAGCTTGGTATGATGATAAATGATGGGGAGGGAGAAGTCTGGGATGACTCACAGATTTCTGGCTTGGGTCACTGGGTGGATGATGGCACCATTAACTGAGAAAAGAAATATAAAAAGAGGAAATTTGTAGGCTTAAATTATAAGTTTAGTTTTGGACAATACTTAGGTAGAAGACACCTGGAAAATGGTCAAGCAAATGTGTCCAGCAGGCAATAACTTTAATCTCTCTCTGATGCAGTTTCCTGATCTATAAAATGGCAGTATAGTAATAAAAATGAACTAACCATATATATGATATATATATCATATATCCGTATATGATATATATAGATCAGAATTTGGTATTAGGGATATTCACCAAATCTGCTTTGGGGAAACTGCAAACTCTATTAACTATTAAATATTTGCCTAGCTTTCTAAGAAAAACAAAAAACCTTGCTCAGTGATATCAGAGGCATGTTTATATTTACAGGTGCAACTTCTTTTAAGCCAACTCAATGAAAATACAAAAAGATCAGTCAGAGATTGATAATTTGCTGCCCCCAAAGACTCAATATAAGATTCTTTTAATTAGGCATTCCTCCTAGTGAATATAAACCAATTTGCCTTAGAGAAATTAGACTTACATAAATTTCAAAAATAATAGAAGCTAACATTTATTTTGTGCTTGCTGCATGCTAGGCAAAGTGCTAAGCTCTTTATAAGTATTAACTTTTTTATCCTCACAATAACCCTACTGAGGTAGATACTATTAGCATTCTCATTTTATAAAGAAATAAATGAAGGTTTAGAGAGATTAAATAATAGAACCAAGGTCATTAATCTAGTAAGCAATAAAGCCAGGATTCAAACTCAGGTCTCTCAACTCCAAAGCACAGGTTCATGACCAAGAGCTATTATTTTATAGGTAAAGTCATGGTTATATCCATGCTTAGATCAATTTAATGATCAAAATAACAATCTAATCTCACTTATGTGGAAATTATTGACCCTCCACTATTGCATTCATATCCTTATTCCTCTTTAGCATTCCTAGTTAATTTCCAGATTTACTCTCTAATCTTCATGTGAGGTCTCATTTTCTCTCTGTCCATCTTCCCGTACTCTAATCACATTGTTCTATTCAGCACACAAATTGGAAATGTTCAGTAAACAAGGAAGCTTCTGCCTTGAAATAGCAACATTTATGGCAGTTCTCAGAAGGCCCTTTGTGAAACTCATTCCCTAGCTGTGCTCCTGGATTCAGGACTTACTGTGGCTCAGCCCGGAAGCCCATCAACACGGAAACTTATTGGAGGAGGAGGAAGGGCCAAAGCAAATGTATATTCATGACAAGATGGACCAGTGGTGCCAGAGGAATTTGCTGAGTGAGGATGGAGAAGTGAAGAGCTGTTTGTTCTTCATAAGAGAGCGTGGCTGTGCTTTTTCCAAAAAAAGCTGAGCAGGGTCATCTCTAGCAGTGACACATTTGGGGACATAGAGAATGGGCACAAGAGAATTCTTCACAAATGGAGCTAGGCTGGCAGTCACTGCCAGGGGCTAGCCTAAAGTATGTTTGAATGAGGGCATTTCTGGACTCCTCAGACCCATGTAGATTGTTTAGGCAAGGAACAATCCCCGTCCACGGTTATTCATCTGAATAGTGACCGAAAGTTTTGAGAAGAACCTCACCAAATGATAGAACTTTAAATTAATTTAACATGCAGATTTTTTTAAATTATTGGACTGAAATTATCTTTTCATAATGGCACGGCACTTCAAATAATCAGGATGCATTGTGCTCAGAATCTAATTTCCCAAATGTCAGCATGCTATTCATTTCAAAAGTAATTCACTTGGGACTACCCTGGTGGCACAGTGGTTAAGAATCTGCCTGCCAGTGCAGGGGACACGGGTTCAAGCCCTGGTCCGGGAAGATCCCACATGCCACGAAGCAACTAAGCCCTTTCGCCACAACTACTGAGCCTGTGCTCTAGAGCCCATGAGCCACAACTACTGAGCCCATGTGCCACAACTACTGAAACCCATGCGCCTAGAGCCCGTGCTCCACAAGATAAGCCACTGCAATGAGAAACCTGCACACCACAACGAAGAGTAGCCCCACTCGCTGCAACTAGAGAAAGCTCGTGCGCAGCAATGAAGACCCAGCACAGACATAAATAAATAAATAAATAAAAGTAATTTACTTTGCAGTGTGTTTTTCCCATTACACTCATATGGCAGGAATTATTGAAAATAATAGCCTAGGAACTGGGATCGTCACTGTATCAGCTAAGGGGTCTGACTGGGCTGTTGACAGTGAAGATTATTTCTGTTGAAAAGAGGAGAATTCCACACTATTTCAAAAATAAACATATTTGATGTCTTCTATCAACTACCCCCTGCCTCTCTTTAGCCTCACATATTCCCTCCATTTCTCAAGCCTGTCTGTACATAGTTGCCTGAACATGACTTACTATTTTCACTCTGTGCTTTGCGTGTCCTTCTCCCTGCTTAGAGAAATCTATGCCCTTTCTCTTCCATGTATGCCCATCTAACCTTCAAAACCAGAAGATACCTCTTTTCACGTCTTCCCTAATAATCACATCGCAAGTGTGATCATTTATTTTTTCTAGTTTCCTTATCTATTGCAGCTTTACTCTACACTATACGATATTTTCTTGCAGTTATTAAAATATTTCTTTGGATTTCATCTCAAATTGTGTGTATGCTTTAGCCTCCAGTTCGATTTTACATTTTTTGGAGAGTTCAAGAGCTGTGCCTTTTATTTCTTAACATCCAAGAATAGTACAAAGACTCACATTAACATAAAATAAATACCATACCTGTGATACACTCCAACCAGCCTTATACGTTTGACAGTGATAACAAGAAAGATTTTATTAAACAGGTATCAAATCAATTTCAAAAGATTAAAGATGTAATATGAACATCTAATCTGTCCCTCGTGATTGTTTCATCTAAGAAGTTATTAAAACATTTCTTATGTATGTTTATAGTAATTGCCTTTATCAAATCTCAGTATAACAATTTATTAGCTAATGGATGGAAGGTTCTGTTCTAGAAAACAGCAAGGTCATCTCACTCATTATCAATTGATTATTCAACATTTATTGAGCACATACTATATAGATAACATATAGGAGACACTTAAAAGGACATTAAATTTGCACTCTGTTTGAGAAACCAAGAACCACAAAGCAAAATAAAAACAAAAAAATAACACAAAAAGTTGTCAGTTTAAGTTCTGAATAAGTGAGCCATACAACGTGGTGATGAGTTAGAGGGGTAGGAGAAGAGATATATAAATGAAGGAATAGTCAGCGAACTCTTCTGAAGATGTTATGATATAAATTTAGCCTCAAAGGATGGGCAAGGGAGAGACAATAGGCCCAGAGACAAGAAAGTAAATGCCATGTTTGATTGATGGTGTTTGGTCTATCTCTATGAAAGGGTATAGAAAACCTTCTTAAACATCACAAGACACTATTATTCAACATAGTTTTGGAAGTTTTAGCCACAACAATCAGAGAAGAAAAAGAAATAAAAGGAATCCAAATCGGAAAAGAAGTAAAGCTGTCACTCTTTGCAGATGACATGATACTATATATAGAGAATCCTAAAGATGCTACCAGTAGAGCTAATCAATGCATTTGGTAAAGTAGCAGGATACAAAATTAATGCACAGAAATCTCTTGCATTCCTATACACTATGATGAGAAATCTGAAAGAGAAATTAAGGAAACACTCCCATTTACCATTGCAACAGAAAGAATAAAATACCTAGGAATAAACCTACCTAAGGAGACAAAAGACCTGTATGCAGGAAACTATAAGGCACTGATGAAAGAAATTAAAGATGACACAAACAGATGGAGAGATATACCATATTCTTGGATTGGAAGAATCAACATTTTGAAAATGACTATACTACCCAAAGCGATCTACAGATTCAATGCAGTCCCTATCAAACTACCAATGGCATTTTTCACAGAACTAGAACAAAAAATTTCACAATTTGTATGGAAACACAAAAGACCCCGAATAGCCAAAGCAATCTTGAGAAAGAAAAATGGAGCTGGAGGAATCAGGCTCCTGGACTTAAGACTATACTACCAAGCTACAGTCATCAAGACAGTATGGTACTGGCACAAAAACAGAAATATAGGTCCATGGAACAGGGTAGAAAGCCCAGAGATAAACCCACACACATATGGTCACCTTATCTTTGATAAAGGAGGCAAGAATATACAATGGAGAAAAGACAGCCTCTTCAATAAGTGGTGCTGGGAAAACTGGACAGCTACATGTGAAAGAATGAAACTAGAACACTCCCTAACACCATACACAAAAATAAACTCAAAATGGATTAAAGACCTAAATGTAAGGCCAGACACCATCAAACTCTTAGAGGAAAACATAGGCAGAACACTCTATGACATAAATCACAGCAAGATCCTTTTTGACCCACCTCCTAGAGTAATGGAAATAAAAACAAACAAGACCTAATGAAACTTAAAAGCTTTTGCACAGCAAAGGAAACCATAAACAAGATGAAAAGACAACCCTCAGAATGGGAGAAAATATTTGCAAATGAAGCAACTGACAGAATTAATCTGCAAAATTTACAAGCAGCTCATGCAGCTCAATATCCAAAAAACAAACAACCCAATCCAAAAATGGGCAGAAGACCTAAGTAGACATTTCTCCAAAGAAGATATACAGGTTGCCAACAAACACATGAAAGGATGCTCAACATCACTAATCATTAGAGAAATGCAAATCAAAACTACAATGAGGTATCACCTCACACCAGTCAGAATGGCCATCATCAAAAAATCTACAAACAATAACTGTGGGAGAGGGTGTGGAGAAAAGGGAACCCTCTTGTACTGTTGATGGGAATGTAAATTGATACAGCCACAATGGAGAACAGTATGGAGGTTCCTTAAAAAACTAAAAACAGAACTACCATACAACCCAGCAATCCCACTACTGGGCATATACCCTGAGAAAACCATAATTCAAAAAGAGTCATGTGGGCTTCCCTGGTGGCGCAGTGGTTGAGAGTCCGCCTGCTGACACAGGGGACACGGGTTTGTGCTCCAGACCTGGAAGATCCCACATGCTGCAGAGTGGCTGGGCCCGTGAGCCATGGCCACTGAGCCTGCGTGTCTGGAGCCTGTGCTCCGCAACGGGAGAGGCCACAACAATGAGAGGCCCGCGTACCACAAAATAAAATAATCAATAAATAAAATAATAAAAGAGTCATGTATCACAATGTTCATTGCAGCTCTATTTACAATAGCCAGGACGTGGAAGCAACATAAGTGTCCATCAGCAGGTGAATGGGTAAAGAAGATGTGGCACATATATACAATGGAATATTACTCAGCCATAAAAAGGAACGAAATTGAGTTATTTGTAGTGAGGTGGATGGACCTAGAGTCTGTCATACAGAGTGAAGTAAGTCAGAAAGAGAAAAACAAATACCGTATGCTAACACATATATATGGAATCCAAAAAAAAAAATGGTTCTGAAGAACCTAGGAGCAGGATAGGAATAAAGACACAGACGTAGAGAATGGGCTTGAGGACACGGGGAGGGGGAAGGGTAAGCTGGGATGAAGTGAGAGAGTGGCATGGACATATATACACTACCAAATGTAAAATAGATAGCTAGTGGGAAGCAGCCGCATAGCACAGGGAGATCAGCTCAGTGCTTTGTGACCACCTAGAGGGGTGGGATAGGGAGGGTGGGAAGGAGATGCAAGAGGGAGGGGATATGGGGATATATATATATGTATAGCTGATTCACTTTGTTATAAAGCAGAAACTAACATACCATTGTAAAGCAATTATACTCCAATAAAGATGTTAAAAAAATAAAAATCAAAAATGAACATCACTAGACATCTTTATTATTATTGTTTTGAACAATAAAAACTAATTTAGATATCTTCTTTCTGGTGCTGTTTGTTCCTTCCTGCATTTCTGGGCTTCTATCTCAGATTCTTTGGACTTCTACTTGAAGAATTCTTTATACTATTTCTTTTAGTGTATATCCGCTGACTGTGAACTCTGTAGGTTCTTATTTTTATGAAGATGTCACTGTTTTACCTTAATTTTTGACGAATATTTTTTGTTAGGATTCTAAGTTTGCTGTAATCCTTTCCACTCTAAAGATGTAATATCACTGTCTTCTGGTTTCCATCATTTATTTTGGAAAAGTTAGCTGTCTGTTTTACTGTAGCTCATTTGAAGATAATGTACCTTTTTTCACTCTGGCTAATTTTAACATTTTTATATTAGCATTTAGTTTTCAGTGGTTTGACTAAGTGTGGTTTTCCTTGTATTAATCCTGCTTCAGATTCATAGAGTTTATTGATTCTGTACCTTAATGTCTTCTGTTAGTTTGGGGAAATTCTTGGCTAATATCTCTTCAAATGTGGCTCTTGCTGCATTCCTTGTCTGTGTTCCTTCTGAGACTCCAGTGATAATCATAATAATATCTTTCATTGTGTCCCATATGTCTCTTACATTCTTTTCTCTATATTCCATACTTTTTTTCTCTGTGCTTCAATCTGGATATTTTGTACTGCTCTATCTTCCCGTTCAGTAATCTCTGCTGCTAGGTCTAATACTGTTAAACCCATCCATTGGATTCTTAATTTAGTTATTATACTTTTTAATTCTAGGATTCACAATTAATTCTTTTTTATTAACACCAGTTCTCTACTGAAATTCTCCATATTTTCATCTAATTCCTTAAACATACTAACTACATTTTTTTTTTTTTTTTACAACTGTGACTAAATAAATAATACAAGTATGTTTGTCCCCTATAGGTTTACTTCCATGGTCTGTTTTGTCTCTTGATTTTCAGTCATTTGGTCCTGTTTCCTGGCATTATTGATTTTTCTTTTTTTTTTTTTTTTTTTGAATGCTAGACTTTATAAAATTTTAAGACTCTGGATGATGGTACTCTCCTCCAAAGAAGAATTCACCTTCTGGCAGTGAGATACACTTCAGGCATATCACCTTTATCCAGGTAAGACTGGCTTGCCCTAATTCAAGGGCATAGCCCTTTCAGGACCTTTACTTAAAAACCTTCTTTGTTTATCAGAGTCCTTTCTCCTTGACAGACCCTGTAATGGTTAATTTTATGTGGCAATTTGACTGGGCTAAGGGGTGCCCAAATAGCTGATAAAACATTATTTCTGGGGGTGTGTGTAAGGGTGTTTCCTGGAGACATTAGCATTTGAATCAGTAGACTGGGTAATGAAGATTGCCCTCACCAAAATGGGCAGGGATCATCCAATCTGTTGAGGGTCTGAATAGAATAAAAAAGTGGAGGAAGGGTGAATTCTCTCTCTCTCTCCCTCCTCTTCTTGAGCCAGAAGGTTCATCTTCTCCTGCCCTCCGACATTGGTGCTTCAGGTTCTTGGGCCTTCAGATTCCAAGGCTTATACCAGTAGATCCCCACTCTCAGGCCTTCAGCCTCGGACTAGGAGTTAATCATCGGTTCCTCTGGTTGTCAGGCCTTCAGACTTGAACTAAATTATACCACCATCTTTCCTGGGTCTCCAGCTTGCAGATGGAAGATCATGGGACTTCTTGGCCTCCATAACTCCTTGAGCCAATTTCTATAATAAATCTTGGGAATTCCCTGGCAGTCCAGTGGTTAGGACTCTGCACTTCCACTGCAGAGGTCACAGGTTTGATCCCTGATTGGGAAACTAAGATCCCACAAGCCACACAGCCAAAAAGAAAAAAATAAGAATTGCTATAATAAATCTGTTCTTTTATCTATCTATCTATCTATCTATCTATCTATCTATTCATCCATCCTATTGGTTCTGTTTCTCTGGAGAACCCTGACTACTACAGACTATGAACTCCAACCTTTGTCTCCCAGGACAATCTTAAAATAATACTACTAGTACTAATACTACCACCGTTATGGATAATAAAAACATTTAAACATTTTTTACTAATGTTCTGCTTCTCTGTTTTATAGTTGGACTACATCTACATTGTCGGAGCATATAGCCATTATATATCATACTCTCTCTCCTTTAACCCTCACTTGGTCTTAGTTATACCAGAAACTGTATTTGATGCTCGCCGTCAATCCTTATGTTGATGTCTCCCCAGTCATTTTGTTTGTCTGAAGCTCATTTGCCAGTATATTTCTCAGGAAAGGCTCATGGGAATAATATTTTTTGAGTTCATAGATGTTGAGTTCATAAATATCCAGTAATTTTATTAGAATTTGTCATTCTGTGTTTGTGGTATATTCTATCAGTGT
Organism: Phocoena phocoena; assembly: GCF_963924675.1. Lineage (NCBI taxonomy): Eukaryota > Metazoa > Chordata > Mammalia > Artiodactyla > Phocoenidae > Phocoena > Phocoena phocoena. The sequence goes on from NC_089237.1 coordinate 15,315,164, forward strand.
ATCATTTCAAATTTTTTTTTCCAGAAAGGTTTTCTAAATATAGCTTTAGTATTAGTTCTGTTCCCTTACTTTTGTTTTCTTCTTTAGGGACTTATGTCATCTGTATTTTGGATCTTCTTATCATCTATATTTTGGATCTGCTTGGTTACTCTTCAATATCTGTCACTTTCTTTCAAATCCTTTTTTGTCTCTTCATCTAAAATTTTTAAAAAATATTTTATTCTATTTTACTGATTTCTCTTCAGGCACTACTGTTCGATTTATTTGCTTTTATTTCCTTTCTAGAATACTCTTTATTTCTTAAATTATTGTTTCTTTATTTCTTATTATTTCCTGAATCCAATCACTTCTTCTCTGAGTTTCAAATTCTTATTTCTGTTATTTCATATATTTTATTATTTTCTTAATGTCTTTTAGCTCATTTGGAACTACTAGGTTAACTCTCGTTATCTGTTTTGTGGGTATGTCTTTCTGGAGTGCTTTCATTGTCTGTAGGGATGTTACTCAGCTTTGTCTCCCCTTCTTTTTCTTTATAAAAACTATGCAGCCTTGATATTTTTCTGTTGCTTCTTTAATGTGAAATTAGTTTTCCTGAATTTTTGTTATAAGGTGGTGTTCAAGAAAGCTTTCCTTGGGGACATCCCTGGTGGCACATGGTTAAGAATCTGCCTGCCAATGCAGGGGACTTGGCTTCAACCCCTGGTCAGGGAATTAAGATCCCACATGCTGTGGGGCAACTAAGCCCATGCGCCACAACTACTGAGCCTGCGTGCCACAACTACTGAAGCCTGTGGGCCTAGAGCCCGTGCTCTGCAACAAGAGAAGCCACTGCAATGAGAAGCCTGTTCACAGCAACAAAGAGTAGCCCCTGCTTGCCACAGCTGGAGAAAGCCCCACACAGTAACAAAAACCCAACACAGCCAAAAATAAATAATTTTTTTTTTTATTTACAAGAAACCTTTCCTTACTTCACAGAACTTCCTCTCTTGATTTTGAGGACTGTCAAAAGATAAGGCAACTTGCTTTATAATATTACACCACTTTGGTCTGGAGCTTTTCTTTCCCTCCTCTCTTGTCCATGTCCCATTCAACTTTTATTCTATTCCAAGTAGTTTCTCTTTGGTTTGGGGTTCTGTCCTGCAAAGCAGTTGTTTTTCAGAGCTCATAGGAGCTAGGCTGTTCCAGCTTCATCAGATCTTTTTTCCCATGGGCTTTATACTGGTTTTGGTCAAACCTCTCCCAGTTTCAGCTGATGTTCTCAAATTGCCTTGGCCTCTTCTCAGTCGATACCTATTGGCTATTTTGGAGTCCTCCTGTTCTCAGATCTAGGTGCAACTTCCTTATCCTTTCTCTCACACAGACACTGATACCATGCAGATCTTGGGGCTATTGATGGTTTGTACCCTCCTACTTGTATTTTGGAGTTCGTGAGGATACTTTGTTCTTGGTTTTGTTGTAAATGTTGTTCATGGGTCTTAGGTTTTGCTATCCATTTGTTCTCTCTGTTTCTATGTAAGGATTCAGAGAGAATGAAAGTCTATGCTACTGATGCTGTCATCTTCCCAGAATCCTCTCCTGAGTTAATTCAGTTATAAGTGTATTTTGTATTACAGTTCCTGTGGGAGACTGCTCATAACTTATGGGTGTTGACATTTTGCTTCTACTTGGGTCTGGGAAGGTTAAGGGCTTTAAATCTTAGCTGTTTATGATACCACAATTAATGACCAAACATAAGGAAGCTAAAAATATGAACATAGTAAATTGCCAACTCACATGAATTTTAAAAAAAAACAAAAAAACGCAACATTTATATTTAATTACAGCAGAAATATTTCTGAGGATTTGGGGATTGCTTTTAACAACAAATAAAAGAAACCATTTGTGTATATATACTCAGAATTAACACAATGCAGCTTTCTTTTATGGGGTACATATGCATAAATAACTTGCATAAAAGCTCCATAGGAAATAATATATTTGCATATATTGTTGTGAATTGTATTTAAATTTTATTACTCTCGTAGTTAGGAAATTGTAACAACTGGCAAAAAAAAATTGATTTTCAGTAGGCAGGCAGTCAATCGATACTATCATTAGCTCTAAACAGAGTCTAGCATATGGACCTTTAGAACTAAAAAAAGTCCCAAATGGTCATCTTGCCCAGACCACAGCCTCAAGAATCTTTCCAACACAACATGTTTAAGTACAAACAATTTTTCTTTTATTGAAGTATAGTTGATTATATAGTATAGTATAGTGTATATATATAGTATAGTTGATTATATAGTATAGTATAGTGTATATATATAGTATACTATATACTATAGTATAGTATATATAGTATAGTATAGTGTTATTTTCAGGTGTACAGCAAAGTGATTCAGTTTTATATATATTCTTTTCCATTACAGGTTATTACAAGATATTGAATATAGTTCCCTGTGCTATTCATATTCTTTTCCATTACAGGTTATTACAAGATATTGAATATAGTTCCCTGTGCTATACAGTAAGGCCCTTGTTGTTTATCTATTTTATATATAGTAGTATATATCTGTTCATCCCAAACACCTAATTTATCCCTTTCTCCCTCCACCTTACCCCTTTGGTAACCATAAGTTTGTTTTCTATATCTAGTACAGACAATTTTTAACTATTAACAATATCTGTAAGAAATAGGTTTTTGGTTTTGCTATCTAGTTTTTCTACCAGATGAACTAAGGTGTTCTGACAACAAGCATAACCAACAGAAACAATACCTAAGCATGACTTCAAAAAATTATGATAGAGCTATAGTAGCTAGGAAACGGCAGCCAGATAGTGCAGTGAAAAGGAATAGCTGAATAGCCAGGGGTAACTCTAGGGCCATGTTATGATGCTATGCAAGTGGCATTGCACATGGTTGCCATAGCTACAGAGCTGCACAAGCTATAGACACGCAGACCCTGTGTACCCACCCACTCTGCTGCCACTGCTTTCCACACCTGCCCCTCTGAGTTTTCTACAGCTCCAGTGTAAGGAGAAAAAGGCCATATGGCTTAAATCAAAATATTTTTTTCACTTCTAAAAATCAGAATACCAGAGATTCAGAGCAGAAGGTAAGGAAGCATTGGAAAACACTTCTTTCCCAAGGGTCAGGAGGTTTCAGAACATCCATTCCATTTAGTCACCCACCTCCATGTCTACTTTCGTGTTCCTTTTTACCCTCTCTATTCTTCTCCTGGCAACACAGATCCTGTCTCTCGCTGCCTTCCCCACCCCCAACTCCCTGTCTTGACAGCAGCACCAGGGAGAATTATAATATTATTTGAAGGAATATATGTGGGTTAAAGTGCTAGAGTAGGGATTAGATATTTTGGTAATCTGTTTTCTTCCACAGGGATTAAAGAAATTACTTTGGATGACACTGACAGCTTTAAAGCAAAATCAGGATAAGCTAAAGGAAAAAAATGGTCGTTGGGGGTAGACATTGGGGAGAAAAAAACAAAGAACAGAAAAGAGAAGCATCTTGGGTATAATTAGGGAGGTCCCTAGGTATCACCCTGAATTTGGGGGTGGAGAGGTGGGCAATGAGAAACACATGTTGGGGAGGGTGCCCAGGGGGCATTTAATTTTCCCTGGTGTACTCTTCCTGGTGAAATAACTTGTACTTGGTCAACTGGGGGACTTACTTCTTCACATTCATGACTATCATAATGCAAATCAAATGGTTGAGGTACTTTCTGAACCTAGGGATTTCACATGAAGTCTCTGGACCCTTTACGCACACATTCTTTCTCTGCTCATCCCATATAAGCCAATCCTGTCCTAAATATATTAAAATGGTGTGGCAGAGAGGAAAGGTGGCTTTGCTGTTTGCATTAGTTTCCTAGTTAGTTGCCATAACAAAAAAACACAAACTGGGTAACTTAGAACAACAGAAATTTATTCTCTCACAGTTCTGGAGGCTGGAAGTCCAAAATCCTACTTCCTCTGAAACCTGCTGGTGAATCCTTCCTTGCCTGGTCTTAGCTTCTGCTGGTTTGCCTGCAATCCTTGGTATTCCTTGGCTTGCAGATATATCACTCCAATCCAGCATTATCGTGTGGCGGTCTCCCTGTGTCTCTTCACATGGTGTTGTTTTTTAGAAGGACACACAGCAAACTGGATTAGAGGCCCACTCTACTTCAGTATGACCTCACCCCGACCTCTTACACAATCTGAGCTTAGTTATTCTTTTAAGAAAAATGTAGTTTATTATATTTCAAGCAGCATTTCTATGTGCAGGGACTTGGGAATGGGGCTATTTTATTTTATTTTATTTTTGTGGCCACACCTCGCGGCTGGCACGATCTCAGTTCCCTGACCGGGGATTGAACCCATGCCCCCTGCAGTGGAAGCGCAGAGACCCAACCACTGGACTGCCAGGGAAGTCCCTGGGGCTCTTTTAAATTACCTCCATTCTCCATATTGAGCAGAATTTCCTATACCTTTTAAGATGAATAGCCTTTAAATGAATGAGTTCAATAAGATAATAGCTAGTAGGTTATGAAGAGTCAAGAAAGATTTTTTTAAAGAGGAGAGACATGAGCATATATACATGTGCACAAGGAAAGAGACAACGGACAAGGGAGAAATGGAAGATATGGGAATGAGAGGGAATAATTTTGTAGGAACAAGGCTAGAATCAAGAATGGAAGATCTTAGGATTTGGACCACAGGATTAGCTTTGAACAAGAGTAGCTTCACCTCTTCCTTAGGAACAGGAAAGCAGGAAACAAAGCGTGCAGGTTTATTTACGTGCTTGGAGAGAGTCTGGAAATTGGGGCCAGATACCTCTCCTTTCTCTGAGGTTGGATGTAAGGTGAGCGATGGAGATGGAAGCCTGGGGAGCATTGAAGCTTCGCAGTATCAGCTATGAGGAGTAGGAGAGTGAGTCAAATATGTATATACAATGGAATTCTAAATAGACACACTGAGGTTGGAAACCATGCATTTATAATGCCACCAATACAGTGGCTAGGTAACGTATTTAGGGCTGGTTAAACCCTAAACTGCCCATGTATAGGAGTAGAGAAGTACACGGTTGGGTTGGTAGAGGGTTAGAGTTTGCAAGGCAGTCACAAATAAAGAACAATCAGGGAAGGGTACAGAGGATGGGGAGCAAGTGGATGAAGTGATGAAATACAGAAGTTGAGCTGACCATGAACTAAACCCATCCTCAAATGATAACACGAAAATGGAACACACTGGACCATGGTTAGTGACAGTGCCCCAGTGGCACAGTGAGACCTCTAGAAATGGAAGCATCACTCAGGATGCAGTTTTGTTGCTGTGAACAGGTTTTCTTCCTATCCCTTAGGTAACAACTGCCCTGTCATTGTGATGACAAGTACACTCTGTTTTTGCTTTTGCTAATCTTGATACACAGATTCACTGTCTCCAGAAGTCTTTAAGCTCCCCAAGCGTGAGCATGAGGTTGTTGTGGCCCTCATTCACCCCTATTGGGCAGAGCCCTTATACCAGGCCATTATATAGGCCTTTGACCTTTGGATCAGGTATCCAGCCTTGACCCAATCAGCAGAGGCCAGGGTGATGCGGTCACATGGCAGGCCTGTACTTGATGCATAAGGGACCTCTCAGAAAGGTCAAAGACTTTCCACAGTACTTTCCAGAAGGAATAAAACTGCAGGCAGAACTGTTCTCATAAACATTGGAATAGCATTTCGCCTCCTGGACTTCATGACAGATCTCCATCCATTTCTTCTCTCCAATTTAGGGAGCTGGACACAGTTCAAAAAATTCCCTATATAGAGCACCTCATTTTGTAAGTTGCGTATGTTACATCTGCTTGGAATTTACTCCACCCACACCCCCTATTCACATACACACATAAATTAGCATATATATATATACACACACATACATGTATATATATATACACATACATATATATATATATATATATATATATATATATATAAATCACCCCTAGCTCCCATTTTTGAGATGGAAATAAATTATTTTCTACACGTAGTTGTCTTCCTGGCATGCTGACGTTAACAATAGTAACATAGAATCTTCCAAAGTGTGATAAAACGAATGGTTTCAGTTTCAAGGTGAGATTTTTTTTTTACCACTTAATATAAAACATTTTGGCAATGTCTCTCAATTTATACTATCTAGAGCAGGGTTCTGCAAACTCTTTCTGTAAGGGACCAGATAGTAACTATTTTAGGTTTTATATCACAAACACTATCCATCACAACCACTCAACTCTCTCATTGTAGGACTAAAGCAGCTGTAGACAATATGTAAATCAATGAGTATGGCTGTGTTCCAGTAAAACTTTATTTACAAAAGCAGGCAGCAGGCTGGACTTGGCCCAAAGCTGTAGTTTACCAATTCCCAGTCTAGAGGATAATTATTTATGGTTTCTTCTGTTTGGCTGGGTAAGAGCTGAACCTCCCAATAGTAGTGGTTTTTCTAACACATGGCCTGGAGGTTCACTGTTCTATTGACTTTCCTTACGTTGATTAAGTTATTCAATAATAAATAATTGAAGGTCACCACATCACACAACTCTGGAGTCATGCAGTGCCTAGCCTGTGTGGCCAAATGCAGCAGCACTGAGTGTATTTAAAGTGATTTTTCTGCTGTTGCAATCTGAGACCAGATTAAGGCAAAGGAATAGGTAGTGTGTTCATTCATTTATCCATCCCACGTATTAGTTCAGACACTGTGGCAACTGCCAATAAATGTATCAAACAAGGTCCTTGTCCTCAAGGAGCTTGTGGTTTAGTAAGGTGTTTGCTAGGACTGCCATAACAAAGTACCACAAACTAAGTGGCTTTAAAAAAACAGAAATTTAATGTCTCAGACTTCTGGAGGCTAGAAGTCTGAAATCGAGGTGTTAGCTGAGCCACGCTCCCTCTGAAACCTGTAGGGGACAGTCCTTCCTAGCCTCTTCTTAGCACCTGGTGGTTTGCCTGCAATCCTTATAACTACAGCTCTTTAATTTCTGCCTCTGTCATCACATGGCATTCTCCCCTTGTGTGTCTGTGTCTCTGTCTCCTTCCTCTTCCATTAAGGACCCCTGTCATAATAGATTCAGAGCACACCCTACTCCGGTATGACCTCATCTTCTTTGAACTAATTATATCTGCAACAACCCTGTTTCCAAATAAGGTCATATTCTGAGGTACCGGGAGTTAGGACTTCAACCTATCTTTTTAAGGGGGACACAATTCAGTCCATAACACAAGGCAAGAATAAATGTGAAAACTTAACAGTTGCTATGATGGAAGTCTGTGTCAAGTACATGGTGAGGCCAGGGAGAGAGGGGATGAGTTTTACCCGGGAGAGTCAGAAAAGGTTGTATGGGCTTCCCTGGTGGCGCAGTGGTTGAGAGTCCGCCTGTCAATGCAGGAGACGTGGGTTCGTGCCCCGGTCCCGGAAGATCCCACATGCCGCGGAGCGGCTGGGCCCGTGAGCCATGGCCGCTGAGCCTGCGCTTCCAGAGCCTGTGCTCCGCAACGGGAGAGGCCGCAACAGTGAGAGGCCCGCGTACCGCAAAAAAAAAAGGTTGTATGGATGAGGTGAAGCTTGAGCAGATTTTGGAAAATGATGTTGAACGTTTGCCAGGTGCAAATGGGGTGTGAGTTGGGCCTGGGGAATGGAAGAGCATCCCCTGTCCGAGCAGCAACAGGCAGTAAGGAGTGTGACATAACCAATTTCACAGTGTTCCACCACAACTCGAAAGGGGCTTAGGCTTCCTGTTTTCCAGAGAAATAAAAATGAGGTCTAAATACCTTGGCTAGTGATGCCCCTGTGCCAGTTATTCAGGCAGCTTCAAAATTTCAATATACACTTTGTTGTACAACAGAAATGAATACAACATTGTAAAGCCATTATACTACAGTAAAGATATATATAAAAAAATTTTCAGTGTAGGAGGGGCACAGGGAGATAATCTAATTGGAAGGTGGGTGACTTATCAAAGCTACCTTTGCATGATGAACACATTAGTTTTATTTAGTTTTACTTAGTTTGCCTGTTATAGACTAATAAAGATAGCAATGTTGTCTAAAGATGCCTTCACTGGCACTTCACATATAATGGAGAAAATGTCAATTGCATATTTCAAAGAATAAGCACACCCAGGGGTGGCTTGAAGGGGCAGTGATGGAGACTATGAAAAGGGGCAAACCCTCCTCCTGGCCTGTCACCCATTCACATCCCTAGTGATTGAGTGTTGTTTCTGTTCCAGACACTGTGCTAAGTGATTACATGCATTATATCTCATTATCTCCAATTTATAGATGCAGGCAGTGAGATTTAGAGAGGTTAAATACATTGCCCTACTCAAACAGCTAGTGATTTCATTTTAATGATAATCTTAAAAACTATAATAAATGCATGAACTAGAATTCTGCACTGTCCAACACGGTAGCCATTAGCCACATATGGCTTTTTAAATGGAAATTAATTTAAAATTCTGTTCCTGGGTTACACTAGTCCCCTTTGCTCAATAGCCACATGTGGCCAGGGGCTACCATATTGGACAGGGCAGATGTAGAACATTTTCACTAAGAATAAGATAAATACTTTATCACCGAGTACAGCCTCGTGATTTTGTTCATGTTTGCTTTGTGTTTGTGATCATATTGACACGATGTAGCATTCTCCAGTTGGCCCCAGGCAAATAAGACAAGACTAGAGCTGGCCTTAGTATGTGAATGATGCCCTACCACTGTATTAATGAAGGTAACCTAATAGTTCAAATAAAGAAAAATTGAGAGATCATTTTATAAATGCACCAACATCCAAAGAGCCTGCCCTGTGGCAATCAGTAGCATGTTTACTTTGTAATCAGATACATAGTCGCAGCAAAATAACATTATTCATCTCATTAAATTAGTATTGTCAATTTAAATATCATTGGCTCCATAGTTTTATTTAAATTTAGTCTGGAAAAAAAAAAGCCTTTGGTTTATAAGAACTATAACTATTAGGAGTTTGCACCTAGTTTTATTTGTGTACATTTTAAGATAACATTATACTAAGGATAATTTAAGTAAATGTAAGGATCCCTGGAGAATTTTCATTCCTCTTAGAAGAATTCGTTATATTACCCAAGATTGAGAAACACTATGAAAGCCTTTAGGGTGAAGGAGGCTGAACACTTTACCTGTAACACACAGTCCCAGGCCCACGGAGCTGTGTGACTGTCAGTATCCTATCAAATCCAGATGAACTAGAGCCCTCTTGGCACCAGTATGCCATAATTCTACCCAGGGATATATTAGGCTATAACTGCAGCAGCTGGCAAAACTTCACACTGATGAAGCATTTTACTCCACGATTTTCTAATCACTCCCCTGTTTTAGAATCCCGTTAGTAAAACTTGATTTACACTCTTCATAAATACCAAAATTTCCACCACCACCACCCCTTCCTAGCTCTTAATATGCAGAAGATGTTTGCAGTGAGGAAGACCACAAAGCAAGACTTCCACTTCTCATTTTCTGGCTCATGAATATTTTTTTCCCTGTCTTAATCAGACCAACTATTCTCAGGCATCTCACTGATGGGAAATAGGACTCAAGAGCGTCATTTTCATATTACCACTTCCCAATGCTTTACTGAAAGATTTCGTGTCTTCTCACTTAATCCTTGGCCTCCAGCTTTCCCCTTGAAATCTGCAGATGAATTTCACACTCTCTGAGGCAAACACTGCTTTTCTTGCCATAAATGAGAAACAGGCGTTATCTAGGCCGAGCTATCTCACTGGGTGCACCCCAGGGCTACGGTCAGCTCAAGCTGGTCTTTTCACTGTGATTGCAATAGTCAGAGAAGCCCATTCAGGCAACTTCTTCATCACTGGGGAAGTAAACTATTATTTTTAGTAGTATTGTATATTACATTGAGACCCCTTATTTATGTTGTTGCACTGTATATGTATCCCCAGAACCTTGACTGAATTTCTTACCTCTCATTTCTGAAAAATGCTTGGTAAATATTCCCACTATTTTCTGCAAAGTGAGAAAAGAAGACACAGCTTCTTATGTAAGCGGCAAATAAGCTCCCCAAACCCATGAACCAGAAGGATACTTCAAAGTGCTGCTTACCACCTTTGAATATACCCCAAAGACATGCAAACTAACACTGAGAAGAGTTTTAAAAAATCTGCTTCCCTCCCCTTGGGAAGGTGTTTCTGGTTGTTAAGTAAGTAAAGCCATCTTTTCCTCAGATTTTTGCAAGTGTAGTTAATTATAATTGTTGACGTTCAATTATGCTAAGCTAGTGATAGTAGTCACCATTTATTTGGTTCTTACTCTGTACCAGATACTCTGCCAAGCTATTTACGTATATTATTTATTCCTTACTTAGTGAAGGTAAGTAGTATTACCTCTATTTTATAGATTTAGAAAACCAAACAAGAAACGGGGAAGTTAGATATTAGTCTGAGGTCACATAGGTACTAAATGTTGGCATCAAGATTTGAATTCAGAACTTCCCGAAATCCCAAGCCCACACTCTTTTTTTTGTTTTTTGTTTTTTTTTATCTTAAAACAACACACATTTATTAGCTTTCTGTGGGTTAGAAGTCTGGCATGGAGTGGCTGGGTTTTCTGGTCAGAGTCTCACAAGGTTACAATCAAAGTGTTGGCAGTTGCATTCTCATCTGGAGCTTGGGGTCCTCTCTGAAGCTTCAGAGGTGTTGCCAAGCCCACACTCTTAGCGTCACAAACAATAATACAATATAATAAGGCTTTATGTAATAATGAGCCATATTTGAGTTAATTTGTTGTTACTCCTCAACCGAAGCATTCTGATTTCCAATATTTACTTCCCATTTTTGGGAAAATGTCAAAATAAGTTTCACTACGGTCAGTTGCAGATCATTCTTAAGGGTATCTCAGGGTATTGGCAACTCCAATACCCTTCACAAAGTACCTTTTATTTTCCTGCTCAGTTCACGAGGTTTGGCCCCAAATCCCCAAAGCATTTTCATCTGTAGTCAGAGAGCCCTTTTATGAAGAGAATTGATTCCCCTTTTCATCCTAAGGTGAGCTCTCAACAGTGCTCTGCAATCAGGACTTCACTTCTCCAAGTGGGGGTCGCCTTTGCGGGAGAGTTCAGCTACCAACAGCTGGGCATCCACGGGACAGGAGCAGAATAATGAATTGCCTACTTGAAGATTCAAGGGGAATTTTGAGGGCGTGGATTTTTTCCAGGTTCTTGGTAAGCAACCTAATTTCAGTTAATAAAAAATTACTGATCTTTAGAAAAACACAAACAAGGTTTAAATTCAGGTTACTTTTCGAAGATCTTAGTATTTATTTTGAGTATTATTAGGTAAGCTTTGATAATTAACTCTATAAACCCTAAACTAGCCTGTTTGTTGTAAAATCAGCTATACCCTCCCCCCCACCCTGCCCCCAACTTCAGGCTCAGGGGCAGACTCAGAAAGCCTACCTACTCCTTATTATTTCTTGCCCCTTATCAGTTTATTTAGGGGGAAATGTATCCCAAAGAGAAGAGTAACAGTCTGGCAGGTACTGACTAGATAGTTATCTCCTATGCTATAAAACCTCTTCCATAAAATTTATCTATTGTGGAATTTGTGATGTTTGTTATGAACTTGTCCAAAGTTTGTATTTGCACCCTGAATTGAAAGGATTTGCTAGGCAAATAAATAATGTCTACATAATTGTAACTTGTAAAGAAAAGATCTTAAACTGAAGGGAAATAAACATGTCTTTTGCTATGAACTGTATTGTGTTTCCCCAAAATTTGTATGTTGAAGCTCTAACGCCCAGTGTGACGTATTTGGAAGTAGGGCCTTTAAGAGATAATTAGGTTTAGGTGAGGTCATGAGGGTGGGATCCGTGAAGGGATTAATGGGCACCAGAGAACTTGCGTGCTCTCACTCTACCTTGAGCACCCAGCTAGACGGGGTCGTCTGCAAACCAGGAAGAGAACCTGACCACGTTGGCTCCCTGATTTTGGACTTCCAGCCTCCAGAACCGTGAGAAAATTAATTTCTGTTGGTTAAGCCGCCCAGTTTATGGTGTTTTGTTTTGGTAGCCTGAGCTGATAAATACATCATTCATTACTTTAGAAGCACCTATTTGTATGCAAAGATAATAATTTTACAGTTATCATTTGTGTGTACATTCATTAGAGGAGAGATAGGACCTCTCCATGGCAACGCTTTTATGATACCCTTTAACTTGGAAGTGATAAAAGTGCCCTTTAAAAAATAGTATAGGGCAGCTTTTTCAATAGTTTGGACAGAGTTGTAGCCAGCTAGTCAGAATTTGTGAAGTTTTATTCTTTTGCCCCAAAACTCTAAAGCAGTTATTATGTATCATAACACATGTTATAGCCTATAAGACACATGGGCATATTTCTCACAGCAGAATGGTGTGTTTTATTGCAAGAACATTAAAATGGAATGGATTTATGTGGATAATCATTGAAGTTGGGTATCGAGTACGTGGAGTTCATTGTATTATTCTCTCTACCTTTGTGGATGTTTCAAAATATTGATGATACAGAGTTTTAAATGAATATACACATATAAGCTAATGGGTGGACAGATTCACTTTGCAATATGTGTGGTTGCTTAGTTGTGTGTTGGTCCATAACCATTTTTAAAAATGGAAAAAAACAACCTCCTGGTTTCTTAAAAAGTGCAAACTGTGCCAGCTGATTTGAATGAGAGGGAATGGTTTTCCGCTTTATTTTCACAGCTGTCTTATCAGTTTCCTAAACTCAATTAGGGTGGAGCACAGGAATTTCACTATGGGGGGACTAAGGGCTTTGTTGTTGTGGTTTGAAGATAATGTTATCTTCCCAGGCTAACCTCTTGGAGTGAAGACATTTCCCCACAGGGGAAAAAAGTAGGGCCTTAAAGATGTCTTCATAGAGTTTGCAGAGTGGTTGAAGCTTAACAGTCTATGGAGAACTCTGTCAGCCTCGTGGGAAAATGATTTGGTATTCAATTGTTTTCACTTGGGCACTTTCCCAGACTAGATAAAGCCTCTCCATTCCATCCTACCCCTCCTCCACCCTAAAATGCCCTGAACCCTAGGTGTGGCAGACTTGCTTTTGTTCAGGATGAAGTAGGGCAAGAGCTATCAGGTAAATAAGGAAAGTACCCTTTCAGTTTCTTGCCTGCTGACGGCATGCCTGTGTTCCCTTGGCTATAGTGTAGAAATGAGAATTTCCACAATTTTAAAGGGAGTGTCTGTTACTGTTCATTATGAGCTGAATCATTATTTAGGTTCCTGACCTCTTTACACGATCTGGATTTTCATGCCTGTGAGATATGAATTGAGCCGAGGGCTTTTTTTTTTTTTTTTTTGCAGAGTTTTCATTTTACTCATAACCTAGTTTTAGACTGGAGATGTGGGCGGTGAGTATCCAGGCCCTTCATAAGGCATTACACAATCTATTCGAGTTATACAGAGTGGATAGAAAAGTGCCTATAACCCACTTATTTAAAAGTGTTTCATAATATAGACTCAAAAACCTTAGAAAATTCTTCAGGGCATGGAATTCTTGACAGTGTTTCTTGATGGAAGAGAAGAATTCTCAATTAAATACTCGCTGCTCCTATAGTTCACAGGGTAGAAGGGGAAAGGAGGGTAAGGTGACAGACTAAGGGCATGAGGAATGCTTTGCCCTTGGGACTTGTCAACCACTTATTGGTTCAAAGGTTTGAACCCCAAACCTAGAAAAGATTCCCATATTTGGGGGATTGCAGTTAGTATATCATAACAGATTTTCATCAGAAATTTTCATTGAGTGATAGAAATAATTAATGCAATCTGAAACTTAATTTGGAAGTGCCTCATCCCCCCTTAAAAAAAAAAACAACTAAAAACTAAAAAAAAAAAAAAACAAATTTTCATTAAGATGAAAGCATACATTAAGATCTTCTCTTTTCCTTTGTCTCTCCAGAATTTTTAAGGGAAAGTTATTTTCTGTGCTTTCATCATCATGAATCACATTTTGAGAGCTCATAAGTTATGTAGCAATGTCATTAGACAGTTGGGAAAATTATGTAGCAATTTATGAGTCATAATGGTCCTAGATTTCAAGGATCTTATCTTTTGCTAATTTATTAAATATTTGAGTCCCTGCTATGTGCTAGGCACCATTCTAGGTGCTGGGCACGTGGCAAAACACAAGAAAGACAAGGTTCTGGTCCTCACAGAGCTTGCATTCTAATGTGGATAGACTCACACAAAGCAATGGAACACTAGGTAGTAATAAGTGCTAATATCAAATAAAACAGGACAGGGTGATAGAGAGTAGATGAGTGAATGTTTTAAATTGGGTGATGCAGGAAGGCCATTCTGAGAAGGTGACATTTGAATTGAGACCCAAATATTGGGAAGAAGCCAGCAATGAAGATCAAAGGAGTTGATAATCTAGGGAGGAGGTAAATAATGCTGAAGCTCCAAACCTTAACCTGCACGAGGAGCAGAAAGATAGCAAGTACGGCTGGGGCTTGGAGAGCAGGGGAGGGGGTGATCTAGTCAGAGAGAGGACCAGAAACCTAACAATGCAGAGCCTCGAAAGCCAGAATTTATGCTAACGTGATGGAATGACATCGAAGGGTTTTGAGCAGAGGGATGATATTACCTGATCTGCATTTTAAAATACTACTCTGGCTACCACATGGAGCATGGGTTACATAAAGTGTCTATAACAATCTCAGTAAGAGATAATGGTGGCTTGGATGAGGATCAAGTTGGAGAGAAGCAGACAGATTTTGGATGTGTCTGAGGTAGAGTAGATAGCTCTTGTTGGGTTCAGGGTCGGGGAATGAGGGAATGGATGATCCTCAGACTCTCTGGGCTCCTGTTGGAGCTATTTGCCAGATAAGGAAAGCTGGGAGAGGCATAGATCAGGCTGGGGAAACAAGGGTTTGCCTTGGCAGCATGTTAATTTCGAAATTAAATATCCACATCAGAGTGAAGGAGACAGCTGGTTAAGAAGGTTGGGGCTGGAAATACAAATTTGGGAGATGTCAGCGTAGAGAGTAGGACAAAAGCCCGTGAAGTGGGCTGAAGAGAGAATGAAAAGGTAAGAAATGAAGACAGTAGCTACAACCAACTTTTTATAAGCTGACGCTGCAAACGGGGCATAGAGAAATACAGTTGCAGGAGCATGAGGGGCCAAGGACTATTTTCTTTAAAATAGTTACTATATATATTTTTTAAGATGAGAGTACTAAACTATGTAAGCTGATGGGAATGCTGCAGGACAGAGGGAAAAATTAGTCTGAGGGGTTACCTATTCCATCTCCTCCAAGCAGAGACCCAAAGAAAGATGACAACTTGGAAAAACTAAAAGCACAGCTTACATTTGTTATGTATGTGTTGCAGGCTTTGGGAGAGAAGTGGGACAGAAAGAGAAGATAAGCATTGGAGAAATGGGAATTAGGGAAGGCAAGAGAAGAAAGAAATATTTTAAAAATAGTACAGAGTTAGAAAATATATCTGTGGGACCTGGGGAGGGGGGCTGAGGAATGAATGAGTTATGCTTCTACCTCCTAGAGACAATTTTTTCTAGGAGACATCAGTTCCACCGTCCTTCTGCCCTGGAGAGGGTAGAGGTTAGGAATGGTGCTGACATAAACTCCTGGTTCCACTTCTTGCTGGAGGAGAGCAAGTTATGGAACTTATTTGTGTCTCAGTTTCCTTACCTGAAACATAGGCTCAGAAGTGCTTGCCTCATGGGGTTAGTGTGTGAACTAAATGAGACCATTCTTGTAAAGGCACAGGGCAAACAGCCTTTTCCTAGGCACCTTAGAGCCTTTGGGCAAATCCTGCCTTAAGTTCCTTGAGGCCAGAGAACGTGTCTTATCTTTTAATTTTCCATGGCATCTAACATATAGCCCTAAGTATAAGTGAATTTTGAATGCTTGCCCTTTTTCCCCCCCTTTTCTTTCCCTTTCCTTCTGCTGTGCGAAACCCCATCTCGTGCTGCTCACCACCTTACCTCGTATCTCTTTATACTTGCATTTTTGATCTATAGAATGTTCAATTGGATGTAGAATCACAGAAAACATGAGGTGGGACTTTAGCTTTATTCTGTCTTCCCTCCCAAAACAAGAAAGATTTTAAGTTGAACACCTTGATTTAAAAATGAAAGTTTAAGGAAAAAAAAGAAAGTTTATACCATCACTAAATTTATCTTTTGTTGCAGAGTTCATATATAATTTCTCTTCTTGATCTAGTTGATTAGCTCCACAAAGATTGGTTTGTACTTATCGTTGTTTTTCTTTTTTTTGAGATAGTATGTTTTTTCTTTTTAAAAAAATTTTTATTTTATATTGGACTGTAGTTGATTTTTTTTTAAGAATTTGATTTTTTTAATTTATTTTTTTTACTTTTGGCTGCGTTGGGTCTTCGTTGCTGCGTGCGGGCTTTCTCTAGTTACAGAGAGCGGGGGCTACCCTTCATTGCAGTATGTGGGCTTCTCATTGTGGTGGCTTCTCGTTGCGGAGCACGGGCTCTAAGATGTACGGGCTTCAGTAGTTGTGGTGCACGGGCTCAGTAGTTGTGGCTCGCAGGCTCTAGAGCGTCGGTCCAGTAGTTGTGGCTCATGAGCTTAGTTGCTCTGCAGCATGTGGGATTTTCCTGGACCAGGGCTCAAACCTGTGTCCCCTGCATTGGCAGGTGGATTCTTAATCACTGGGCCACCAGGGAAGCCTGGACTGTAGTTGATTTACAGTGTTGTGTTAGTCTCAGGTATACAGCAAAGTGATTCAGTAATACATATACATATATCTATTCTTTTTCAAATTCTTTTCCCATTTAGGTTATTACAGAATATTGAGCCAAGTTTCCTGTGCTATACATTAGATCCTTGTTGGTTATCTATTTTAAATATAGTAGTGTGTATATGTCAATCCCAAACTTCCAATTTATCCCTGCTCCCCACCTTTCCCCTTTGGTAACCATAAGCTTGTTTCCTATGCAGATATTTTTCCCTTGATTGAATATGTATGAGTCCATATGAAGTTCTGCTTTCCTCCGGTTTCTGATGTGAACACATAGTAGGATCTCAAAGTTTGTTAAATGAATAATGCTTGCTTGCTTGAATAGGAAATGGATCTTTTCCTTCCTTTTCTGTTACTCTTCCCAAAGTCTTTCTCACCTACTGGGTGATTTTGGAGGATAACATAGGTGCTTAATTACTGTTGTCTTATATAAAATTTATGAAATAAATCATACGTTTTCTACCAATTCTCATGCTGTCTGTCTCTAATAGGAGCAGAATGTAATACTACAGATTTGAGTAATAAAATCATCTATGTATAAGGGAAGGAGGGTTTATTGAGAATCCTTCTAGTTGCCATATGTGGATATTCGGTATCATATCTGTATTTTTCCACAGGAGAACATGTTCTCTTAGACTCCACTAACGAGAGGCACTTGCATGAGATCTGGTAGGGAAGAGAAAGAGAAGCCATTGTCTTCTAGAGGCAGTTATGGGCAGAAGTATAGGCAGCAGCAGATGGGATGGCTGACGTGGGATTTTTGCCTACAGCTTTTGGGTGGGTGGTCTGAGAATCTTCCCATTGCTTTTACAGGCAGCTGAGATCAATGGCAGTAGCTTCCTTGTGATCCCTGCACTTCCAGATTTCCTGAAACAGATCTTAACCACCATCCTTCCTGCCGGTTCCCCAGAGTTGTGAAAGCCTCTAATTCCCTGTGTTAAATCCCTTCCTATTTGAAGTACCTACAGTGCTGACTGTTTTCCTGATGGTACTATGACAGATAATAGGACCTAGTCCACAATCTTCCATTGGAAAGTCTAGGAGAGTAGAACTTGATATAGATGTTCCCTAAGCCCCTCAGAGCAGTAGTGATGGGACCTTTATAATTGATGGGTCCTTGACTTTGGAATTAGGAGTTCTTCAAGTTGTCACCCAAACCTATGCTTGTGGGATCTACAGAAACAGGATTTATGGTAAAATGAAATAATTAACCCTGAGTCTATAAAACTGTGTAGAACCTACTGAGACAAAAGAAGTGCAATAGAATGGTCTTAGTGTTTTACTACATACATCCTATGCAGTTACATGTATCTGAAGAACACACAAGAAACAGATTACAGGGCAGAGAGCTAGGTGGCTAAGAGACAGGGGTTGGGGGAAGACTTACTTTCTACTGTATATGCTCTTGTACCTTCTGAATTTTATGCCATGTGCATGTATTATCTATTCCAAAAACATACATTTATCTTTAATAGCAATAGTTGTATATTGTTTTATATATACTGATTTTACAATCATCAGATTTTTTAAAAATCGTAAACTCTAACAACATAAAATGTTGACCATGAAGTGAAAAAACGAGAGCTTGTATCCACTGTTTATGGAAGTTTATAGAACTACTTCCTAAGGGTGTCAATTCGGTAATGTCTAGTAAGATCAAAAATGCACAAACCCGATCATCATCAATTCCTCTTTTATGTACATACCCTGGAGAAAGGCTCATACATCAGGAGAAAGGTACAAAGATGTTCATTATGGTATTGTTTATAATAGTAGAAGAACTGGAATCATAAAAATGTCCATTATTAGGAAATAAATAAATTGATATAAAAAATAAAATACCATTTTGTGGAATCTAAAATATGACACAAATGAACTTATTTATGAAACAGACTCACAGACATAGAGAACAGACTTTTGGTTGCCAAGGCGGAGGGCGGGTGGGGAAGGAAAGGATTGGGAGTTTGGAATTAGCAGGTGCAAACTATCATATATAGGGTAGATGAATAACAAGGTCCTGTTATATAGCACAGGGAACTATATTCAATATCCTGTAATAAACCATAATGGAAAAGAATATGAAAAAGAATATATATGTATAACTGAATCACTTTGCTGTACACCAGAAACTAACACAACATTGTAAATCAACTATACTTAAAAAAACAAACCAAAAACCCCCCAAAGGGACCACCCAGGCTACACACAGTATCATAAGCTAATTAAATTGTTGTTAAAAAAAAAAAACTTTGCGGGGGCTAAGGGGGAGGAGGAGGAATAAACTGGAAGATTGGGATTGACACATACACACTACTATATATAAAATACATAACTAATAAGGACCTACTGTAGAGCACAGGGAACTCTACTCAATACTCTGTAATGGCCTATATGGGAAAAGAATCGAAAAAAGAGTGGATATATGTATGTGTATAACAGATTCACTTTGTTGTATACCTGAAACTAACACAACATTGTAAATCAACTATGCCCCAATTAAAAAAAAATGCTATGGAACAATTAAATGGCCTAGCCCTATAAATGTCAACATGGATAGTTCTCAAAAGTGTATTCTTGAGAAAATAAAGGAACTGCTGAGTGACATATGCAGTATGGCAGCATTTAGGTAAATTCTAAAATACATACTAAAAGAATAAAAAGGGGAGGGGCTATAAGGGTTCATACCTAATTCATGAGAGCAGTGGTCTCCATTAAGAGATATAAGAGATAGGGGTTGGGATGGAAAACAAAAGAAACTTCATTTTTATTTCTTTTTTAAAAATATGAAGCAAAATGATCCAATATCCTCTTTTTTTCATTCCGGTAGTAAATATACAGTTTTATATTATCTACTTTTCTATGGTACTTCTCAAAATAATACTTTCTATTCCCTAATCTCCCACTCATTCCCCCACCCACTACAGTCTGGATTGTGTCCTGCATCGCTCAGGATCCCAGCAGGAAACAAAGGGCACTCTCAAACTGGCTAACTTTAGGGGAGTTTAATATAAGCACTATTTACAAAGATACAGGATACAGGGAAGCCAACAGAAAAGTGTGGCACCCCAGGGGCTGGTAACAGCAGGAAGCTGTCACTGTCCGTCCGGGGGCCTGCAGGAAAAGGGGAAGGAGCAAAGCCTGAGAGAGTGCTATGTGGAAAGAACCACCCAACAGGAGTAGTGGCCTTTATCAAGGAATGCAGCCAGCCTATGGTGACCCTCCTCAAGGGAACTGGAGAGAATGGGTACCTCCACTTTCCTGTCCTCCCTCCCTCTGATTTCCTGTCAATATCCTCCTTTGACCAAGCCCAGCCCAAAACCATTGGGCCAAGAAATCCACTGATGCTGCCCATACAGGTCAACTTCCCAGGACTCAGAGCAGGGACAAACTGAAAGTATCCATAGGCTTCACCATAGGCTTCACAAAGTTTGCCAATTCCAGCTAAATGTCAAATCCAGGAGATGCTTCGGATGTTTTTAAACTTAGCTTCTTGATTATAATTTACAATTGACTTTTCTCCTCCTTTATACTCCCTCCTCTAGTTTTCCAGCTAACTCAAATGGCTCCTTGCTAGTCTTGTTCACTGGAAACAAGACTGCCCCTCTCTTGAGTGTTAGAATTCTCCAGGTTTCCATTTCTGATCCTCTTTCCTCATTCAGTCACTCCCATGCATGTAACTCCCAACTCTTTGCTGATAAAGACCAAATTCTTTATTTCTAGCCAAGACCTCTCATCTCAATTCCAGACTTACTTATTGATAGCAACATGGGACTATCTCACTGGCTTCTCAAAGTCAGCATAGCAAAGCCAAACACATCAACTTCCCCGATAAACCTGCTCCTTTCCTTATGGTTCCCACCAAGTGAACGGCCCTGCCACTACCCTGAAATCTTCCTCTAATTCCTTGCCTTCCACATACTGTCTACTTCTCTTTCCCTTGAAATGGGGACTGGTCAAAGGAGAGCTCAAGTGCAGAAATGGTAAGCTATTAACTGGATTTGTCCTGGAGAGGTGACAGAACTGGGAAAATAAGACCAGAGCCAGGATATCCAATCTAAGTGGCTGCTCAACTGTGCTGAGCAT
Organism: Phocoena phocoena; assembly: GCF_963924675.1. NCBI lineage: Eukaryota > Metazoa > Chordata > Mammalia > Artiodactyla > Phocoenidae > Phocoena > Phocoena phocoena. Next base: position 15,336,033 of record NC_089237.1, read on the forward strand.
TAGATTTTTCTGGGTACCTGGACCCCACCTAAAACCAATGAATCCAAGAATCTGGTGTTATGGACTTAGAAAGGAAAAGCACACCTCCTGTGTGTCTCCTCTATTTTTGATACTCCAGTACATCACTTCTGAAACCAGATGTGTAGGTTTTCCACACTGCAAGCAATTCTGTGACACCAGCTGAGTGTCCTACAATTTAACCCAACTCTTGACATTCATCAACCTGGAAGCTCTCCAAATCCTGTCCTTTTGGGGTTTTATAGGAGGCTCATAACATAGCTATAATTAGATTATAGGTCATTGGTGCTCATCTTGCAGGAAGGGGGACCCCTTCCAGGGCCCGAGAGTGGGCTCTTGTCAAACACTTGGAAATGAATTGTCTGAGGAGACACATGTGCTGACAAGGCAAGAGACTTTATTGGGAAGGGGTGCCCAGGTGGAGAGCAGCAGGGTAAGGGAACTCAGAAGAACTGTTCTGCCATGTGGCTCCCAGTCCCAGGTTTTATGGTAATTGGGTTAATTTTCCAGGTTGTCTCTGGCCAATCATTCTGACTCAGGGTCCTTCCTGGTGTCGCATACATCTCTAAGCCAAGATGGATTCCAGCGAGAAGGATTCTGGGAGGTTGGTTAGGACATATGGACTGGTGTCTTCTCTCTCCTTTTGACCTTTCCCGAATTCTTCTGGTTGGTAGTAGCTTGTTAGTTCCGCATTCCTTACCAAGACCTCCTGTTGTAAGATAATTCATGCAAGTGATTACTATCGGGCCTGGCCAGGGCAGGCGGTGTTGGTCAGTGTTTCCTCTAACAACCGGACTCAATCTCCAGCGGCTCGCCCCTCCCCAGAAATGGGGGTGGGGGCCTGGGATGTGGGACTATAGGTTGCAACCCTCTAAATGTGGTTGGTTCCCCTGGCAGTCTGCCCTGTCCTTCGGAGCTTTCCAAAAATTACCTCGTTAGCATAAACTTAGTGTGGTTGAAAGGTGCTTGTTATGAGTAACAAAAGACACGCATTTCACCTTTATGCTCTGAAGCTATCTCAAGAACTGAGGAGGACAAAAGGAAATACTGTAACAAGAGATGCCCCTATGGTTCTTCACAAGGCTTTTAGGAACTATGCGCTAGGACGAAGACCTAATATATATATATTTCTTATTATAAATCACAGTATCACAGGACTGAACTGTGTCTCCCCCCACCCCCTCGCCAAATTCATATGTTGAAGCCCTAACCTGCGATGTGACTATATTTGGAGATAAAGCCTTTAAGGAGGAATTAAGGTTAAATGAGGTCAGAAGAGTAGAGCCCGAGTCTGATAGGACTGGTGTCCTTATGAGAAAAAGAGATGCCAGAACTCCCTCAAGCTCTCTCCCGGTGCATGCGCAGAGGAGAGGCCAAGTGAGGACACGGCAAGAAGGGGGCCATTTGAAAACCTAGGAGAGGCTGTACCAGAAACTAACCCTGACAGCACCTTGATTTTGGACTTCGAGCCTCCAGAACTGAGTAAATTAAATTTTTGTTTAAGCCACCCAGTCTGTGGTATTTTGTTTGGCAGCCCAAGCAAACTAATACACCTGGTAGAAAGTCCAGACAGGGATCTTTCTCATAAACTCCCTGGGTGATTCTAATGTACAGCCAGGTTGGAGAAGCATTAAGCCAGACAGAAAACTGGAGATATCTATAAAAAGACAAACACCGTGACTAACCAGGGAAGCCAAGGAGGAGGAGCAGCCCAGTTAAAGGAAAGCCAGCCTCCAGGATGCCTTTAACATCTCAGCACAGTTTCAGCTCGGGCTTCCACTGGCACCTCACAGTAATTAAAGGGATCCAAGTAGAGTGGCCATGCCCTTAGCAGTCATCAGCTCCTGATAATTCCACCTCCTATTTCCCAATTCTGCCTCCCTGTCTCCATCAGCACTGTCCCTTTCCTCCTATCCTCTAGTATGGGGGTTGGCAAACTATGACCCATGGGCCAAATCTGGCCAGCCAACTGTTTTTTGGTTTAATTTTTTTTTTTTTCTTTTTGCGGTACACGGGCCTCTCACTGTTGTGGCCTCTCCCGTTGCGGAGCACAGGCTCTGGACGTGCAGGCTCAGCGGCCATGACTCACGGCCCCAGCCGCTCCATGGCATGTGGGATCTTCCCGGTCCAGGGCACAAACCCACGTCCCCTGTGTCGGCAGGCGGACTCTCAACCACTGCGCCACCAGCGAAGCCCTGTTTTAAATTTTTTAAATTTTATTGAAGTATACCTGATTAACAATGTTGTGTTAGTTTCTGCTGTACAGCAGTGACTCAGTTATACATGTATATATTCTTTTTCATATTCTTTACCTTATGGTTTATCACAAGATATTGAATATAGTTCCCTGTGCTATACAGTAGGACCTTGTTGTTTATCCATTCTGTATATAATAGTTTGCATCTGCTAATCCCACACTACCAGTACTTCCCTCCCCCATTCCCCCTCAGCAACCACAAGTCTGTTCCCTATGTCTGTGAGTCTGTTTCATAGATATGTTCATTTGTGTCATATTTTAGATTCCACATATAAGGGATATCATATGGTATTTGTCTTTCTCTTTCTGACTTCACTTAGTATGATAATGTCTATGTCCATCCATGTTGCTGCAAATGGCATTATTTCATTCTTTTTAATGGCTGAGTAATATTCCATTGTGTGTGTGTGTGTGTGGTATGTGTGTGTATATACACACACACATACCACACTCCACACACCACATCTTCTTTATCCATCCGTCAATGGACATTTAGGTTGTTTCCATGTCTTGGCTATTGTAAATAGTGCTGCTGTTAACATAGGAAGTGCATGTATCTTTTCAAATTACAGTTTTTGTCTGGGTATATGCCCAGGAGTGGAATTGCTGGATCATATGGCAACTCTATTTTAGTTTTTTGAGGAACCTCCATACTGTCTTCCATAGTGGCTGTACCAATTTACATTCCCAACAACAGTGTAAGAGGGTTCCTTTTTCCCCATACCTGTTCAGCATTTATTATTTGTAGACTTTTTAATGGTTGCCATTCTGACTGGTGTGAGGTGGTACCTCATTGTAGTTTTGATTTGCATTTCTCTAATAATTAGCAATGAGCATCTTTTCATGTGCCTATTTGCCATCTGTATGTCTTCTTTGGAGAAATGTCTATTTCAGTCTTCTGCCGTTTTTTCAACTGGGGTGTATGTGTGTTTGGGTTTTTTTGAATTGTATGAGCTGTTTGTATATTTTGAAAATCAAGCCCTTATCAGTCACATCATTTGCAAATTTTCTCCCTGTTCACAGTTTGTCTTCTCATTTTGTTTACAGTTTCCTTTGTTGTGCAAAAGCTTATAAGCTTAAGTCCCATTTGTTTATTTTTGCTTTTATGTCTATTGCCTTGGGAGACTGACCTAAGAAAACATCGGTATGATTTATGTCAGAGAATGTTTTGCCTATGTTCTAGGAGTTTTTATGGTGTCTTATATTTAAGTCTTTAAGCCATTTTTAGTTTATTTTTGTGTATGGTGTGAGGGTGTGTTCTAACTTCATTGATTTACATGTGGCTGTCCAACTGTCCCAACACCACTTGCTGAAGAGACTGTCTTTTCTCCATTGTATATATTCTTGCCTCCTTGAGGAGATTAATTGTCCATAGGTGTGTGGGTTTATTTCTGGGCTCTCTATTCTGTTCCATTGATCCATATGTCTGTTTTGTGCCAATACCATGCTATTGATATTTTGATTACTGTAGCTTTGTAGTATTGTCTGAAGTCTGGGAAGGTTATGCCTCCTGCTTTGTACGTTTTCCTCAGGACTGCTTTGGCAATTTTGGGTCCTTTATGGTTCCATATAAACTTTAGGATTATTCTAGTTCTGTTAAAAAAAAAATGTCATGGGTATTTTGATAGGGATCACATTAAATCTGTAGATTGCTTTGGGTAGTATGGCCATTTTAATAATATTCTTCCAATCCAAGAGCATGGGATATCTTTCCATGTCTTTGAATCGTCTTTAATTTCCTTTATTAATGTTTTGTAGTTTTTAGCCTATGTCTTTCACCTCCTCAGTGAGGTTTATTCCTAAGTATTTTATTTTTCTTGATGTGATTTTAAAAGGGATTGTTTGTTTACATTGCCTTTCTGATATTTCATTGTTAGTGTAAAGAAATGAAACCATTTCTGTATGTTAATCTTGTATCCTGCCACCTTGCTGAATTTGTTTAGCATTTCTAGTAGTTTTTGTGTGAAGTCTTTAGGGTTTTCTATGTATAATATGTCATCTACATATAATGGCAATTTTACCTCTTCCCTACTAATTTGAATACCTTTTAATTCTTTTTCTTGTCCGATTGCTATGGCTAGGAGTGCCAATACTATGTTGAAGAGAAGTGGTGAGAGTAGGCATCCTTGTCTTGTTCCAGTTTTTAGTGGGAAGTCTTTCAGCTTTTCACTGTTGAATATTATATTGGCTGTGGGTTTGTCGTAGATAGTTTTTATTATGTTGACATATGTTCCCTCTATACCCACTTTCATGAGAGTTTTTATCATGAATGGATGTTAAATTTTATCAAATGCTTTTTCTGCATCTATTGAGATGATCATGTGGTTTTTGTCTTTTCTTTTGTTGTGGTGGTGTATCATATTGATTTTGCACATGTTGAACCATCCTAATAACCCTGGGATGAATCCAACTTGGTTGTGGTGTATGATCTTTTTTATGTGTTGTTGGATTTGGTTTGCTAATATTTTGAGAATTTTTGCATCTATATTCATCAAAGATATTGGCCTGTAATTTTCTTTTTTGGTGGTGTCTTTGTCTGGTTTTGGTATCAGGGTGATGGTCAGCCACCTGTTTTTATAAAGTCTTTTTGGAGGACAGTCACACTTGTCTATGTATTGTCTATGGCTGCTTTTGCACTACAACAGAGTATTTGCAATAAAGACCATAGTAGCCTACAAAGCCTAAACTATTTACTATCTGGCCCTTTACAGGAAAGGTTTACCAACCCCTGCTTTAGTAGATGACTACACCCTAATGGTGGTTAGGCCCGAGACCAGTCATTTATGTATTAGTGTCTCACTGGTCCAAAAGAATAAAAATCCTTCACAATGTACCCAGTTTGGCATTTACTGAGCGCCTACGATGTGCCAGACTCCATGGTAAGAAGTAAGGATACAACGGTGGACAAGAGACCCATATTGCCATTGCCCTTATACTCCAGCAAGAGGGAGCCCTACCAGGGAGTCCTCACTTTAGAAGGCTATGCATATTACAAATACACACAGACACAAATTTATTAAAGAATACATGTTGCTTCTGTCACTTGAGCCCTTGTGCTCAGCATTGGCAGAGCATGACCTGTAACTCTAAGCAACTACCCTTTGCAGCTCATTCAGGCCCCAGGAAGATGCTTCATTACATCCCTGGCAGTATGTCCTCAAAACTATAGATGACTGTGTCAGGGCCACAGAGGTTTGTGTGTTGTGCCACTGCTAATATTGGAGCGACACACTTCTTTGGCACGCAAGGAGGATTTGAGCAGTGGAAGGTCTTAAATAAGAGACAAGACAAATATGTTCTCATCCTCCTTTCAGCATGAATGCAATAGATTGGTGCAGAGTGAAGTATGATTTCCCAGGGGGGCTGAGAGTCCATTTTCTTTTTAGTATTCTTCCAATTTATAGTTCTCAGAGTACTTATGAAATAGCATGATATTAACTATGTTAAATAATTTACATTATATTTGTGCATTTGTAGGTCTAGATATACTATATGAAGAGTGATACCAATTCTTTACATTGTCAACTAATAGGCATTGCACACTAGAATTGAAATCCTTTATGTATATAATAAGATTTCGTTAATTTTTCACAAAATTAAATTTTAAATTTCGCTTTTTTTTTTTTTTTTTTAATCTTTTGGCTGTACCACGAGGCACGTGGGATCTTAGTTCCCTGACCAGGAATCAAACCCACACCCCCTGCATTGGAAGTGCGGTGTCTTAACCACTGGACCACAAGGGAAGTCCCTGATGTTGCCTTTTTAATGCATGGTTTTGAATAACTTAGAAGAAAAATAACATATAAAATCACGTTTTCCTTATTTTTACTTTAATTTACTTTTTTTTAAACATCTTTATTGGAGTATAATTGCTTTACAATGATGTGTTAGTTTCTGCTTTATAACAAAGTGAATCAGTTATACATATACATATGCTCCCGTATCTCTTCCCTCTTGCGTCTCCCACCCTCCCACCCTCCCTATCCCAGCCCTCTAGGTGGTCACAAAGCACGGAGCTGATCTCCCTGTGCTATGGGACTGCTTCCCACTAGCTATCTATTTTACGTTTGGTAGTGTATATATGTCCATGCCACTCTCTCGCTTTGTCACAGCTTACCCTTCCCCCTCCCCATATCCTCAAGTCCATTCTCTAGTAGGTCTGTGTCTTTATTCCCATCTTACCCCTAGGTTCTTCATGACATTTTTTCCCCTTAGATTCCATATATATGTGTTAGTATACCGTAGTTGTTAATTTACTTTTTTGATGTAAGTAATCCAAATTTTTTGTTACTTTTAATACAATTTTATTTTTAATCCTTTAGATTATTACAAGCAATTGAACACATATTATGTGAAAATCTAGATTATAACACGATTGGTGATTTTGCCAAAACGAAAACAAAAATAAATTTTACAAAATAAATAATACGATAGTTCTTAAATTTTGTGTCACTTTTGTTACTCATCTAAACATTAGTCTATCAGTGGAATACTCAGACATTCACAATAATAATTAAATTGTCTTTAATATTTTGCCAGCTTTTAATCATATCGAAATAATAGCTTGATATGTATTTTTCACCATATATGAAGGAATACTTGTCAGGGTAAGAGTATAAAGTTATTTTATTTAACCGTTTGCTAGCTTGTAGTTTATAATGCTTAAAAATTTAGACAAATGATACACAGGACTTTATACTCTTGCCCCAGGGCCCTCTATAATGGAGAAGCAGGTCTGCAAGGCAGACCCAGTCTTTGTCCTTAAGGAGCTTACAGTCTAAAGGGAGAGACTAGTAGGCCCTTGTAATTATTGTTGTGATACAACAATAGAGTGCTAGGGAAACATATACAGAGGATGGGATGTAGTCAGGGAGGACTTCCTGGAGGAAGTTATTTCTAGGCTAAGAGCTGAAGGATAATTAGATGTAACCAAGTGAAGGGAGGGAAGGATTAGAAGTGGAAAAGAGACATAAGATGAGGAGAGTTCCAGGCAGAAGGAATTGTGTATGGCAGGGGCAGCAAAGTTTTTCTATGAAGGACCAGATAGTAAATATTTGAGGCTTTGCAAGCCATGAAGCCTCTGTTGCAACTACTCACTTCCACTGTTGTATGTAATAATACGTTGTTATGTGTATTGTAGACAAAACATAAATGAATGGGTGTGGATATGTTCCAGTAGAACTTTATTTACAAAACAGGCAGCAGGCCCGCAGATCCTAGTTTGCCATCTCCTTAGTATATGGGAAGGCCCAGTGTTCAGAAAAAGCTTATTTGAGGCACTGACAGTCAATCAGTATGGCTGCTGCAGAGGTGATGACGGGGAAGCAGGGAGGGAGGAGTCTGGGGAGTTAAAAACAAAGCTGCAGAAAGTGGATGGGTGGAGTCTGGATGCAGAGACCAGAGAGGTTGCTGCCTAGGCATCCTGGGCTAGGGTAGTAGTGGGCGGAGGGAGAAAAGTGAATGGTTTAGGGAGAGATTCAGTGAGTGGTCATAGGGAGAGGGAGGGTCAAGGCCGACTCCCAGACAGGCAGTGGGTGGATAATGCTGGGGGGAAGTGGGAGACCTGGGGGAAGCAGATTTGAGGGGTGGGTTGGGGATAGGTGATGGGATCTATTCCCCTGAGGGCTCAGTTTAGTGCTTGCCATACACACACACACACACACACACACACACACACACATAATTTTTTTTGTCAGAAATGTGGCTGGCAGTTTCTATGAAAATACAATCTATAAATCCTGCGAAAATCGGAGAGAAGCTGAGCCTGCAGAGCTAAATACCTTTGTAATGACAATCCTGGGGAATAATTACTATTGACAGGTTTTTCTCTAGCCTATGAGGATTGTAGGCTTTAGTTACTTTGGTTCCCTTTAATCACAGCTAATTTAACAACAGCGCAAGGACCCAGTATCTGCTAGTAACAATAGCCAACTTGGTCAGGAAAGACAGCTTCACCCAGGCAGTAAATCTGGTCAACCAGATGGATTGGCACTTGGAACATCAAGTGCCTCAAGATGCAGGATTTGCTGCTGGCTTGTGTGTGGGGGGGTGGCATTGCTACAGTCCCTGGCGCACAGCCAGCCTGGGGTGGTGTCCTGTGTGAAATGAGGGTGCATGGGGAGGGGTGGGTGAGGGAAACAGGCTTGCTGAGCACCCCTGACACATACTCTCACCAGGGTGGGTTAGCTGTAAGCCTTGCTCGTCAGGCCAGAACAAGGGTAGCATTTTCATCACTGAAACAACTTAGAGATTCTCTGGATGTGAATTGATGGACCTGTGGCATTTGTCATCAATCAGAAGCACATGCATAGAACACCTGCCTTAGAACGAATGCTGCTGGGGCTCTTTGAGGAGCGGTGACCCAGATGACACAGTGGGAAGCAGGTGCTGTGGGATGTCTCTTAGGGCTCCAGCTTGAGTGTTGTAAGCCTCCATCATCTCACCTGGATGACGGCCTCCCTGGTTCCCCTCTTGCCCTCTTCCAATCAGGCTGCCTGAGTGACCTTTTTAAAATGTAAATTGGATCTTGTCACTCCTCTGTTTAAAAACCTTTAACGCTTTCCCATTGCATTTAGGAGACAATCCAGGCTCTTCATCACGGCCTGCAAGTCTGCCCAGTGCGGCCCAGGTCTCCCTCTCCAGGGTTTCTCCCCTAGAATTCCTCCAACTCAACTACACTGGCTTTCTCTCGGTTCTTCCAATACCCCAAGGTCCTTCCCACTTTAGGGTCCTTATATTCCCTTATTCTAGAAAGTTCTTTGCACCCACCCCCACCCCTAATGTGGCTGGCTCCTTCTCATATTTCAGATATCCACTTAAAAATCACACCTCAGGCCTTCCCTGGTGGTCCAGTGGTTAAGACTCCACGCTTCTACTGCAGGGGGCACGGGTTCGATCCCTGGTTGGGGAACTGAGATCCCTGCATGCCGCGTGGCAAGGCCAAAACAAAAAAAAAAAAGAAGAAAAATCACACCTCAGAGGGACTTTTCCTGACCACCCAGGCCTCCCTCTCTTATTCTATCTAGCATTGCACTATGGTCTTTTTTTTTTAAATCATAAAACTTGACATAATTTTACAATGATTTATATGTTTGCTTATTTATTGTTATCTCCGCGCCCCCCACTCCCGCCCAGTAGACTGTAAGCTCCTTGGAGGCAGGCACCATAATTAATTTATTCACCATTGTATTCCCAGAGACTAGCACAGTGCCCGGCACATGCATGCTCCATAGATACTTGTTGAGAAATTAATGTCAGTAAATAAAAAGCCATTCAGTTGATCCATCAATGGATGGATCCATCCATAAGTGTATCTGTCCATGCGTGTAAATGTATAACTTCTGTTCTGGTTACCTATTGCTGGATTACACACCACTGAATTTAATGGCTTAACACAACTTATTATCTCATGTTCTGTGTGTTCAGTGGTCTCAATTGGGCGGTGTTTCTTGTATCTCATGTGGCTGCAGTCCAGTGGCAGCTGCTGCTGGAGTCATCTGAAGTGACAGTCAATGCAGGCTGTCAACAAGGAGCAGAGCTGGGTTGTCAACTAGAATGTCTACACCTGGATTCCCCATGTGGCTTGGGCTGCTCACAGCTTGGTGGCTGGGTTCAAGAAGGAATGTCCCAAGGGAGTATCTCCTTTTGTCTAGGAGACCAAAGCAGAAGCTGCAAGACTTCTTATGACCTAGCTTCAGAAGACCCACAGTGTCATTTAAGCCATATTCTAGTAGTGGCAAGTAAGTCACAAGGCAACCCAGATTCAAGGGAGGAAATTTTACAACGGCATAAAGGGCTGGTGCTGAGAAGTATGGTTCACTGGGGGCCATCTTGGCAGAGTAGCTGCTACGATCTCTTCTATCATGATTATGTAGGTGCCTCCGTTCCTAGTTTACTTTCCTTTGTTTATTTCTCTTAGGCCCTTGCCCTCACCTTCTATAATTTGTGTCCTTTATTGCAAGGACACTTATTGGTAAAGGTTGAGCATCTCTTCTGCAAGTTTTCAGAGGACTGACATTAGTCCTTCAATTTCAAGTTACTCCAGGAAACTGCTGTACGTTTTGGGGGCTAACTTGCTGTGGGAGGAGCAACAGTCTTTCTGCACCTCTTGGTGCCGGTGGAAGAGAGGCCGGTGCTGCTGGTTGACATCCAGGAATCTTGGTGCTCACTGTTCATCGCCAAGAGCAGTGTGCTGACCCCAGCCAGCATGCTCGACTCGACACTGAAATCACTGGCTTTGAGAGCCAAGCCCGAGGAGGAATTGAGTTTGGGATAGTTTCAAGGGTGGGAGATGCCAGCCCTGTCTCGGCTTTGCCTTGGAGCTAGTTTTTTAATCCAAATGTGAAAAACTCTCCCTCTCCACCTCTCTTGCACTCCCACACCCCCTTCTCCCCCGCCTTTTCCAAATATCCTTCCAGCTGCTATTTTCCATTCTGGCCTCAAGGCAAATGTTTCACTGTAGCAGAATTACTGTAAAATTCCTTCCTGTGCTCCCACAGATAATGGGACAATTCCCTAGAGAACCCCCGGGAACCTACCACTTCAGAAATGGCCCAAAGGCAATCCCAAAAGGCAGATCTGAGGAAACAGAACTATTATAAAAGGTTATCATCAGAGAGTCAAACAATATGATTGTTTTTAATGGCACTGGCTGAACCTAGGGACATTTTCTTTCTCTTTTGTGTATGATCTCTTTCAAAGCACCAAAGACAACTGAGGGGCAGAAAATAGTGTTATGAAGTTTGCTAATGGGCCCATAAACATACAAACCTAGGATATAAAAAGAACTTCAGTGGGCAGTGTAAAAACACTGGGCTTTTAAACATGGAGAAAATAAACAAGGAGAAAATCTTATCCAGAAACAACTTGGAAAACTGCAGGGGGAGCAGCATCCTTGAAAACAATGAGTCATAAATCTTTTTTTCTTTTTTTTTAACTCCTCTGATGGGCAGAGAATACAAAAAAGGGCAGCAGTGAATACTGATGATGTGTGTTTCCATTTCACTGCTATTTCAGCATGTCTGGGGAAGGCATGAGGACCATCTATGTCAAGGTTAAGAAATAATGCCTCTGAATCATCATGAGAAGGAATCCTCCAATTAAACACTTCTGGAAATTTGTGTGTTGTCTTGAAGCAGTGCCTCTGGTTGCTAATTGGTTTTTCCATCATGCTTCAGCTATTGAACTAGACACTTCACTTCAAATTCATTAGTTCAGTAGTACTAAGACAAGTTCAGATGGACACCTTTATTGGATCCATTTTAAAGTGTAAAAACAGGTTGTTTACTGTATAAGAGAAAAGATAAAAGTCCTTCCTAAGCAAGTCAGAATGTAATTTACAAAAGTTACAAAAATTGATGACAGCCAAGTGTTTCTTTCCTGCAGGACTCTCCCAGGAGACAGACAAGTAGAAAGGTTAAAGACATATGAGGACAAATGTATAGGTGTTGAGTAGATTTGGCCTCAGTTCCTCATCCCTCACTCTCTCCATGCCCCTTGCCATGGAATTTTGTAGATCCTCCCCAAGAGGGGAAGAGATTTTCCTACCCTTTGAGTTTCGTCATCTAATTTACTTGGGCCAAAGGAATATTCACATAGATGGTACAAAGAGAGGCTTAAAAGAGCACTTGCATTGGACATGTTACTCTTCTACCTCTGCCATTGCCAAGAGAAGAATGTGCCCGGGCTGGCTGGCTGATCCCAGGAGGGGGGGATGGAGAGACACATGGAGCAGAGTTGCCCTGCTAAACTCAGCCTGCAAGAGAGCCCCTAGCTGACTGCCCATGAATGAGCAAGCCCAGTCTAGATCAGCCAACCCCAACCAATCCCTAGATGCGTGAACTGTGATAATAAAGGATTATTATTACTACCGCCGGGTACTATTGTGCAACAGCAACTAACCCACAGAGGTGTCATGGGGTCATACTGGCCCCCCAGGTAGTTCTATAACCTCAGAATAGCCCTAATGACCAAATGAATCAACAGAGACAGTAGTGGATAGTTGCATAATAGGCCCACCATTCCTCTCCAGAACCACAGAAAGCCTTCCTTAGCCTAAAGAAAACTCCTGAATCTTTACCTGAAATCTTCATCTTGCCTTGGGGACCTCCACAAGTTGACATTGAGATAAGGACTCAAGTGCAAGTAGTTTAAGTGGTGTAAGTGTGGGAGTGGGTAATGCAAGGGAGGAAAACTTGACAATAAAGGATGTGTTACTAAGCCAGCTACTACGAGCAACTGGAGCTTAATCCCATCGGGAGAGCTGAGAGCCAGTGCAGACCATGCCTCGGAGCAATCCCATCCAAGGGATGGGGAGCTGGGGTGCTGCTTCAGCTCTGGCCAGTCAGTCACTGGGGGAATAATATCTGGGTACTTCCAGCCAGCCACACTAGCAGCCAGAGAACACCCTCAGACAAGGAAATGCAGATGCTGGCGATCAGAAGTCTGGTCGTCGTCTACTGGAAGTGAGGCAAGTGGTTAAGGGTGGGGGGCACTGATGTGTCTGCTGCTCCTCCGTTTGGGTTCTGCCTCAATTTGGGGAGCGTGAAACCATGGTAGGTTGAGTGCTAGGCAGGTCAAGCATGTGCTGGTCAGATTGGAGCACAGGGACCCCATGTTCTCCTCCATGCCAGTATTTTTTTTTAATACTTATGTACATTTTCCTGTGGCTTTTCCAGTCCTTTCTCATCCCTTCTATCACTTTCTAGGGTGTCCATTCCACTGGGGTGAAGACAGGTGGCAACACCCATGACTGGCTTTTATTGTAGCTGCCCACAAGTCTGACAGTTCAGGTCTGTTTGGTCTGGGGGGCAAAGAGATGGATGCTGTCTATGAAATTGGAAACACAGGCCCTGCAATTTTACAACATCTACAGTGTCAAGACTTCCATCTGAAAAGTATAACATCTGTGTGATAAGGACAGTCACAACTAACACAGTAGCTGTGGCTTGAAAATGCAATGTGTATTGATGAGTGCTCCCCAAACGTTTTCATGAAAGTTCCAGTACCAGCAGAAGACGTTAAATCGCGTACGCCTAACCCTGCTGGTAGACCAAAGTGGGTTTATTTGAATATAAAATGTTTTAAATTATTGGACACTGAGTGTAGTGGACCTGACGGCTTTCTGTGCCAGCATCCTTTCCTTGGGGGAAATCACTGTCCACCTATTGAATCATTGCCAGCGGGCTGTTATTCATAATGGCTTGGATCCCTTGTCACAGGGCTAAGATGCTGACATGGACTAGGGAAAGCACCAAATTCCTACCAGTCATGGCACCCCACTGGCACATATCTCAAGCAAGGCACAACTGCAGTGTCTTTTCATAGGTGTATGGATATAAGGAGAAAGAAGTTCTTTTCCTTGTGGTTGGTTAAGTAAGGTAAATAAGGATCCTGAGTTGCCAGCAATCAGCTTAAGTGTAAGTTGGAGAGAGCCTGCATATAGAACGAGGCCAAGCAGAGCAAAAAGATGGAAAGAGAGCTAGAGTTCTGACATCATTGGAGCCAACCGTATCTGAAGCTTCATGGGCTTCCCAGACAAGTGAGCCCCTCCAAGAAAAGGGCGGTAGGTTTGCTTAAGCTAGTTCATGTGCAGCTGGAACCTTCCAAAATTGTTTAGTAAAATAGACATTCCAGAAAAAGTGCCTTGTTTATCCTGTGGCTTCATATTTCCCCCGGCACGTTGTCATGTATCCCTTAGGAATGTGTGAGGCCTTATAATCTTTATTTCAGAGATGCTTTAACTGCATCTCTAACTATTCTTCAAATCCGCATTGATTTGGAACACTTTCGCTCTAAATTTCCCCCAGCCCCTCCTCAACCTGAGCTGCCTGAAGAGTTTAAGCTCTTTGCTGTGTCATATCCCAACTACCTGTTTCCCCCACGATTCTCCCAACACTTACAGGTTTGCTCCCATGCCTTCTTGGGTCCTCTGCTATCTACTTAATCTCACTCTTTGCAGATCTCACTCTTCCCTGCCTCCCTACCCTTGCCATCTTGATTATGGACAGTCTAACCTTTGGAAAAATCAAATTCATGAGATGTTAGGAGAGAAACTTGTGACAGATTTCTGGGGTCAGAGCAGAGAGGAATATGCCAGGGTGGCATGCCGTCACCAGAGCAGTCTGGGAAAATCCCATGAAGTGGAAGCAGTGAGTCTGGTTTTCAGGAACAGAAGGCAAAGGCAGGATCCCAACTCCAGCACAACCACCATGAAACCTTCCTCTTTTATTAAGAAACTAGGGGCTTCCCTGGTGGCGCAGTGGTTGAGAGTCCGCCTGCCGATGCAGGGGATGCGGGTTCGTGGCCCGGTTTGGGAAGATCCCACATGCCGCAGAGTGGCTGGGCCCGTGAGCCATGGCCGCTGGGCCTATGTGTCCGGAACCTGTGCTCCGCAGCGGGAGAGGCCACAACAGTGAGAGGCCTGCGTAATGGAAAAAAAAAAAGAAAGAAACTAGGTACTTATAGCACTATACTTAAATGCTATAGAAGTACACAAAAGAGGTAGTAGACAGGTCCTAATTTCAAGGCAGTTTTAATTTAGCTGAAGGATAAAGTAAAATTTAGAGAATGGTCACGAGGTAAAACATCACAGTGCATGGCAGAGCAGAACAGAGAGCATCAGACTAGTAATCAGCATATGTGGTATAAGGGAATGGCTGAGGGCCTGGAAGTTCCTGAAAGAGGGAGTCTTGGAGGAAATGAATCTTGAGCCAGGCCCTGAAGGAAGTAATTGACAAATGTAAACTCTCCAGCTGGCCACAGGGGAAGAGGCTCTTTCTGCAGGGGTTGTGTAACTCAAATCTGCTCTGACCTGTTTGCGAAGAGGCAGGCCAACTCTGAAGCTATTTAGCCTGCATCTGTAAGGCTGCACAAAACCACTGTTTTGGTCAAAAGAATTCAGTAGTTTGGCACTGGGCGCACCCTGTAGATGATATCATGTCTGTAGATCAAAGTCGGGCTAGTGTCACCTGCAAGGAAAAAAGAGTTGAAAAATAGTTTCTGTTATGGGTGGGGTTTTTTGTTTTGTTTTGTTTTTTTGCCTTCTGTTTCCAAAGTTAAATTATTTTATTTTATTTATTTTTTTTGGCCGCTTTGGGTCTTCGTTGCCGTGCGCGGGCTTTCTCTAGTTGCGGTGAGCGGGGGGCTACTCTTCGTTGTGGTGAGTGGGCTTCTCATTGCAGTGGCTTCTCTTGTGGAGCACAGGCTCTAGGTGCACAGGCTCAGTAGTTGTGGCTCAAGGGCTCTAGAGCACACCAGGGAAGTCCCTCCAAAGTTAAATTTTAAGATAAAGATTTTCATCTTGATTACAGCTCTTGGTAAATAGATGTCATTTTAAAAGTCTGATTCCTTGCTGTGAAATGCAGAACTTATGGCCATACAAATTCTTTTTGATATGTTAAATGTGCTAATTGAAGCAGAAGTCCTCTATAAGACACAAACAAACCTACTTTTTGCCTTAGGAGCAGAAAGCTAAAGAGAGACATAATCATCGAGGTTTGCAGGTTGTCCTCTCCTTGCAGGAGATATAAGCTGAAACAGCTAAAATGTTTTTATAATGAAAACACATTTTTAAGTTTCTTATTCTGGCAAGATAAAAAACAAGTTGTAAAGAAACCACTTCCGTCAAGACTAGAAGCTTTGGCCTTCTTGCCATTGTTAAAAAGCAATCCAAGAAATACTATTTAAGGTTAATTTTGCTGCTCTTTTAAGAAGAATTTTGAAACCATAAAAAGCCTGTAAGGGAAAACAAAACAATAAGCTGAATTGGAAGGGTGAGTTCCTCTTTGGCAGTACTGTCACATTACAATGTCCCCTGTCTGAGGATAAAACAGAGAACTGTGCTCTTGGAGGCTGCCAACATCTAACTTGACAACCACTACAAAAATCTAACAGTAAGTGAAACTGACAGCCTACTTCACAAGCTTGAGAATACATCTGGACTTCTCCAGAAAGACAGCCGGACTAGAGTTCATTTCCCTGGAGGCTGGGCTACAGCAACACCTAATGAAAACAATGATGGGCACATATTTATTTCCAAGGCATTTGTAGCCTGCGTTCTGGTTCCAGTCTTACCGCAGAAGCAAGATCAACTTTCACATCTTTTCACTAAATGGATGGGATGTGAAATTACTCACATTGACCATCAGCATTCTCAAGGGCTCCAGTAATTACATAGCCCAGCACAGCAGGAAAGAGGCACTGACAACAGCACATAGACAATTGGTTACCATCAGTCTCCTCTGGTGCTGGCACATGTATCTGCAGTAAGAAATTGAGGTCTTGGGTAAAACCTACGCCTTCCAAATCCAACCAGCAGAATGCAGTTCGCAGGTGATTTCTTCTCCAGCCATCTTTGGAAAGTTCATGCACCCATAGCTAATCATAGCCAGGATTTGTGGGCTGAGAAACCAAGGGCCTAACCTCCTGTCTCATAATTTCTGCCTGCCCTCCCCCATCTCACTCCATTCCTCCCATTTTTTATTCTGCTCCATTTGTGAGATGAGAGCCAAAGGACCTCTTTCACAGTGGACCATAGTGGACAGC
Organism: Phocoena phocoena; assembly: GCF_963924675.1. Classification (NCBI taxonomy): domain Eukaryota; kingdom Metazoa; phylum Chordata; class Mammalia; order Artiodactyla; family Phocoenidae; genus Phocoena; species Phocoena phocoena. The sequence continues at coordinate 15,352,852 of NC_089237.1, forward strand.
TTCTTTTTCATCTGCATCTTTAAAGTTTCAACCTGTGTAGGATGCTCAGATTGGAGACAGCTCCCGGCTCCTGCCTTCTTAATTTTTTTGTCTCAAATACACCAGTCTATGTTACACGGACAAAGAATGAAGACAAAAGTAAGCTACTGTCAAGGTAAATTAGGACCCAGGTAGAGAGCCTGTGGAGTATGCATGTGAGAGAAACTGCTCAGAGTTTCCAGACCTCAGATTTGTCTTGCAGTCACCAAAAGCTGATCCAAGACTAATGAAACATCATATTCAGGAAGGTGCCCATAAGGTCAACTTCCTCACTATTATAAGAATGATTTATTTCCTCTAAAAGATTCCATCTAATTCAACCAAAAGCAAATTTAATGAGAAGCCCTTTATGTGTTTGTATAAATATAACTTAAGTCGGAAGTTGCTATTTTGACAGTTTGGGAATAAAGGTATAAATGATGGGAAACAATTCTCATGAAGTACATTAAAATTTGGATTAAAAATATTACAAGATCAGGTTCACCTTTTGGAAGTTTTGGTTCAGTTTAGGATCTGGGCTGTCGATCTGTCAATAGAAAGGCACATTTCTTTCATTCCTTTCCATGTCCAAAGTTAAAATAAATAATAGTAGAATGTTCCTATCCATGTTTGGTATCAAAGAATTTCCTTTTTGCAGTCCCAGAAAACCAGATAGGAGAAGAAGACCAACATTTACTGAATGTCAGGCATTATTTAGGTACTTTACATACAGTATATATTTCATAAATGTTATCTAATTTAATTTTTACAACACTGAAGAATTATTAAACCCCAGAGTGTCTGGTTCCTACGCTTGAGATCCTCCCTCTGTATTCCATATGGCACACGGTTTGCCAATTTTCAGAGAAAGAGAATATAACAAAATTTACTTGACAGTAAAATCATAATGAAAAAACTTGATCTATTGTGATCAAAAAGGCACTTTATCTCAAGTTTGATTTCTCTAAACAGCAACTATCATGGCTTAGCTTTATCTTATTTTTTTTTTTTTTTTTTTTGGCGGTACGCGGGCCTCTCACTGCCGTGGCCTCTCCCGTTGCGGAGCACAGGCTCCGGACGCACAGGCCCAGCGGCTATTGCTCACGGGCCCAGCCGCTCCGCGGCATGTGGGATCCTCCCGGCCTGGGGCACGAACCCGTGTCCCCTGCACCGGCAGGTGGACCCCCAACCACTGTGCCACCAGGGAAGCCCAGCTTTATCTTATTACTTTCACATACATCATAGTTAAAAATAAAACGGGAGTAGGTAAGTCTGCAACTATACTGATTCTACATCATATTCTAATATCAAATTATTTAATTAATTGCTTTTTCTAATAAAATGAGAGGCCAGAAAGAAAAAAAGGTAGTTATTTGAGAATTTTGGTTGTGTGGATTCCATATAGTATTTGCAATTATTTACCTCTTTGTGTAGATCCATTATGGCCTGCTCTCAACATTTGGCCATAAGAACTTCAAGCAAAACAAAATTACGGGCCTTAATTCTCCCAAACCAATGTTTTGTTTTCAAGTTAACTATGACCTTAAACAATAGTCGAAAATATAAACAGGTTCAAGAAGAGTTGAGAAAAATTTGTGGATCTCAGCTGCCTAACATTAAGAGGAATTAAGTAATTTGGGGGTACATCCCTAATTCCTGAGAGCATTATCATGGAAAACCACCACTCTTCCCTCAGAGAATATTAAGAGAAAGATTGCATTTTTAATGCATTTCTCAAGTTAATTTCCATCATCTTTCCCTCAAAACCCATTTTGCTTCTTAACTATCTAATCTGTTAATTTTATCATCACTTTTTAAGTCTCCCAGGATAAAAAATCTTAGAATAGCATCTCCCAAAATGAATTCTGTGAAATACTAAGGCCTGTGATATAGTCATAAGGTTCTACCAAATGAGGAATCTCTTTCGGGAATCCTAGATTAAAGAAAATTATACAGGTTCCACTTCCAGTGATGGCCCAGGAGCTCATGTTAGAACAACGCTTCTGCAGAGAAAAGCTAAATTCTTGAGAAAATATAATTCTTGAAAACTATAAACAGAAACTGGAAAAACTGAATGCAAGCAGATACTGAACGCGGCCAACACTATGAAGAAGGGGATGGCATGGGATGAACTTCCCATTTTTATAGCTGTTGGCCTTGGTGTAAAGCAGGCCCCTACAGACAGCTGTGCCAAGCAGACTGGCTAAAATTCAAATAGAAACTCAGTATTACTGAGTTGAAGAACTAGAAGACACAGTTCTGGGTGACCACAGCAGCTAGAAAACGGAAGGCCTTTCAGAAAGGAGAGAACCAGAAAGGGGGAGGCCCACACTCTTTATATAAACTCTGCCCAAATCTCTGTCTGATATTTGTACCATGCATGCATGGGGCAGACTCCAAGCAGCCCAGCTAAGACTAAAATAAACTGAGATTTTAGTTGATGCCCTTCTCAAGGAAGATAGTTTGCAATTTGATTTCAGCCATGTTATCTTTCTGCTAAAACAAAAACTGAAAACTCTTTAAAGGAACATGATAGAATTCAGAGTATCTACAGTGTATTATTCTCAATGTCCAAGGATTATAAAAGAAAGTAAGCTCACAATGAATGAAAAGATATGAAATCTCAGCAGAAAAATAGAGATTCTAGAACTGAAAAATATATCTTAAAATGACACAGATTTCTTTAATGCACATTTTTAAAATGTGTTCATGTGCATCATGAGGGAGATGAACTGTGGAGCTGTTTCCCAAATTTCATCACAGAACTGTAAAGAACACAATAGAACATAGTTTCAATAATACTACCTTAGACATTCAAGTTAAGGTGTCTGTGATTAGACTGTAAACAAAAGCTTTAGGGCTTTGGTTTGACTCTGGTACTGAATCAGTATTCTGTAGGGCAGATATAATTCTGAGATACGGGGCAGAGAACAACTTTGTATTAAGTGCTTGTTATGTGCCAGGCAGTATCATTTCATAAAATAAGTTTTATTGTTCTTGGTTTAATATAAAGTATTTTACTAATAAGAAAGTTGAGCTAAGAAAAAGAACTTCTGTGTTCAAGGTCATCAATTAATAAGCGTAGACCAGGATTCAAACTCAGTTCTGCCAGAATTCAGAGTCCAGACTCTTCATTCTATTCCCTTGATACTCAAAATATGGGGTGTGAACCAGCAGCAGGAGAATTATCTGGGAGCTTGTTAGAAGTGAATCGCAGGTCCTGGTGAAGACCTACTAAATCAGAATCTGCATTTAACGAGGTGCTTGGGAAGTTTGTATGCACATTAAAGCATACAAATGCTTTGAGAAGCATTGGTCTCTACCAGTGGTTCTCAAAGTGTAATCTCTGGACCAGCAGCATCAGTATCACCCGAGGACTTGGTAGAGATGCAAATTCTTGGACCCAATTCTAGAACTATTAAATCAGAGCATCTGTGTTTTAACAAGCTCTTCAGGTGATTCGATGCACACTAAAGTTTGAGAGCCACTGGTTGATACCACGCTGCCTCATATTAAATTACTGAAAATCATGGAACCTGTCTAGTTAGGAGAGTGAGTAAAAGGCAAAAGTGAGTGAAACTTGGATGGTGAGTAGGATCCAAAAATAAACTAAGACCTGGTAGGATAAAGTTTCAAGTAATAACCTATATGAAGAAAAGCATAAAATACTACTGGAAAACATAAAACGTTATTAAGTCTAAATATGGAGGAAATGCCAACGCTTTCCAGATTAACATTCCCATTTAATATAATTAGAATTACTATCCTAGTAAGAAGATGCTTAACAAAGGAATTTTAAACTTCATATAATAGAATAAACAAGCAAAAATAACCAATAAATTTTTGGAAGAAAAAGGCTAATTCTAGCAGAAATGAAAGCATGCTCTAAGGCTACAATAAATAAAACACAAGAATTTATAACTAGATCAATGAAATAGTTTATGGGACTCCCAATGTAGTGATTTTCAAAAAGCGGGGCTTTTTCCAACAATGCATGCCATTCATTGGAAATTCTAGTATGCCTCCATTTACAACCCTTCTTGTAGATCACTGCATGTTATGAGTTTGAATTTTGTGGAGACAGAAAAAATACTAAGAGCCACTTCTCCATAATAAGAATTTTATATATGATTAAAAGTGTATCTCAAATTAACAGGGGAAAGTCTATTCAATAATTCATACTGAGGGAAATGGTTATTTATTGGGGGAAAAAAAATAAAAGCTTCCCATCAGAATTTGTACCACATATATTCCAGGTTTTAAAATAGTTTAAAAACACACAACATAATAGATAGATTTGGTTACATAAAAATTCAAACTTCTGCATATCAAAAAAAAAAGCCACAAAAAATTTAAGAGGCAGTAATAACACAGTTTGTGACAATTATGGAGAAAAGGTTAACAATCTTAATATTTAAAGCATTCTTACAAATCAATGACATAATCAATGTCTCAGTAAAAAAAAAAAGTTAGAGGCAAAGAACACGAACAGATAAGTTGTGAAAGAATACAAATGTCAATAATTGTAATTTTAAAAAATAAGAACAGGGTTAGAGTAAGCTGTTCTGATAACAAAGATTAGAAAGAAGGATGTCATGTTTCCCTTAAAATTTTCTTTTCACAGAAAAATGCTCAATGTGAATTGTATTCCTTACTATGTCATATTTAAATATTTGTTTTCATTGCCATATAATTGACATAACATTATATAATATATATTAACTTAAGGCATGCAACACAATGATTTGATAGTTTTATATATTGTAAAACAATCGCCACAATAAGTCTTGTTAACACTATACATAGTTACAATTTTTTTCTTGTGATGAGAACCGTTAAGATCTATTTTCTTAGCAACTTGCAAATATGCAATAGAGTATTATTAAACATAATCATGCTATACATTGCATCCTCAGTACTAATTTATTTTATAACAGGAAGTTTATACCTTTTGATCTCCTCCACTCATTTCACCCATTCCCACCCTCCACATCTGGCAACCACCAATCTCTTCTCTGTATCTATGAGTTCACTTTTTGTTTTATTTTGTTTTGTTTTAGATTCCATGTATAAGTGAGATCATACAGTATTTGTCTTTCTCTGTCCAGTTTATTTCACTCAGCATAATGCCCTCAAGGTCCATCCATTTTGTTGCAAATGGCAAAATTTCCTTCGTTTTTTATAGCTGAATATATTCTACCATATATATATATCACATTTTCTTCATCCATCCATCCATCGATGGACACTTAGGTTGCTTCCATATCTTGGCTATTGTAAATAATGCTGCAGTGAATATGGGGGGTGGGGTGCATGTATCTTTTCAAGTCAGTGTTTTCCTTTTCTTTGGATAAATGCCCAGAAGTGAAATTGCTGGATTGTACACTAGTTCTATGTTTAATTTTGTGAGGAACCTCTATACTGTTTTCCACAGGGACTACACCAATTTGCATTTCTACCAACAGTGCACCAAGGGTTCCCTTTTCTCCACATCCTCGCCAACACTTGTCATTTATCTTTTTTTTTTCTTGTAACAGCCATTCTAACAATGATGAGGTTGTATGTCACTGTGGTTTTGATTTGCATTTCCTTGATGATTAGTGATGCTGAACACCTTTTCATGTACCTGTTGTCCACCTATATGTCTTCTTTGGAAAAAGGTCTTTGCAGATCTTCTGCCCATTTTTTAATCAGGTTGCTTGTTTGCTTTGGAGTTGTATGAGTTCTTTATACAGTTTGGATATTAATCTCTTACCAGATATATGACTTGCAAATATTTTCTCCCGTTTGGTAGGTTGCCTTTTCATTTTGCTGATGGTTTCCCTCGTTGTAACAGGAACTTTTTAGTTTGATGTTTGCCTTTGTTGCCTTTGCTTTTGGTGTCAAATCCAAAAAATTTTCATCACCAAGACCAATGTCAAGGAGCTTATCGCCTATGTTTTCTTCTAAAAGTTTTATGGTTTCAGGTCTTTCATTCAAGTCTTTAATCCATTTTGAAGTTAATTCGTTTCTATGGTGTAAGATAGGGGTCCAGTTTCATTCTTTTGCATGTGGCTGTCCAGTTTTTGCAACACCATTTATTGAAGAGACTGTCCTTTTTCCATTGTATATTCTTGGCTCCTTTGTCATAAATTAATTGATAATATATGCATGGGTTTATTTCTGGGCTCTCTATTCTGCTCCATTGATCTATGTGCCTGTTTTTGTGACAATACCATACTGTTTTGATTAATAATTATATTCTAAAATATAAACCACTAATAATAAACACAAATTAAAACACATGTTTTTACTTAAATTTGGTTATTTAAATTTGGTTAAGATTTTGCCAGGTAACACATACATACCAGAAAGTTTCTATATGGAATGGCAAAGTAGTAAAACTTTTCTAAGAAGCTAGTTGATAATGACTTCATCCAGTAAGCCCACCCATGGAAATCCTAACCAAATAATCAGAGTTTATCCCATAAAAGCAAAAAATTAAAAACGGTTTAAATGACAAAACTCAGAAAAATAATTATAGATACATGATAGTAGATTCATTAGCTATAATATGCAGCCATCAAAGTCATGCTTTCAAAGAAAATTTAATGATGTAAAAATAGCTTAATATAATGTTGGGTTAAAAAAGGCAAGATAGGGCTTCCCTGGTGGCGCAGTGGTTGGGAGTCCGCCTGCCGATGCCCCGGTCCGGGAGGATCCCACATGCCGCGGAGCAGCTGGGCCCATGAGCCATGGCCGCTGGGCCTGCGCGGCCGGAGCCTGTGCTCCGCAACGGGAGAGGCCACAGCAGTGAGAGGCCCACGTACCGCAAAAAAAAAAAAAAAAAAAAGGCAAGATAGAAAGTTATATACCATAGAATTTAAATTTTGTACAAAGTGAAAATAAGCTAAAATATTAAAGGTGATTTTTCTCTGAATAGTATAATGAGGGTGATCTAAATTTTCTCCTTATTTTCTCTTTAACAATAAACATTTATTACTTTGATAATGTGGATTTTAAAAAGTACTTTTTAGTAAAATAGTAAGAAGGGGATTCATGAAAACTCATTTGTTACCATTATTACCAGTGCAAAAAGAGGGCTATTTCTTATAGAATCAATCAATTAAAAGATATTTATTGGACCAACCACTGAGTTATATGCTACTAGGGGCAAAATAAAGAAATAGTCACTTTCTCTGGCCTCAGTTATCTTAAAATCCCAAATGGAGACATTCTCTCCAGTCTGTATTTTATGTGTACATATGTGATGAGAAATAAACAAGCAAACAGTGCCCAAAAATAACCCCCAAAAAGGAATTTTCACTGATGTTACTGATTCAAGACACGAATTTTCACTACTCTTACTGATTCAGGACACTTCTATTACTGTGAATCTCAGAATTCTGATCTTAATCATTGCTCCCTGCTGACTGTTCTGCCCCCTTTGTTCCCTCCTCCTTTCCCTGTTGATTGACACCAGTTCTCTACTTCTTCCAGACTCCTTTCTAGCCACACTTCCCCCACATATATTGATATTTTTCCCCCATGCCTTCCATTAAGTGTCTGCTAATATAGAACAACACATATCAACATTTGTCAAATTGGTTGACAGTTCTTATTTTTACATTTCTTTTTGCTAAGAACTGTGATGGTTCTGAGATTTCCCCCCACTTGCAAATCAAGAAGTTAGCCTGTCACAGTTTCCTGGTTGCTGGCAGAAGATGTAACACTCCAAGGTCAGAGACAAAGGATTTTATTATTCATGGGACATCTGGCAGCACGGAGCTTCATGATTCCATTGGTTCCTCTTGCCCCCAAAGTCTCAAAGAGTGACACAAAGTGGTCTAGGTGGGTGCTGTGCACGCAGTAGATGTGCCTCAAAGCTGAGGAACCTTAAGTTTAGGGGATCTGAATCTTTAAATGGACTATAAGCAATCCTGCCCAAACTTTGCCCTGGAGGGACACATTATATTATTATACTTGACAGTAAACAAACTTGTCCTTTGCACCAGAAGGGGATACAATCTCTATCTTCTAAGGCTCTTTAACTTTACAAATATCCTTGAAAAGTTAGACTGGGACAAAAGCTATCAGTGCCTCTGCTCACAAGATAGCGAGAAACATGCAAGACCCATGGAAAATTTTCTCCCAGCATCTTTTCCAACATTTTTTGGCAACTTTTTATTTTGATACAATTTCAAACTTAAGTTGCAAGCAAGAATAGTTCAAGGAAAGCCCTTATACCACTGTTTGCTAATTACATGTTGTCACATTTGCTTTATCAATCTGTGTGTGTGCATGAGTGCACACGTGCATTTTCTGAGCAACTTGACAATAAGTTGAAAACATCTTGCCACAGGGTGGAGGTTTGTCCCAATGTTGGTGATGTTAAATTTGATCCTTAGGTTAGATAATGTCTGCCCAATTCTTCTACTGTAAAGTTGTTCCTTTTCCCTTTGTAATTAGTAGTTTATAGGGAAATACTTTGAGACTAGGTAAATATGCTGTTCCCCATAAAAAATTTACCCACTGGTTTTAGCATCCATTGATGACTACCAAACTTCATCATTTCTTCTATATTCTTATTGCCTTGCTACTATAAAGAAGAGCTTTCTCCTCTCCCGCATTAATTTTTTAATTTATTTATGTCTGTTTGGGCTCATAGATTCCTATTTTGCTAAACAGGTTATAATCTATCACTATCATTATTTATTATGATGCTCAAATTGTCTCATATTTGGCAGCTAGGGGTGTCTTCAAGCCCTCTCTAGTACAACAAGATCTTCTAGGCTCATCTTATACTTTTCCCATTTCAGACGTGGAATTAGTCTTTTTTCCAGTGGTTGCTTTCAGTATTTTGAAATCAAGATCTTAGCTCTTAATGTGCTCATTGCTACTGGTGTGATGTTGTTTCTGGGCTCTCACAGCAAGCAGTCTCTCGCTTTCTCACGCACACACACACACACACACACACACACACACAAAATCATAAGTTAATACTCATATCTCGAATTCCAAACCAACTCTTTTTCTTTATTGAGATATAATTAACATGTAACATTGTATTAATTTTAGGGGTACAACATAATAACCTGATATATGTATATATTGAGAAATGATTACCACGAGTTTAGTTAACATTCATCACCACAATTATAAGTTTTTTCTTGAAAAAATAAAAGATGAAAACTTTTAAAATCCACTCTTAGCAACTTTCAAATATACAATATACTTTTGTTAACTATAGTTACAATACTGTACATTACATCCCCAGGACTTAGTTCTCTTATAACTGGAAGTATGCACCTTTTGACCACGTTTATCCAGTTCCCCATCCCCCTAACCCCCACCTATTGGTAACCACAAATCTGATCTCTTTTTCTATAAGTTTTTTTCTCCTCCCCATTTTAAAAAAGATTCTAAGTGATGTCATCATCATACAGTATTTGACTTTCTCTGTCTGATTTATTTTACTTAGCATTATGCCCTCAAGATCCATCCATGTTGTTGCAAATGGCAGGATTTTCTTCTTTTTTATGGCTGAATAATATTCCTGTGTGTATATGTGTGTGTGAGTGAGAGAGAAAGAGAGAGAGAGAGATCACATCTTCTTTGTCCATTGATCCATCAGTGGACACTTAGGTTGTTTCCATGTCTTGGTTATTGTAAATAATGCTGCTATGAACATGGAGGTGCAGATATCTTTTTGACAGTGGTTTTTTCCCTTTGGGTATATTCCCAGAAGTGGAATTGCTGGATCCTACAGTAACTCTATTTTTAACATTTTTAGAGGAGACTTCATACTCTTTTCCATAGTGGCTGTACCAGTTTACAATCCCATCAGTAATGCACAGGGATTTATTTTTCTCCCCATCCAAGCCAGCATTTATTGCTTGTTTTTTGTTTTTTTTTTTTTGCGTGATGCGGGCCTCTCACTGTTGTGGCCTATCCCGCTGCGGAGCACAGGCTCCAGATGCGCAGGCTCAGCGGCCATGGCTCACGGGCCCAGCCGCTCCACGGCATGTGGGATCTTCCCGGACCAGGGCACGAACGCATGTCCCCTGCATCGGCAGGCAGACTCTCAACCACTGCGCCACCAGGGAAGCCCTATTGCTTGTCTTTTTTTTTGGTACGCAGGCCTCTCACTGCCGCGGCCTCTCCCGTTGCGGAGCACAGGCTCCGGATGCGCAGGCTCAGCGGCCATGGCTCACGGGCCCAGCAGCTCCACAGCATGTGGGATCTTCCCAGACCGGGGCACAAACCCGCGTCCCCTGCACTGGCAGGCGGACCCTCAACCACTGCGCCACCAGGGAAGCCCTGCTTGTCTTTTTGATGATAGCCATTCTAACAGGCATGAGGTGATAACTCATTCCGCTAATGATTAGTGATGTTGAGACTCTTTCATGTAACTGTTGGCCTTCTTTGGATTGTCTATTCCTGCCCATTTTTAATTGGATTATTTGGGTTATTTTGCTACTGAGTTGTATGAATTCTTTTTATATTTTGAATATTAACCCTTTATCAGATATATGGTTTGCAAATTTTTTTTTCCCAACGCATAAACTGTCTTTTCATTTTGTTGATGGTTTGCTGTGCAGAAGCTTTTCAGTTTGATGAAGCCCCACTTGTTTGTTTTTAATTTTGTTGCTTGTAGTTTAGATGTCATATCCAAAAAAATCACTACTAAGACCCATGTCAGGGAGTTTTTTCAGTATATTTTCTTCTAGGAGTTTTATGGTCTTTGGTCTTACATTTAAGTCTTTAGCCCATTTCAAGTTAATTTTGTGGGGGAAGATAGGGGTCTAGTTTCTTTCTTTTACATCTCATCAAATATTATTTGCCAATATATGCATGGGTTTATTTCTAGGCTCTTGATTCTGTGCCATTGGTCTATGTATCTGTTTTTACACCAATACCATACTGTTTTGATTACTATAGCTTTATAATATAGCTTGAAATCAGGAAGTGTGATGCCTCCCAATTTGTTCTTCTTTTCTCAGGATTGCTTTGGCTCTTCAGGGTCTTTTGTGGTTCCACATAAATTTTAGGAATGCTTTTTTCTACTTTTGTTAACAAAAAATGCTGTTGGACTCTTGATAGGAATTACATTTAACTTATTGATGGCTTTGGGCAGTATGGGCATTTTAACAATACTCTTCCAATCCATGAACTTGGGATACCTTTCCATTTATTTCTGGCTTCTTCAATTTCTCTCATTAATGTCTTGTGGTTTTCAATGTAGAGATCTTTCACCTCCTTGGTTAAATTTATTCCTATGTATTTTATTGCTCTTGATGCTATTATAAATGGGATAATTTATTTTTCAGATAATTTATTGTTAGTATATAGAAACACTACTGATTTTTGTATGTTAATTTTGTATCTTGCAACTTTACTGAATTTGTTGACTAGATCTATTTTTTGGTGGAGTCCTTAGGATTTTCTATATATAAAATCATGTCATTTTCAGATAGAGACAACTTTACTTCATCCTTTCCAATTCAGATGCCTTTTCCACTTTTTTTTTTCCTCCTTGCTAACTTCCCTAGCTAGGATTTCCAGTATTATGTTGAATAGGAGTGAGAATAGGCACCCTTGTCTTGTTCCTGACCATAGAGGAAAAACTTTCAAACTTTCACTGTTGAGTATGATGTTAGCTATAGGCTTGTGATATATGGCCTTTATTATGTCAAATTACATTCCTTCTAAACCTAATTTGTTAAAAGTTTTTTTTTAATCATGGATGGATGTTGAATTTTTTCAATTGTTTTCCTGCATTTCCTGCATCATATTTTTCTTTCATTCTATTAATATGACGTATCATATTGATTTGCCATCCCTGTATCCCAGGGATGATTCCCACTTGATCATGGTGAATGATCCCTTTAAAAATGCTACTGAGGGACTTCCCTCGTGGCGCAGTGGTTAAGAATCTGCCTGCCAATGCAGGGGACACGGGTTTGAACCCTGGTCTGGGAAGATCCCACATGCCATGGAGCAACTAAGCCCATGTGCCACAACTACTGAGCTTGTGCTCTAGAGCCTGCGAGCCACAACTACTGAGCCCATGTACCACAACTACTGAAGCCTGCGTGCCTAGAGCCTGTGCTCTGCAACAAGAGAAGCCACCACAATGAGAAACCCATGCACTACAACAAAGAGTAGCCCCCGCTTGCCGCAACTAGAGAAAGCCCACATGCAGCAACAAAGACCCAATGTGGCCAAAATTAAAATAAATAAATTTATTTTTAAAAAAATGTTACTGAATTTCATTTGCTAGTACTTTATTGAGAATTTTTGCATCTATTGTCATGAAGATAATGGCCAGTAGTTTTCTTTTCTCGTAGTGTCCTTTTCTGAGTTTGGTAGCAGGTAATGCTGCCCTCGTAAAATGAGTTTGGGAATGTTCCCTCCTATTCAATTTTTTGGAAGAGTCTGAGAAGGATTGGTGTTAATTCTTCTTTAAATGTTTGGTAAAATTCACCTGTAAAGTCATCTGATCCCGACCTTTTCTTCATTGGGAGATTTTTTCTTCATTATTCATTCAATCTCTTTACTAATAACTGGCCTGTTCAGATTTCTGTTTCTTTCTGATTCAGTCTCGGTAAGTTGTATGTTTCTAAGATTTTGTCCATTTCTCTTAGGTTATCCAGTTTGTTGGCATATAGTTTTACATAGAAGCCTCATGATCCTTTGTATTTCTGTGGTATCCATTGTAACATCTCCTTTTTCAGTTATAATTTTGTTGATTTGTGTCCTCTTCTTTCCTTGGTTAATTTAGCTAAAAGTTTATCAATTTTATCTTTTCAAAGAAATAACTCCTAGTTTTGTTAATTATTTCTATTATTTTCCTGTTCTCTATTTCATTTATTTATGCTCTAGTCTTTATTATTTCCTTCCTTCTGCTAACTTTAGGCTCAATTTGCTTTTTCTAGTTGCTTAAGGCATAGAGTTATGTTGTTTACAGTCTTTCTTGTTTCTTAATGTAGGCATTTATTGCTATGAACGTCCCTCTTACAATGGCTTTTGTTGCATCCCGTAAGTTTTAGTATGTGTGTTTCCAATTTCATTTGTCTCAACACATTTTTTTACTTCCCTTTTAATTTATGCTTTGATCCATTGGTTGTTCAGGAGAGTGCTTAATTTCCATGTATTTGTGAGTTTTCCAGTTTTCCTTCTGTTACTGATTTCTACTTTCATACCATTGTAGTCAGAGAAGATACTTGGTATGATTTCAATCTTCTTAAATTTTCCAAGACTTCTTTTGTGGCCTAATATATGGTCTGTCCTAGAAAGTATTCCATGAGTACTTGAGAAGAATGTGAAGTCGGCTGTTGTCTATGGTGTTCTGTATGTCTGTCAGGTCCATTTGCTCTATTGTGTTGTTCAAATCCACTGTTTCCTTATTGAGTCTCTGTGTGGATGATCTCTCCATTGTTGAGAGTGGGGTATTAAAGTCCCCAACTACTATTGTATTGCTGTTTATCTCTCCTGTTAGCTCTGTTAGTTTTTGCTTTACATACTTAGGTGCTTCAGTGTTGGGTGTGCAAATATTTACAACTGTTATATCCTCTTGTTGTACTGATTGCTTTATCATTAATGACCTTTTTCTCTTTTTACCATTTTTTATTTCAAGTCTGTTTTGTCTAAGTAACTGATAGCTACTGCTATACCATTGTCTGATAGCTACCTCTTTTGTTGTTGTTACCATTTGCTTGAAGTATCTATCTCCATCCTTTCACTCTCAGTCTGTGTGCTTTAAGGCTAAAGTGAGTCTCATGTAGGCAGCATATCATTGGATCTTGTTTTTATAATTATTCAGCCATTCTGTGTCTTTTGATAGGAGAATCTAATTATTAAAGTAATTATTGATAGGTCAGGACTTACAACTGCCATTTTGTTAATTGTTTTCTGGCTTTTGTAGATCCATTATTCTTATACTGCTGTCTTTGTGTGTGTGTGTGTGTGTGTGTGTGTGTGTGTGTGTGTGTGTTTTGATGTTTTTTGGTTTCAGTATGCTTCGACTTCTTTATCATGTTCTTTTGTGTAATTACTACAGGTAAATCTCCCTTGTGGGTATCCTGACACATAAAATATCTTAAAATTATAACACCCTATTTTAAAGTGATAACAGCTTCAATAGCATTCCTAAACTTTACACTTTCCTTCTCTTCCCCCTCACGTTTTAGATTATGATGTTATAGTTTACATACTTTTATATCATGTAACCACTAAGATTATTGTAGTTATGCTTTTTTACTATGTTTTTGTTTGTTTGTTTGTTTGTTTTGCGGTACGCGGGCCTCTCACTGCCGTGGCCTCTCCCGTTGCGGAGCACAGGCTCTGGATGCGCAGGCTCAGCGGCCATGGCTCATGGGCCCAGCCGCTCCACGGCATGTGGGATCTTCCTGGACTGGGGCATGAACCCGTGTCCCCTGCATCAGCAGGTGGACTCTCAACCACTGCGCCACCAGGGAAGCCCTACTATGTTTTTTTACTTTACTTTTACTTTTTAAATTTTTATTGGCATATAGTTGATTTATAATATTGTGTTAGTTTCTGCTGTACAGCAAAGTGAATCAGTTATAGATACATATATATCCTCTTTTTTAGATTCTTTTCTCACATAGGTCATTATAGAGTATTGAGTAGAGTTCCTTGTGCTATACAATAGATCCTTATTAATTATTTTATATATAATACTGTGTATATGTCAATCCCAATCTCCCAATTTATCCCCCATTCCCCCTGGTAACCATAAGATTGTTTTCTAATCTGTGAGTCTGTTTCTGTTTTGTAAATAAGTTCATTTGTACCATTTTTTAAGATTCCACATATAAGTGACATCATATGATATTTGTCCTTCGCTTTCTGACTTACTTCACTCAGCATGACAATCTCTAGGTCCATCCGTGTTGCTACAAATGGCATGATTTCATTCTTTTTATGGCTTAGTAATATTCCATTGTATATATGTACCACATCTTCTTTATCCATTCTTATTTTGATGGACATTTATGTTGCTTCCATGTCCTAGCTATTGTAAATAGTGCTGCAATGAACATCAGGGTGCATGATCTCTTTGAATTATGGTTTCCTCCACATATATGCCCAAGAGTGGGATTGCTGGATCATATGATAGCTCTATTTTTAGGTTATTAAGGAACCTCCATACTGTTCTCCATAGTCGCTGTACCAATTTACATTCCCAACAAAAGTGTAGGAGGGTTCCCTTTTCTCCACACCCTCTCCAGCATTTATTGTTGGTAGATTTTTTTGGTGATGCCCATTCTGACTGGTGTGACATGATACCTCATTGTAGTTTTGATTTGCATTTCTCTAATAACTAGTGGTGCTGAGCATCTTTTCATGTACTTTTTGGCCATCTGTATATCTTCTTTGGAGAAATGTCTATTTAGGTCTTCCACTCATTTTTTGACCTTTTTTTGTTTTATATATTGAGGTGCATGAGCTGTTTGTATATTTTGGAGATTAATCCCTTTTTGGTCTCTTCATCTGCAAATATTTTCTCCCATTCTGTGGATTGTCTTTTTGTTTTGTCTATGGTTCCTTTGCTGTGCAAAAGCTTTTGAGTTTAATTACGTCCCATTTATTTTTATTTTCTTACTCTAGGAGGTGGATCAAGAAAGATCTTGCTGTGATTTGTGTCAGAGTGTTCTGCTTATGTTTTCTTCTAAGAGTTTTACAGTATCCAGCCTTAAATTTAGGTCTTTAACCCACTTTGACTTTATTTTTGTGTACGGTGTTGGGGAGTGTTCTATTTCATTCTTTTACATGTAGCTGTCCAGTTTTCCCAGCACCACTTATTGAAGAGACTGTCTTTTCTCCACTGTATATTCTTGCCACCTTTGTCATAGATTAGGTGACGACAGGTGTGTGGGTTTATCTCTGGACATTTTGTCCTGTTCCATTGATCTATATTTCTTTGTGCCAGTACCATACTGTTTTGATAACTGTAGCTTTTAGTATAGTCTGAAGTCAGGGAGCCTGATTCCTCCAGCTGTGTTTTTCTTTCTCAAGATTGCTTTGGCTATTCAGGGTCTTTTGTGTTTCCATACACATTGTAAAATCTTTTAATTCTATGAAAATTCTATTGGTAATTTAATAGGGATTACATTGAATCTGTAGCTTGCTGTGGGTAGTATAGTCATTTTGATAATATTGATTCTTCCAATCCAAGAACTGGTATATCTCTCCATTTGTTTATATCATCTTTGATTTCTTTCATCAGTATCTTATAGTTTTCTGAGTACAGGTCTTTTGCTTCCTTAGGTAGGTTTATTCCTAGGTATTTTATTCTTTTTGATGTGATGGTAAATGGGATTGTTTCCTTTCCCTTTCTGATCTTTAGTTGTTAGTGTGTATGAATGCAAAATATTTCTATGTATTAATTTTGTATCCTGCAACTTTACCAAATTCATTGATGGGCTCTAGTAGTTTTCAGTTAACATCTTCAGAATTTTCTATGTATAGTATCATGTCATCTGCAAACAGTGACAGTTTTACTTCTTTTCCAGTTTGGATTCCTTTTATTTCTTTTTCTTCTCTGATTGCCATGCCTAGGACTTCCAAAACTATGTTGAATAAAAGTGGCCAGACTGGACATCCTTGTCTTGTTCCTGATCTTAGAGGAAATGCTTTCAATTTTTCACCATTGAGAATGATGTTTGCTGTGGGTTTGTCATATATGCCCTTATTATGTTGAGGTATATTCCCTCTATGCCTACTTTCTGGAGAGTTTTTACCATAAATGAATGGTAAATTTTGTCAAAAGCTTTTTCTGCATCTATTGAGATGATCATATGCTTTTTTTCTTTAGTTTGTTAATGTGGTGTATCACGTTGATTGATTTGCGAATATTGAAGAATCCTTGCATCCCTCGGATAAATCCCACTTGATCATGGTGTATGTGTTGTTGGGTTTGGTTTGCTAGTATTTTGTTGAGGATTTTTGCATGTATGTTCATCAGTGATAATGGCCTGTAATTTTTTTCTATGTGGTATCTTTGGTTTGGGTACCAGGGTGATGATGGCCTTGTAGAATGAGCTTGGGAGTGTTTTTTCCTCTGCCATTTTTTGGAAGATTTTCAGAAGCATAGGTGTTAACTCCTCTCTAAATATTTGATAGAATTCTTCTGTGAAACCATCTGGTCCTGGACTTTTGTTTGTTGGAAGTTTTTAAATCACAGTTTCAATTTCAGTACTTGTGATTATTCTGTTCATGTTTTCTATTTCCTCTTGGTTCAGTCTTAGAATGTTGTACCTTTCCAAGAATTTGTCCACTTCTTCTAAGTTGTCCATTTTATTGGTATATAGTTGCTTGTAGTAGTCTTTTATGATTTATTTATTTGGCTGCACTGCATGGCATGTGGGAATCTTAGTTCCCTGACCAGGATCGAACCTGTGCCCTCTGGAGTGGAAGTGCAGAGTCCTAACTGCCAGGGAATTCCCTCCTTTTTCATTTCTAATATTATTGATTTGAGTCCTCTCCTTTTTTTCTTGATGAGTCTGGCTAAAGGTTTATCAATTTTATTTATCTTTTCAAAGAACCAGCTTTTAGTTTCATTGATCTTTTCTACTGTTTTCTACTGTTTTCTTCATCTATATTTCATTTATTTCTGCTCTGATCTTTGTGATTTCTTTCCTTCTACTAATTTTGGGTTTTGTTTGTTCTTTCTCTAGTTGCTTTAGGTGTTAAGTTTAAGCTGTTTTTTGTTTTTGGCTTTTTTTAATTAATTAATCTATGGCTGTATTGGGTCTTTATTGCCACGCACAGGCTTTCTCTAGTTGCAGCGAGCAGGGGCTACTCTTTGTTGCAGTGCATGGGCTTCTCATTGTGGTGGCTTCTCTTGTTGCGGAGCGCGGACTCAGTAGTTGTGACACACAGGCTTAGTTGCTCTGCGGCATGTGGGATCTTCCCAGACCAGGGCTTGAACCCATGTCCCCTGCATTGACAGGCAGATTCTTAACCACTGCACCACCAGGGAAGCCTGGTTAAGCTGTTTATTGGAGATTTTTCTTGTTTCCTGAGGTAAGATTGTACTGCTATAAACTTCCCTCTTAGAACTGCTTTTGCTGCATCCCACAGGTTTTGGATCATCGTGTTTTTGTTGTCATTTGTCTCTAGGTATTTTTTAATTTCCTCTTTGATTTCTTCGGTGATCCATTGGTTGTTTAATAATATATTGTTTAGTCTCCATGTGTTTGTGTTTTTTACAGTTTTTTTCCTGTAATTTATTTCTTATCTCATAGCATTGTGGTCAGAAAAGATGCTTGATATGATTTCAATTTTCTTAAATTTACTGAGGTTTGATTTGTGGCCCAAGATGTGATCTATTGTAGAGAATGTTCCATGTGCACTTGAGAAGAAAGTGTATTCTGCTTTCAGATGGAATATTCTATAAATACCAGTTAAGTCCATCTCATCCAATGTGTCATTTAAGGTTTGTGTTTCCTTATTAATTTTCTGTCTAGATCTGTCCATTGGTGTAAGTTGGGTGTTAAAGTCCCCCACCATTATTGTGTTACTGTTGATTTCCCCTTTTATGGCTGTTAGCATTTGGCTTACATATTGAGGTCCTCCTATGTTGGGTGAATATATATTTACAATTGTTATATCTTCTTCTTGGATTGATCCCTTGATCATTATATAGTGTCCTTCCATGTCTCTTGTAAAAGTCTTTGTTTTAAAGTCTATTTTGTCTGATATGAGTATTGCTACTCCAGCTTTCTTTAGGTTTCCATTTGTATGGGATATCTTTTTCCATCCCCTCACTTTCAGTCTGTATGTGTCCATAGATCTGAAATGGGTCTCTTGTAGACAGCATATATATGGGTCTCGTTTTTGTATCCATTCAGCCAGTCTGTGTCTTTTGGTTGGTGCATTTGATCCATTTATATTTAAGGTAATTATCGATATGTGTATTCCTACTGACATTTTTCATTGTTTTGGGTTTGCTTTTGTAGTTCTTTTTTCTTCCCTTCCTCTTTTGTTCTCTTGTGATCCGACCACTATCTGTAGTGTTGTGTTTGGTTT
Organism: Phocoena phocoena; assembly: GCF_963924675.1. Classification (NCBI taxonomy): domain Eukaryota; kingdom Metazoa; phylum Chordata; class Mammalia; order Artiodactyla; family Phocoenidae; genus Phocoena; species Phocoena phocoena. The sequence goes on from NC_089237.1 coordinate 15,371,908, forward strand.
GCTTTTCCTCTTTTTTGTGTGTATTTATTGTAGTTTTTGGGTTGCTGTTCCCATGAGGTTTTTGATATAGCAATACACACACACACACACACACACACAAGGTTGTTTTGTTGTTTTTTTGTTTGTTTTTACAAGGTTGTTTTAAGTTGATGGTTTCTTTCATGCCTAGAGAGTTTCCTTTAGCATTTGTTGTAAATATGGTTTGGTGGTGAATTCTCTTAGCTTTTGCTTGTATGTAAAGCTTTTGATTTCTGCATCAAATCTAAATGAGAGCCTTGCTGGGTAGAGTATTCTTGGTTGTAGGTTTTTCCCTTTCATCACTTTAAATATATCCTGCCACTCCTTTCTGGCCTGCAGTTTCTGCTGAAAAATCAGCTGATAACCTTATGAGGATTCCCTTGTATGTTATTTGTTGCTTTTCCCTTGTTGCTTTTAATATTTTTTCTTTAATTTTTGTCAGTTTGATTAATGTGTCTTGGCATGTTACTCCTTGAGTTCATCCTGTATGAGACTCTCTGCACTTCCTGGACTTGATTGTTTCCTTTCTCATGCTAGGGAAGTTTTCAGCTATAGTATCTTCAAATATTTTCTCAGGCTCTTTCTGTTCTCCTGTGACCTCTGTAATGTTAATGTTGGTGCATTTAATGTTGTCCCAGAGATCTCTGAGACTGTCCTCATTTCTTTTCATTCTTTTTTCTTTGTTCTGTGGCAGTGATTTCCACCACTCTGTCTTCCAGCTCACTTATTTGTTCTTCTGCCTCAGTTATTCTGCTATTGATGCCTTCTAGTGTATTTTTCATTGTTATTGTATTGTTCATCTCTTTGTTCTTTAAATCGTCTAGCTCCTTGTTAAACATTTCTTGTGTCTTCTCAACCTGTACCTCCATTCTTTTTCTGAGATTTTGGATCATCTTTACTTACCTTTACTCTGAATTCTTTTTCAGGTAGATTGCTTATCTCTTCTTCATTTAGTTGTTCTTGTGGGTTTTTATCTTGTTCCTTCGTTTCCAACATATTTCTCTGCCATCTCATTTTGTCTAACTTTCTGTGTTTGTGGTCTCCTTTCTGCAGGCTGCAGGATCATAGTTCCTCTTCTGGTGTCTGCCCCCTGGTGGGTGAGGTTGGTCCAGGGGCTTGTTCATGCTCCCTGGTGGGAGGGACTGGTGCCTGCCCTCTGGTGGGTGGAACTGGGGCTTGTCCCTCTTGTGGGCAGGGCCATGCCAAGGGGTGTGTTTTGAGGTAACTGTGAGCTCAGTACAACTTTGGGCAGCCTGTCTGTTAATGGATGGGGCTCTGTTCCTGTCTTGCTGGTTATTTGGCCTGAGGTGTTCCAGCTCTGGAGCCTGTAGGCAGTTGGGTGGGGCTGGGTCTTGGTGCCAAAATGGGGACCTCCAGAAGAGGTCATGATGATCAGTATTTCCTGGGGCCTCCGCCACCACTGTCCTTGCCCCCACAGTGAGCTATAGCCAACCCCTGCCTCCCCAGGAGACCCTCCAAGATCCCTAATTAGGCCTAGCCCTGGTTCCTATGGAGGTATTGCTTTGTGCTGGGTCCCAGTGCATGAGAGGTCTTGTGTGCACCCTCCAGGAGTGGAGTCTCTGCTTATCCCAGCCCTGTGGAGCTCATGCACTCAGGCTCTGCTGCCCTTCAAAGCCAAATGCTCTGGGGGTTCTTCCTCCTGATGCCTGACCCTCAGACTGTCTTCGAGGGCTATTTTTATGTGGGAACGTCCCTGCATAGCCTGTGTGGGTTAATAATTTTTGGTGTGAGGGCTGTTTTTAGTATGGATGTCTGCCACTTCTTTCCTCAGTGTAAGCTGGCCATTATCCCCTTGATAGGAGGTGTGACTGATGTTGTGGTGACCTGAGCCTGCACTGGATATTGAGTGGGGCCTCTCCTTTGCTCTGTGGTTGTTACTGCCCTGTCAGGGGCAGGGTCTGCTCCCTAGTTTTTGGAGTAGAGGCCCCCAAATCTGTTTCTGAGCTGTGTTTCTGATCTGCGGTGCGAGGTGAGCAGGATTGGAGCACTCCCATTGGGAGAGAAGCCACTGAGTATTCCTCCACTGGAGCTGTTCACCTGTGAGTGCACTCTGTTGTGTCACTTCTCACCTGTTTTACTGGCTCACAAATTACACTGCTGTTGGAACTGCTCTCAGTCCCACCTTAACCATGGGTATGTGGGCAGTTGGCTCTGGTGTCCCCCAGGCATTATTTTCACCAGGCCACCTGTGCAGATCCACCAATGTCAGGTCCCAGAACTGCAGTAGTCGTGCACCTGGACCCGCTATGGGGGCTATGGAGGCAGCTCAGATTCTGGCCTGCTCCAGTCCCTGCGTTTACATGCCCACAAAGCCCACAACTGCTAAAGCTAGACCCATCTCAGATATAGGAGCACTCATCCATTTGGATGTTCTACAGGTGCTGAGTTTACAAAGCTGGCAGTGGGGGGTGGTGGTGGTGGTGGTGGTATAAATCTGTGGTTCCTGCAGCTGCGTGGAGAGACCTCAGCTCTTCTTCCTTAGTAGCATGGCCCTGAGGCTCCGCTATGGTTTCAGCCGCACCTTTGCGTGTGGGCCTCCCACCAGCATCTGCTCCCCGAGGCTGCCCCAGAGCACACATGCACGCCTGCCCAGGTCGGTGGAGGCTGAGGCAGTGATGGGCAGGGCACACAAGCCCGCTGGGGCCAGCAGGGGCAGAGGAGGCAGTGGCAGTTTTTTAACTTTTAAACTAGAGTTGTAAGTGAATTACACACTGCCATTACCATATTACAGAATCTAACTTTGACTATCTATTTACCATTACCAGTGAGTTATACGTTACCTTCTTATGTTTTTATGATGTTAAGTGGTATCCTTTTACTTCCACTCAGAGAACTCCCTTTAGCATTTCTAGTAAGGCTGGTCTAATGATGATGAACTCCCTCAACTTTTGTTTGTTTCAGAAAGTCTTTATTTCTCCCTCATTTCTCAAGGACAGCTTTGCCTAGTATAGAATTCTTGGTTGAGAGGGTTTTTTTTTTTTTTCTGTCACTGTAAATTGTATGTAAACTGTAATAACATAACTTAAAATGTTAGGGGGAGGAGAATAAAAAGTGTGAAGTTTGAGAATTCTATTGAAGTTATCACTTTATAATAGGGTGTTATAATTTTAAGATATTTTATGTAAGCCTCATGGTGCCCGCAAGGGGGAAACCTGTAGTAATTACACAGAAGAATAAGATAAAGAAGTCAAAGCATACTGATATCAAAACACATTCAAAATATTTTGAAAATATCATTCCATTCTCTTCTGGCCTAAAAAGTTTCTGTTGAGAAATCTACTGATAAACTTATGAGGTACCCTTGTATGTAACTTCTCTCTTTTCTCTTGCAGCTTTCAAAATTCTTTCTTTCACTTCTGACAATTTAATGATAATGTGTCTTGGTGTAACCCTATTCAGGCTCAACCTATTTGAGGTCCTTTGGGCCTCATGGGTCTGGATGTCCATTTCTTTCCCCAGGTTTGGAAAGTTTTCAGCCACTATTGTCTTAAATATACTTTGTTCCCTTTTCTCTCCTCTTTCCGGAATTCTCATAATGTGAATATTGCTTCTGTTGTGTCCCATAGGTCCTGTAGGCTTTCTTCACTGTTCTTCATTCTTGTTTTCCTTTTGCACCTTTCAAATGTCCTATCTTCTACGTCACTGTTTCTTTTTTCTGTGTGGTTGAGTCTGCTTCTGAAACTCTATTGAATTCTTCAGTTCAGTCATTGTATTTTTCGGCTTTAGGATTTGTTTGGTTTTTGATGGTTTCTATTTCTCTGAACTTCTGATTTTGTTCATGCATTGTTTTCCTAATTTCATTTAGTTTTCTAATCAGTTAAAACAAAAGTTTGGGTTTTTTTGCTGTCTGGGTGATTTTTTAAATTTTTTTAAAATTGGAACATAGTTGATTTATAATGTTGTGTTAGTTTCTGCTGTAGAGCAAAAAGTCAGTCAGTTATACATATATCCACTCTTTTTTAGATTCTATTCCCATATAGGTCTTTACAGAGTATTGAATAGTGTTCCCTGTGCTATACAGTAGATTCTTATTAGTTATCTATTTTATATATAGTAGTGTGTATATGTCAATCCCAGTCTCCCAATATATCCCCCCCTTTTCCCCCTTGGTAACTGTAAGTTTGTTTTCTACGTCTGTGACTCAATTTCTGTTTTGTTAACAGATTCATTTGTACCATTTTTTTAGGTTTCACATATAAGCGATATCATATGATATTTGTCTTTCTCTGTCTGACCTCTTCACTCAGTATGACAATTCACGTCGCTCCAAATGGCATTACTTCATTCTTTTTTATGTAGTTTTCTAATCAGTAGATTGGTATCACATTTCCATAAGAACAGCATTATTATGGCAAATAAATCATAATTTGTTAATGACCAAATATACTTCTTGAAAAATAAACTACTATTTCCTTTTTGGTTAGTTTTTAATAATTACAAAGTGAAAAATACATTATCAGAATCAATAAATGATGTTCTACCTAACAAATTCCTTTTCTTGGATCCTCCGTAGGTAATATTTTTCTAGTTATAAACTCTCTTCTGGCCTGTTTAAAAGGCAAATTTAAATAGCACAAAGAAAAAATTCTAAAACACTGAAAGAAGCAGCTAGTATTTTCTGTGTGTGCTATGAAACATGCTTGATAAACTGCACCTGTGAGGATTTCCAGTTGTATATGTGTGCACACGGGTGCACAGTGAAATTCACTGCCTGAGAGAATGGGGATGTATAACACAGCTTTTTAAAAAACCAGTAAACAGACACACTAAGATATTTAGGAACCGTGTCCTTAAACATAAAGACGTATATAGGACATAGGGAGAAACACCTCAGTTTTAGGAACTGGGTAGGCCTAATTTTGAATCCCAGCTCCACTACCAGCCAGTTATAACTCCTCTGAGCTTCAGTTTTCTTACCCATAAAGTGGTGGTAAGAATACCTAAGTAGCAGAGGTGTCATGAGGATTAAATGAGACTAAACGTTAGGGACTTATGGTTAGGAATCAGGCTTTCACTCATCACCACAGCCAGGGATGTCTGTCTGCTTTCCTGCCTCCATCCACTCTTAAGGGGGTAATGTGGTCTCAAAGAGCAAGAGTTTTGGAGTCAGTTCAATTCCAGCTAGGAGTCCTGGCTTTGCTTCTTAAAAACTTGTGATCTCAGGCAAGTTAATGTCCCTGAGCCTTATCAGAGATAAGGATACCCGCCACATTTAGATCAATGTGCAGATTCAAGCATATGGTTATATTTAGCTCCTACCACAGCAACTGGTAGGATATAGTCAATGCAAACTGTATTGCTACAGCATGTGCTTCTTAAATGTGAATGACCTTACATGCCATAGGTAAATGGGGAATTGGTATAACATGGAAGTCATGTTTTGGTTCCTATGCAATTTTTTTTCTAGCATGTTAATATTCTGAAGCAACCAGAGGCAAGCTTTACTCATAATAATTACCTTTTTTTTTAAAAAAAATTTTTTTGGCTATGTTGGGTCTTCGTTGCTGCATGCGGGCTTTCTCTAGTTGTGGCGAGCGGGGGCTACTCTTCGTTGCAGTGCGCAGGTTTCCCATTGGGGTGGCTTCTCTTGTTGCAGAGCATGGACTCTAGGCACGCAGGCCTCAGTAGTTGTGGCACGTGGGCTCAGTACTTGTGGCTCGCGGGCTGTAGAGCGCAGGCATGGTAGTTGCGGTGCATGGGCTTAGTTGCTCCACAGCATGTGGGATCTTCCTGGACCAGGGCTCGAACCCGTGTCCCCTGCATTGGCAGGCAGATTCTTAACCACTGCGCCACCAGGGAAGTGCCAGTAACTACCTCTTTAATAAGAGAAAACCTTAGCACTCTGTGAAGGCCTTAAGGAAAAGCTGCCTTTTTTAGCTGCAGAAAGTAACTGATTCAGTGACTTTAAGAATCACTATTATCCTCATGTTGTGCTATCTAGAGAAGCTGAGGGTACTGATGATGAGTCTGTGAAGACACTTCCCTTTAAACTAGGAGAGATTAGTGAAGAACACTACTCCTTAAATCACGTTTAATTTTGATGGAACTGATCCCCATTAGAAATGAATGTCCTCCAGAACTTATATCTCAAAAGAAGCCCCAGGGCTCAGGGGCAGAATGCAGCCTGCAAATATTCAAGCTAAGGTTTAGTGGGGGGCTAATAGTTTGCTAATGTTGACATTGTTTTTGTTAGTGCTTGGGTTACAAAATTGCATAGGTTTTATTTGAGTGGTCTGCCCAACCCTATTTTTTTTCCCAACAGCCCAATTTTTTTCAGTGGGCTATTTTGTAGACCATGGAGCTTTTCAGGAACACATAGGTGGTGTTATAGCAGGGACATCTGTATACGTTCCCTTTCCCTCTAATGTTTCTTTCTGAATAAAATCTAAGCAATACAAAATGTAATAATGAAAACAATGGCTCACATTTATTGTGTACTCTTTCCAAATGAGTCAACCCTCATTTAATTTTCAACAATCCTGTGAACCAAGGGCTGCTGTTACACCCATTTTATAAATGCGGAAACTGAGATTTATAACAATTTATAATTTGTAAATTATAATTTAATATAAATTATAGATTTATAAATAATGAGTAAACTGAGATTAACTTGCCCAAGGTCACACAGCTAGAAAGTAGTGGAATGAGAATTTTAAAACCTGTGCATATTCTGTGCATTGAACCACACATCATATTGTTTTGTCAGTCTTTTAGCATACCTGCGATGATACTTAAATTGTTTAATTTTACAGGCACTGCCCTATTTAGACAGGCCATGTAAAGGAAAGCTGTTAGTAATTCACAGCTATTTACATTTCACAAGACTTGTGTTCCATTCCAAGAGATCAGGCTCATCAATTATTTGCATTTGGTAACATGTTAATTATACAGATAATTAGCCTTGAGACTAGACTTGAACATGAAAGTATAATGAATAGTTTTGCTAATTGCTCTTTTCTGTTATGGACAGTCCTTGATCTGAAGTATTAACAGCTCCAATATTCAGCTTGCTAAATTCTCCTAACTTTCACTTTGTGGAAAAGTCCAAATCAAGGATGACAACTAAATTTCCTCTCTCATGCCAACTCTAACCCGTTGATTATGACTACTGCGAGCACTGTGGTGAGAAGCTTTGGAGGGGGGTGTGGCATCTGGGCCTCAGGGGCATTGCGTGGTGATAGATGAGTCTGTTCACCACAGGTGAGTGTGAGTTCACAGCCTGTGAGCCAGAGATCTGCCATCTCTGGCCTGAGTGTTGGGAAACTTACTTCCTCCTTGGAGGTCATAGCTTCTTACTTCCTGTTCCCTCGGACAATCCTACGAGTAAGCTGTGTTCTGGGCTAGGAGTATCAAAATGAACCAGACGTGGATTGTCTCCTAAATGGCCACACAAATTAAAAGGTACTAAGTGCTCTAAAAGCAATAGATAGTGTGACACAAGGGATCAGAGGAGAAAATGGATTGTATATAGTAACAGGGAGGCTGGGGCAGAGGTGGATCAAGTGTCCCCACTTTGAGGTGAGCCTTACAGGATAGGTAGAAATGGGTGGGGGCTGACGTGAGGAAGGCTCAGCGTTTTTTCCCTTTTTTGGGCGGATACCTGCTGTAGAGAAAAGAAGGAAATGTGAAATAGGGGCAGGTACAAGGGAAGAATTCAGTGTGCCTGGAATGTAGGAAAATAAAGGAAGGTAAAGTTGGGAAGCGAGGGCAGGCCCAGGTTGCGAAGGGCCTGGGAACACCAGATTAGGAATGCTTTAGAACAATCTCTCTCAAGGTGTGTCCACAGGATGTTCATAGTTTTCACGTAAGAAAAGGATCCTGTTGTCAACTGTTACTGGATTAAAAAACAGGTTTCTATATCACAGGAGTTTGAGCTTCTGAAATGCTAATGTACACTATGAATTTCCAAGAGGGACTTGCAGTTTGCAAAAATCATCGTGATCATAGAATGTGTTTCCTGGAGCACCCCATGAGGTTAGTGTTCTGCGGGAGCTTTATGCAAGGAATGATACCCGCGGAGTACATATCCAACATTACCTGCTAATTGACCAGCTGACTGATCTTCTAGGAACCTGTACTAGTGTTACAGGGATACAGAGAAAATTATTTGCCCCGGAGGAGGCATCAACCCCCTCCCTCCCTCTCTGTTATCCCTTCTGCTTTATTGTCATAAGGATCTGTCTTCAGCCAGGCTCAGTTGTACTACTCTCACGCCTGAGGCGCAGATCCCCTTCCTGATAAAACCTTGCCTTGTTTCAGGGCTCTGATGGTGCCCTGTTTTAAATCTCCTATCTGTCATCCTGGATCCCGGACGTGCTGCCTGCCTTGCCCTCAGCTGCCTGATGTCCCAGCCCGCCTGGACTCTTTCTTAGCCACTGCTCTGACGTCCACATACTTTGAGTGCTTCCGGTCCTCCTGGTAAACCTCGAGATATCCCGTCTCCAGCCGGTCACAGCCCTGGGGTGACTGTGGATCTGGCTTCTGCTACCTGTTCAGAAATGAGGTACCTGTGTGCTACCTTCTGGGGAGCTGAGTTCATGTGTGTCTGGTAAACATCCTTCTTCCGCCTTTCCTGGTTGTCACTGCTTCCGGGTGAGATTCCATCATTCTGCTTGGGAGGGATAAGCAACCTCTAAATTTATCATTTAATTATCCCCTGTGGAAGAGGAAGAGAAAAATTCTAGCAGTGACACATTAGAGCTGCAATCCTGAGAGGCTTGAGTCAGTTTTAGGTGGGATCCCCCGACAATCTAGAAGGGGCAGTGAAACCTCTAAGTGTTTAGAGCTCATCCGGCCCTTCTGGGTGTTGAACAAGAAGCCAACGGGGGTGAGATCAAAGGAGGCTGGGTGAGTGGGCAAAACCTTGGCAGATAAACTTTGCTGAGAATAAGGGCATGACAGGGAGGATAAGTACAAACTATAGACGGTGAGACGCTGCCCACTACAAACCAGCTGTTGTGACCCAGAAAAAGGACTTGGGGTTCAGTGCAAGAGTACGCAGCAAAGACTCTGGCCCCCAAAGTCCTACCGGTTTTGCAAAATTATTAGGAAGAATGAGGAACAAAAACACACAGAAAATATTACCTTTATAGGGAACGTATAGCTCCGGTTGATGCATTATAAGAAAGAAATAATGGAGGTGACAAGGCATTTGAAGTGGTCCAAACTAGACAGGCGTCTGTGTGAGGCCAGGGCGACAGGGGATGTGCTACAGTCTAGAAAAGTATGAACATAGACCAAAACCCACTTATTAGAACTAGGAAGTATCCTGAGACAGTCTCAAGATTTCAAGCAAGTAAAAAATGGTTACCGAATGTATGGCATTCATTACCCCCTCCCCCAAAGAGGTAGCATAGGCTGAAAATAGAAATAGCTTCCAAACTGCTTACATAATGTGGCCGCTGGAACTATCATAGATGACTGAGTGAAATCTGATTGTTGTAGATGAAATGGGCCAACTGTGTCTTCCTAACACACAGCCTTAGCCTCACAGCATCAGTGGAGAAGATCCTGGGTAAGACTTACACATGCCAATCTTACTTTAAAAAAAAAAAAAAAGGTAAGGTGCCTACATGAAGGTGGATATTGTCATATTATCAGGTGCCTACCTTCTATTGGGCACCAGCTAGGCACTTTATATACATGATCTTTAATCCTTACAATAATGCAAGAGGTAATAAGAAATTGCTCAGATAGGTTCAATAACTATTCAAGGTCACACAGCCAGTAGAATGGAGGAGCTGGAACAGTCTTAATCCTGCCTCTCATCTCATCCATTTCTTGTTTTCCTGTCCTTCTTGCCTAAAGTTAGTCTAAGGCTACCGGCCAACAATCCCTCAAAATGCTTTTGTCCTTCGCTCATTACTAAATAAAGTGACCTCAGTCATTATAGGATCAGCACATTTGTTCATATTCTTCAAAAGTTCAAAGTACCCAGCAGGAAAGAGGGAATAAGTGGGGTCCTGGGGCTGAGACATGAAGGGGAATAAGAGCTGGATAGGGCTCAGGCGTTTCATGTGCTCTGACATGTAGTTCTCACAAAACCCATTTTAATTTCCATTTTGGTGATGAGAAGACTGAGTCCTAGACTATGTAAAAGACCTAAGAGCCATGGTGCATAGTCAATGGGTTCACTATGTGAAACAAAATGTGTCTAATGCCAAAGCCGCAGCCCTCCATCTCTGCTTTCCTTCCTATAAGGAAGCAACCTCAGAGGTTCCCTCCATTGCCACAGACCCCAGGGGGGAATCTCTGCTCTACACTTGCTATGTCATTGCTGGTTCTATGCATACAGAAATGCCGGTTGGCTATTGAATGGATTTTCATCAGTCCCACCCTTACCTTGTTAACATTTCTCCTAATCGGCTATAGTGCTTGTTTTTAACAAGACAGATGGTTCTTCTGATTCTCTAACGCAGGGTTTCTCAAGCTCGGCATACTGGCACTGTGGGCAGGATACTTCTTTGGTGTTGGGGGCTGTCCTTTGCCTAAACATCGTAGGATGGTTAGCAACATCTCTGGTCTCTGCCCCCTGGTTATCAATAACATCCCCCTCCCCCACCACTATGACAACCCAAAATGTCTGCAGACCTTGCCAAATGTCACCTGGGGGGGCAAAATCATCCCTGGTTGAAAACCACAGCTGTAACTCAAGGGGGCTACATGGTCTCCTTGCCTCTCTACCAAAAACCCAACAAACCAATTCACTCCTCCCAGGAATGTCAGCCAAGGAGAGGTGGTCCAGTGACACCTGTGGGTGGAGCCTGGCTTTTCTGGTTTGGGGGAGGGAATGCAGCACACAGACTGCTGGCCCTGCACTTACTTGATGCCCCCGCAAGACGTGAAAAATGTAGAGCTTTCAACGTGCAGATGGCTCGCGCTGCTTAATTTCCAGCCGAAAGCATGCTAACATTTTCCTCCCTCTCTCTGCCTGCAAGCCCGCCAGGAGCAGTGAAGGCATTAACAGGGAGCGGTTGCCCTTTCCCGCATCCTTATCGCACACTATTTTATTCTAAAGAGACAAAGTAAAAAGAATGTAACATATGATTCTGACTACACTTTTTTTTTTTTTTTTAACTGTCTGCTTTTCCTAGTGACTAGAGCATAGGAGCTGGTTGCTAAGCAACTGGGAAACTGCAGGCTCCTGTACTGGCCATGCTGGTTTCGGAAATGAGCCATAAAAGGAATTCCCCAGTGAGAAGGGATCCCATACCATTGCCTGGTTGCCAATGGACACCATATATAAGTGATGGATCCTGGGTTATAGGCCCTGCTTAAGAAAAAATGTTACCCCTGTTTAAGGCTTGAATGGTATAAGAAAGGGATGGAAGCTGTCTTCCTCCACATTATCCACGTGGGCACTTCCCAGCCTCTTCCCCACGTGCTCCCCCTAAAGAGAGGTCTGAATCTAAGTGGCTGAGACATTCCATCCAATTTCAGCTCTGCTCTTATTTAATGTGTTCCAGTCTTTGCTAGCATTGGAAGGGAGTCTGCAATCTGGAGAACAAATTTTTAAGCAAGAAAAGATGCCCCGGGTGGCAGACAGGCTGTCTATCATCCACCCCTGTTTGGGGGCCACACAGCGCCCATATCAAGCACAAGGGCAACTCTCTCTGTTCACAGGTTCTATTGGAATTTCGCAAAAGGAGATTAGTGGGGGAAAAAGACAATAGCTGTGACTCCAAAATGAAATTGGCATGTCATGCAGAGCGAGGCACACAATGGGCCACTGCAATTCTGTCAGAAATTAGAAACAGACTTCAGATAATAGGAGTGAAAAACGTGAGGCAAATTTAAAGACGTGGAGCTTAACATACAAAGATGTGCGGGTTTAAACGGGCTTCATACACTAAACAGTAGAAGAGATGGGCCTTGTTGTAACCTCACAGGCTACGTCTTCACGGACAGAAGACTTGAGACACTAGACTCTAAGCCCAAAGCCTCCCAGATGAGGAGACTGAAGCCCAAACAGTAGCAGCGATTTGCTCAAGGTCATAGAAGACACACATTTCTGAGTGGGGGTCTGTAAAGGACAACTCTGCATTTTTAATATTGCTGCATAAAAAATTACCCCCCAAACTTAGCAGCTGAAAACAACACAAACATTTCACTACTATATATAAAATAACCAATAAGGACCTACTCTATAGCACAGGGAACTACACTCAATATTTTGTAATAACCTGTAAGGGAAAAGAATCTGAAAAAAATATATATGTATAACTGAATCACTTTGTTGTAAATCAACTGTACTCCAATTGAAAAAAAAAAGTTATCTTACAGTTTCTGTGGTTCAGGAATCCAGGAGCATCTTAGCCGGGTGCCTCACACTTGGGGTCTCTCACCGGCTACAGTCAAGATATCGGAGGGGCTGCAGTTGTTTCCAGGCTCCACGGGGGGAGGATTACTCACGTGGTGGTTAGCAGACCTCAGGTACTTGCTGGCTGTTGGCTGGAGATTTCAGTTCCTTGTTACATGGGCCTCTCGGTAGGTCAGTTTACAACATGGCAGCCAGCTTCCTTATAGTCAAAGAGCACCTAAGGTGGAAGCCACAGCTTTTCTTAACCTAAGCTTAGAAGTGATGTCCCATCATTTTGGTCATATTTTATTCATTAGCATTGACTTACAAGGTCCATCCTGTACCAAAAGGGAAGGGATTCCACGAGGGCATGGAGACCAGTAGGTGGGGACCATTGGCCATTGCAGAGGCCGCTAACCACAATAACCAAGTATGCTTCCAGGATCCAAGGGGGCCTAGGAAGGGGCAGCTTAAGGGAGGTGATAGATAAATACGAGGAAAAGAAATATATAGTAGCAGAGAAGAGAAAGAGAACCTGGTAGAATGGGAACAGAGAAATGGTGGAGGAAGGGAATCAGGGAGTTGGAATGAGGGACATAAGCTGTAAGGAAAGAGGAAATAGTTCCTAGGTTTTGGCACCAAAAACAAACAAGAAGTGAAAATAGGATGGAGGATGAATTGGGAGTGGCAACAGGGGAAGAGAGCTGGGAAGCAAGGAGCAAAGAGCTCAAGCAGACAGTGTAAGAGCCCTGAGGGCACAGGGGCTCGTTCCTCAGATCCCCACAGAGCCTTGCACTGTCTTCAGCAGGTATTCAAAAAACTTTGTGGCACCAAACATTCACTTCTCCTGAATCCAGTGAGAAATTCTGCTGCTTTCTTAACTAACTTCATGCAAAGTGAGAAAAGACTGGCTCTCTCTCAGCCCGGCTCTTGACTCCCTGTTTGACTCTGGGTCAGTGACTTAACCGTTCTGGAATGTAGGATCCTTATCAGCGAAATAGACAGGTTGGCTGGATGATCTTTAAAGTTTTTTCTAGCTCTGAAACCTCACAAATTACATATCAGGGCCTAGAATTAGGAGTCAGAGTAGAAAAAGTCCATGGATCTGATACAGATACAGGCTGCCACTTAGGTCTGACACAAAACTGAGCTGAATTCCATTTTACCAAGATGGTGGTCCATCAATGTGCGTCTCAAGGGAAGTTCAGCTCCACTCTTTTGTGACATCTGGGTGCAATAGAGACTCCATGAGCTTAATTCTCCTTAGCACCAAGATCCCCATCTGATGCTATGTTAGGAACTTAGACTCATCAACCCTCAAAGCAGTAGGAAACCAACCAGGGCATGATTGGTTCAGCTGCCAGAGTGCCATTAGGAATAAAGACAGTAGCAGGAGTCACCAGGAACACGAGGGTCCAGGGCCTCCAAGATATGGGAGTTAGGATGCCTGGATTTAATCACTCTTTTCAGTTGTCAGTGTTTGGAGCTGGTACCTATGAATAAAGGACAGCATCCCATACCTCTGTTTGACCCCTGCCCTCTTGGGCAAGTTACAAGTGGTCTGCCTGCCACACCATGGTCCATGAGGTAACCAAGGATCTACAGGCACTTTGAAAAAGCATCTAAGATTAGCCTTTGCTAATCATGGAAATCCACTGATGGTGGAATAAAAACAATCTTGAGAATAAAGGCTGTATATATTTGCTTCTATATCCTCCACCCACTGAAAATGATGGATGGGAGCATTTTGAAAAGGCTTGATATTAATCTATTGGTTGTAGCCACTGGTTCCATTTCCTAGTATTTCTGTATAAAGAAAATATTTTGAAGGAAATGCTTCACTTTCCTAAAAATAAGTCTCTCAGAACCTCTTTTGATTTGCAGAAAATGCATCTAGAAGACACTTACCAATAAAGAAGAGTTGTTGCAGTGACACTCGGGAGCAATGGAGAAGCCACCTCCTCACACGTATTCCGAGAATCTAAGTGTAGCAGATGTGCTGGTGTCCTGCCCACAGCCATTTACGTTTCAGCCACTTACATTTGGCTTGGCTTCCAACTGCCAGCATTTACCATCCAAGAGCTTTCTTGGATTTCGATAGCCCCTCCCCAGGCAGAAGGTAGAGCGCTAGGATATTATTACCCACCCGCTCCCCAGAAGCAGCCCTCCAACAGTGACTGAGGCAGCCAGTATATAAACACCCCAGGTTCTTCGCCCTCAGGTGCCACAAATCTGAGGTGTGTCTTTCCACTGTTTCCTAGACACCCCCCGCAGGACTGAGCATCCCTTACCTAAGTAGTAACCTGCTCCATGACATACCTTGTGTTGACTTTCCTTCCCTTCCCACTATCAGTTCCCTCTCCTACTGGTGTTCCCTGGCATGAACTCCCTAATACACCATTTGCACTTAAACCCTTATCTCAAGGTCTGCTTCTAGGTGAACCCAAATTTCTGCTAGGGCAATAGGAAGGAACAGGAAAAAAAAAAAAAAAGACTTATTTAAAAGAAGGATTTCTGTAAGCGCTGTGCTCCTCTGGTGCATTTAAGAGTTTGTTTACCGCTCATTACCTTCCTTTACAGAAACGCTATGGGACAGATTAGGTAAGAAGTGCTACCAGCGAAAGACCGGCCAGAAATGAAGATGAAGCATCTCTGAAATGGTCATGGAGGTTGCTAGGAGTATTGACTCGATTTACAAAACTTCTGTTTACTCACGACTTTCCCGGTAGGAGAAAGGCAGGATGCCTGTAGTGATAGCCAACTGCAGCATCCCTAGAGACGCATGTCCACGGAGTCATCCGGAAAAACACACTGGGGACAAGGGGCTTTGCAGAGGAGACGGTGCTGGAGCTTGGCGGTACCCACACTGGATTGTCTGGTTTTCCTCCAGCAGCGTTTGGTCCCGAGGCTGCCCCGCGGCAGAGGAGTGGGGGCAGGGAGAGCCGAGACACCAAAGCTTGAAGGGCAGCTGAATAGGAAGCAGCTTACAGCATGTGGGCTCAATTTTCCTCAAAAAGCTCATAATATAACTGTCAAAAATGGCACTATGAACCCCAATTGTAAGGTAATTATGTTCAGTCCCAAATTCAACACAATAAACGTTATTTGCTCGCAAGCCCTAGCAACCATCTCATAAGGGGGAGAAAAATACTGTACAAAAAACAAAATGCAAACTCGCAAGGCAGTAATAAAACAGGCACACAACTATTCATTTCAAGTCTATTTTGGAAAGCCTTTGATAATACCAGTAATTCCCCATAAAGCTCATATTCTCCTGCCACAGTTCCCTGCTGGAGATAGAAAAAGGTTTTGCTGTTCTACAGTCATTCCATTTCTTAAAAAAAAGTTAAATCCCTAACCACCTATATCCAGCTAAGCCTACCACCTAGGCAGGGCTCAGGGGCAGTATCCATGTGACTACTTCTTGTTTTGCACAACAAAATTCATTCAGTGGCCTTAACAAGGTGCTTAAATGGAGTCCAAGAGCCTTGTCCACAAGGTACTGAAACGTTCTCCAAAAGGTAGAAAATTCAACCAACCGTCTGCCCATTTCTAAATATTCTGATGCTTCTGAGCACGCAGGCCAGGTGGTCTGCCTTTTACATCCTGGCTGACACGAGGGAGGCTGAGCAACTCCTCTGGGCACCACTGGCAGGTGTACCTACAACAGAGGAAGGAGGGGGTAGGGGCTTGAGATACACCTTTGGTTGTAAGAACAGAAACCTACTTAGACAAGTAAGAGGGCGATGGTTATATCCTCTCATGGACCCTGAGGAAAAGCTGAGCAATCGGGCCTCGGGGAGAGCGGGAACCAGCAGCAATTTTGGTGGGGGAGTGAAGTGGCAGGGAAAGGACAGGCAGGGCTGTGTGCAGGGACAGAGGCCCCTAGAAGGGACTGGGCATGTGGGTAATTAGTCCCTTTAATACAGGAAGACAGAAAGGAAAAGAAAGAACAGAAGGTGGGGGATGAAGTAAAATAATAGGAACCAAAGTGAAAAGAAAGATAAGCATTAACTGAGTGAAAAAAAGTCATCAACAAATGTTTCAGCCAGCAGTCAGCAGCTCCCTGGTGCTAAAGGTCAGCCCGTCCCCTTCAATCAATCACCTAAAGCTTAGACTCTGCCTACTGTCCGAGCCCCTTCGTGGATATGCATGTACTCACAGCTTAAGAGTCCCCTAATTTTGTTGTTTGGAGAGACACTTCTTTGGGAAACAACCCCAGTGTTCTTATTTGCCGCAAGTAATAATAAACCCTTCATTCTCCCAGGGCGGGGGTGGGGGGATCAGCTGTCCCTAATGTAGAACCAGCCTGTGTAGTACTGCAAATACAAAGCCCTTCTAATTTACCCACGTTGGTCATTCTGATTTACATGATTTATATTCTGATTTTACGGACTAATTGTAAAGAGAGAAAGTTGTATTCTTTGAAAGGATGTGTATGACCTTGAGGAAGTCCATGTACTTTTCACGCTTCAGTTTTAAAAACTTGGCTTATACGTACAATAAGCATAATCCATAATTGTATTGGGGGCACACTGATGTTTCTTGCTACAACTGATGTGAACATCAGTTTACTTCACTAGGTTTATCTTTACATATACGGCATCAATTCTTTGTCCCAAGGTGTATGCCCTAAACTTTAATAAATCGTTGTTTCAATTCCACTTCAACTTTATCAGAAACATTTCCTGAACACCTATGATGTTAAAAGCACTGTTTTAAGCACTTACGTTGTTACAGAGTCGAATAAAACATAGCCCTATCTTTATGGATCTTGTCATTTGAAAGTGGAGGAAGTGAGTAGAAGGGGAATTAGGCACAATCCCCTATAGACATAAATCCCCTAATTTATGTCTATAAATTAGACCTATACACAAGAGACTATAAGACAAGACTATGTCTATACTACTCTACCCAGCAAGGCTCACGTTCAGATTCAGCAGAGAAATCAAAAGCTTTACAGACAAGCAAAAGCTAAAAGAATTCAGCACCACCAAACCAGCCTTAAAACAAATGCTAAAGGAACTTCTCAGGGTTGGGGGGCAGTGGAGGGGAGGCCACAACTAGAAACCACAAAATCACAAATGGGAAAGCTCACCAGTAAAGGCAAACAGAGTAATAGTACGAAATCACCCCCACACAAATATGGTATCAAAACCAGCAACTGTGAGAGTACAAATGAAGGAAATGGGAATTGCATTTGAAATTAAGAAACCAGCAACTTAAAACAACATTGTATATATACAGACTGCTGTATCAAAAACCTCATGGGAAATGCAAACCAGAAAACTACAATAGGTACACAAACAAAACAGAGAAGGCAAACCAAACACAACACTAAAGATGGTCATCAATCCACAAGAGAACAAAAGAGGAAGGGAAGAAAAAAGAGCTACAAAAACCTAAAGCAATTAAGAAAATGTCAATAGGAACATATATATTGATAATTACCTAAATGTAAATAGATTAAATGCACCAACCAAAAGACATAGACTGGCTGAATAGATACAAAAACAAGACCCGTATATATGCTGTCTACTAGAGACTCACTTCAGACCTAGGGACACATACAGACTGCAAGTGGAAAAAGATATTACATGCAAATGGAAATCAAAAGAAAGCTGGAGTAGCAATACTTATATCAGAAAAAATAGACTTTAAAATAAAGACTGTTCAAGAGACATGGAAGGACACTGCATAATGATCAAGGGATCAACCCAAGAAGATATAACAATTGTAGATATACATGCACCCAACATAGGAACACCTCAATATATAAGCCAAATGCTAACAGCCACAAAAGGGGAAATAGTAACACAATAATAGTGAGGGGCTTTAACACCCCAATTACACCAATGAACAGATCATCCAGACAGAAAACTATTAAGGAAACACAACACTTAAATGACACATGAGGGCTTCCCTGGTGGCGCAGTGGTTGAGAGTCCGCCTGCCGATGCGAGGGACACGGGTTCGTGCCCCGGTCCAGGAAGATCCCACATGCCGCAGAGCGGCTGGGCCCGTGAGCCATGGCCGCTGGGCCTGCGCGTCCGGAGCCTGTGCTCCGCAACGGGAGAGGCCACAACAGTGAGAGGCCCGCGTACCGCAAAAAAAAAAAAAAGACACATAAGACCAGATAGACTTAACTGATATTTATAGGACACTCCATCTGAAAGCAGCAGAATACACTCTCTTCTCAAGTGCACATGGAACATTCTACAGGACAGATCACATCTTGGGCCACAAATCAAGCCTCGGTAAATTTTAAAAATTAAAATCATATCAAGCATCTTTCTGTTCTGACCACAATGCTATGAGATTAGAAATAAATTATAGGAAAACTGTAAAAAACACAAAACATGGAGGCTAAACAATGTTACTAAACAACCAATGGATCACTGAAGAAATCAAAGAGAAAAAAAAATACCTAGAGACAGGGGCTTCTCTGTTGGCACAGTGGTTGGGAGTCCGCCTGCCGATGCAGGGGACACGGGTTCGGGCCCTGGTCTGGGAGGATCCCACGTGCCGCGGAGCAGCTGGGCCCATGGGCCGTGGCCACTGAGCCTGGGCGTCCGCAGCCTTTGCTCTGCAGCAGGAGAGGCCGCAGCGGTGGGGGGCCTGCGTATCGCAAAAAAAACCCCAAAACAAACAAACAAAAAAATACCTAGAGACAAATGACAATAAAAACACGATGATCCAAAACCTATGAGATGCAGCAAAAACAGTTCTAAGAGGGAAGTAGATAGCAATACAGTCTTACCTCAGGAAACAAGAAAAATCTCAAACAACCTAACTTTACACCTAAAGCAACTAGAGAAAGAAGAATAAACAAAACCCAAAGTTAGTAGAAGGAAAGAAATCATGAAGATCAGAGCAGAAATAAATGAAATAGAGACAAAGAAAACAATAGCAAAAATCAATGAAACTAAAAGCTGGTTCTTTGAAAAGATAAAGAAAATTGATAAACCTTCAGCCAGACTCATCAAGAAAAAGAGGGCGAGGGTGATGGCTCAAATCAATAAAATTAGAAATGAAGGGGCTTCCCTGGTGGTGTAGATGTTAAAAATCCACCTGCCCATGCAGGGAACAGGAGTTCAATCCTTGGTCCGGGAAGATCCCGCATGCCGTGGAGCAACTAAGCCCATGAGCCACAACTACTGAGCCTGTGTGCTGCAACTACTGAAGCCTGCGTGCCTAGGGCCTGTGCTCTACAACAAGAGAATCCACCACAAGGAGAAGCCCACGCACTACAACGAAGAGTAGCCCCCACTTGCTGCAACTAGTAAAAGCCCGCACGCAACAATGAAGACCCAATGCAGCCAAAAAAAGAAGAGAAAAACACATTTACAAATGAAAAAGAAGTTACAATGGACACTACAGAAATACAAAGGATCATAAGAGACTAGATAACCTAGAAGAAATGAACAAATTCTTAGAAAGGTACAACATTCCAAGACTGAGCCAGGAATAGAAAATAGAAACAGACCAATCACAAGTACTGAAATTGAAACTGTTATTAAAAAACTTCCAACAAACAAAAGTCCAGTACCAGATGACTTCACAGGTGAATTCTATCAAACATTTAGAGAAGAGTTAACACCTATCCTTCTGAAACTCTTCCCAAAAAATTGCAGAGGAAGAAACACTCCCAAGTTCATTTTATGAGGCCACTATCACCCTGATACCAAAACCAGACAAAGATACCACAAAAAAAATAAAATTACAGGCCAATATCACGGATGAACACAGACACAAAGATCCTCAACAAAATACTAGCAAACTGAATCCAACAACACATTAAAAGGAGCATACACCGTGATCAAGTGGGATTTATCCCAGGGATGCAAGGATTCTTCATTATTTGCAAATCAATTAATGTGATACAACACATTAACAAACTGAAGAATAAAAACCATATGATCATCTCAATAGATGCAGAAAAAATCTTTTGACAAAGTTCAACACCCATTTATGATAAAAACTATCCAGAAAATGGGCATAGAGGGAACCTACCTCAACATCATAAAGGCCATATACGACAAACCCACAGCAAACATCATTCTCAATGGTGAAAAACTGAAAGCATTTCCTCTAAGATCAGAGACAAGACAAGGATGTCCACTCTCGCCACTTTTATTCAACATAATTTTGGAAGTCCTAGCCACAGATATCAGAGAAGAAAAAGAAATAAAAGGAATCCAAATTGGAAAAGAAGAAGTAAAACTGTCACTGTTTGCAGATGACATGTTCCTATACATAGATAATCCTAAAGATGCCATCAGAAAACTACTAGAGCTTATCAATGAATTTGGTAAAGTTGCAGGATACAAAATGAATACACAGAAATCTCTTGCATTCCTATACACTAACAATGAAAGATCAAAAGGAGAAATTAAGGAAATAATCCCATTTACCACTGCATCAAAAAGAATAAAATACCTAGGAATAAACCTACCTAAGGAGGCAAAAGACCTGTACTCAGAAAACTATAAGATACTGATGAAAGAAATCAAAGATGACACAAACAGATGGAGAGATATACCAGTTCTTGGATTGGAAGAACCAATATTATCAAAATGACTATACTACCCAAAGCAATCTACAGATTCAATGCAATCCCTATCAAATTACCAACAGCATTATTCTCAGAATTAGAGCAAAAATTTTTACAATTTGTACGGAAACACAAAAGACCCAAGTAGCCAAAGCAATCTTGAGAAAGAAAAACATACGTGAAGGAATCGGGCGCCCTGACTTCAGACCATACTACAAAGCTACAGTCTTCAAAACAGTATGGTACTGGCACAAAAAAAGAAATATAGATCAATGGAACGGGATAGAATGTCCAGAGATAAACCCATGCACCTGTGGTCACCTAGTCTATGACAAAGGAGGCAAGAATATACAATGGAGAAAAGACAGTCTCTTCAATAAGTGGTGCTGGGAAAACTGGACAGCTACATGTAAAATAATGAAATTAGAACACTCCCTAACACCATACACAAAAATAAACTCAAAATGGATTAAAGACTTAAATGTAAGGTTGGGTACTATAAAACTCTTAGAGGAAAACATAGGCAGAACACTCTCTGACATAAATCGCAGCAAGATCTTTTTTTTTTTTTTTTTGGCAGTACGCGGGCCTCTCACTGCCGTGGCCTCTCCCATTGCGGAGCACAGGCTCCGGACGTGCAGGCTCAGCGGCCATGGCTCACAGGCCCAGCCGCTACGTGGCATGTGGGATCCTCGCGGACCGGGGCATGAACCCATGTCCCCTGCATCAGCAGGCAGACTCTCAACCACTGCGCCATCAGGGAAGCCCAGCAAGATCTTTTTTGATCCACCTCCTAGAGTAATGAAAATAAAAACAAAAATAAATGGGACCTAATTAAACTCAAAAGCTCTTGCACAGCAAAGGAAACCATAAACAAAACAAAAAGACAACCCACAGAATGGGAGAAAATATTTGCAAATGAAGCAACCAACAAGGAATTAATCTCCAAGATATACAAACAGCTCATGCAGCTCAATATCAAAAAAACAAACAACCCAGTCGAAAAAATGTGCAGAAGATCTAAACAGACGTTTCTCCAAAAAAGACATACAGATGGCCAAAAAGCACATGAAAAGATGTTCAACATTACTAATTATTAGAGAAATGCAAATCAAACTACAACGAGGTATCACCTCACACCAGTCAGAATGGCCATCATCAAAAAAATCTACAAACAATAAACACTGGGGAGGGTGTGGAGAAAAGGGAACCCTTCTACACTGTTGGTGGGAATGTACTTGGTACAGCCACTATGGGAACAGTATGGAGCTTCCTTAAAAAACTAAAAATAGAGCTACCATATGATCTAGCAATTCCACTCCTGGGCATATATCCAGTGAAAACCATAATTCAAAAAGATACATGCTCCCCAGTGTTCATTGCAGCTCTTTTTACAATAGCCAGGACATGGAAGCAACCTAAATGTCCATCGAGAGAGGAATGGATAAAGCAGATGTGGTACAGGACTTCCGTGGTGGTGCAGTGGTTAAGAATCCACCTGCCAATGCAGGGGACACGGGTTCAAGCCCTGGTCCGGGAAGATCCCACATGCCGCAGAGCAACTAAGCCCATGTGCCACACCTACTGAGCCTGTGTTCTAGAGCCCATGAGCCACAACTACTGAAGCCCACGCACCTAGAACCTGTGCTCCACAGCAAGAGAAGCCGCTGCAATAAGAAGCCCGCGCACCACAACAAAGAGTAGTCCCCATTCCCTGCAACTAGAGAAAAAGCCCGTGCGCTGCAATGAAGACCCAACGCAGCTAAAAATAAATTAATTTTAATTAAATAAAAAAGATGTGGTACATATATACAATGGAGTATTACTCAGCCATAAAATAGAACAAAATAATGCTGTTTGCATTATTTTGGATGCAAACAGCATTATTTTGTTCTATTTTATGGATGGACCTAGAGATTGTCATACTGACTGAAGTAAGTCAGACAGAGAAAGATATCATATGATATCACTTATATGTGGCATCTACAAAAATGGTACAAATGAACTTATATACAAAACAGAAATAAAGTCACAGATGTAGAAAACAATCTTATGATTACCAGGGTGGAAAGGGGAGGAGGGAGGGATAAATTGGGAGATTGGGATTGACATATATACACTATTATATATAAAATAGATAACTAATAAGGACCTACTGTATAGCATAGGGAACTCTACTCAATACTCAGTAATGACCTATATGGGAAAAGAATCTAAAAAAGAAGGGATATATGTATATGTGTAACTGATTCACTTTGCTGTACAGCAGAAACTAACACAACATTGTGAGTCAACTATACTCTAATTAAAAAAAAAAAGAGTAGACAAGACTATTACCTGCTTCAACCCACATTCTTTAAACCTCTTCCAGCTCTCTGATCAGAGCCTTTGTCGGCCCCTCATCTGTTATACCTCCCAATCTTTCTATCTACATCTTACCCATCCTTTCCTGCTACTCATTCCATAACCATACCCTCTTGTGAGATCCTCCCGTAGCATGTGATCTCTTTGGAACCTCTGCAGCCTTTGTGTATTCCAGTGTGATGGAAGTTATCACTGGAGGTTAAGTGGTGCCTTTAAGATACGCTGAGTCAACGGACTCTGTGAACATGCCCCAGGGAGACCCTGAACACTGGAAATCTGCCTGAGCTGCTGGGCGCCCACACCACTTTTGCTACTCAGACACTTACTCTGCTCTCATTTCTGGTTTCATTTGGGACTTCACATTTCTGATTCGTCCCATAAGAGTTCTCCATGCTTTGATCAGGCTGGAGAGAAAGTGTGTATGGGCACACACAAGCGTACCAAAGGGGAAACGATAACTGATGGGTTTGCCTTCATTTCTTCTCTTGCCTTCTTGTCCTCAGCTGCCTCTTAAAAATTCAGGTGCGGGACTGCAGGTGTTGAGGGGCTCACACACCTCCATCAGCCCTGCCCCTGGAGAGAGGCTTGGCCAAGGACAGGATGAGCCTGGTGCCTGTGGAGATACTCTGTGGTTGGCCTGACAGGAGGGTGAATCATGCTGGAAACCCTGTCCTTGGAGATTTGGGTCCTGTAGCTCCTGCCTTTGTTCCCTCTGCCCTGATTCTGATGGTGATAGGGATCGAATGTATTGCTGGCATCAGTGCTTGCCGATTACTCAAGGATCCTCACAGGACACCTCTGACCCGCAGCCCAAGTTCCATGGGGGTAGTAATAAACTCTTACTGCTTTGGAAGTGCAGCCCTCAGCTCAGACCCTGACCAAAAGCAGGTGATTCTTATCAGAGGCTGAAGGACAGGTTTTACCAGAGTTCCCATGCCCAAACTTGAAAAGCAAGTTCAGCTGCCCCTTACTCCACTCACTCGGGGTTCCATCCTATTCTTGAGAAAGGGTCAAATGCTCTACCTCTTTAATGACTCTTGAGATCACCGTGTGGCCTGGTGACCACTGGCTGCTGGTCACTGAGGCTGACCAACTATGCTGGTTTGCCGGGGACTTGGGATGTTCAGTGCTAAAACCAGGAAAGTCCCAAGCAGCCAGGGACAAGTTGATCAGTTTCTCAGAACTCTTGCTGTATTCAGAACCCTTGTATGTACAGGATAGTTTGTCCCCCGAGACTTGGATGGGGAAGGAGCAAGGAGGACCAGGACTTTTCATGATCACCATGTACCTGGACTGTATTCTAAGTCTTGTCAAAGTGGGATTTTGATAGTTATTTGTAGGTTGAGGACTGTATGAGTGGTCCAATTGGGCCAGTCTGAACCAGTCTGGACCAACCAAACTTCCCTCCACCATCCACTCCTTCCTACAAGGTCACAAGGGAAGCTATACTCACTGAGGATGAAGTGAGGCAAAGGGACACTTACTCTGGCTGGCACTTTGGCCCCAAACCCTATCGTCAAACTCCAGTGATAGGGCTTCCTCTGGCTGAATCAGAACGAAAGCACAAGCCCAAACCTCAGGTCAAACCACGCCAACGTGAGGAAGAGCCGTGCCAGCAAAGTCACCTGTGAACAGAGCCAAAGAAGGAGGCAGGGGTACGTGAGATAAAGAGTATTTGCCCCAATGGCCAAAATCGGGCGGGTCTCATGGCCAGGGCCGGGGGCGTACCAGTTGAGCCTGACACCAGGACGACCTCTTCTACCCCTCAACCCCCTGCAAGCACTGCCATCCAAAATCAGATAGCGACTGGGTCTCCAGGCCATGCCTTATTTTTCTGGAATCCTTATAGGCACAGGATCCAAACAGAGACTATGCATGTGCTCTGGGATCTTTAGCTATTTTTAAAGCTCTATCTCTATGTCTGTGGCCCATTAAAATGCTCTGATTTGACCAATTTACTGAGCTTGCCTCCTTTGCAGGGGGAGATGAGTTTTCCTCTGCTTTGGAAACCATTATTGTTTAAGTATTCACAGGACTGGTGGCTAAGAGCCCCGAGCTTTAGTATTTTTAGATATCTGTGATTGGCTTAAGGTGAAACACTGAACTTCTCAGTTTCCTTGCCTATAAAATTGACTGGACTAAATTTTGGGTACTAAGGTTTCTTCCGGCTTTGTGATTCATCTCTCTCTCTCTCTCTCTCTCTCACACACACACACACACACACACACACACACACTTACTGTGCATCATTTCTGGATGTTAACTCCAAAAGCCATGCCAAACTATATTAGAGCATGAGGTAAAAAGGAAAAATCAGTAGTACTTGTCCTCTATTTAAATACTGATATTTTGTTCATGGGTGTTTTTGCATTAATTTGGATTTTAATGCACTATTTAAAATCTTGACTGCTTGGGACTTCAGGCAGTGGTTAAGAATCTGCCTGCCAACACAGGGGACATGGGTTCAATCCCTGGTCCGTGAAGATACCACATGCCGCGGAACTAAGCCCGTGTACCACAATTACTGAAGCCCGCGCTCCCTAGAGCCCGCAGGCCGCAACTACTGAGCCCATGCGCCATAACTACTGAAGCCTGCATGATCTAGGGCCCGTGTGCTGCATCTACTGAGCCCCTGTACTGCAACTACTGGAGCCCACACGCCTAGAGCCCGTGCTCCGTAACAAGAGAAGCCACCGCAATGAGAAGCCCGTGCACCACAACGAAGGGTAGCCCCTGCTCACCGCAACCAGAGAAAGCCCACGCGCAGCAATGAAGACCCAATGCAGCCAAAAATAAAAATAATAAAAAAAATTTTTTTTAATCATGACCATAGAGAAACTAATGGTCATGACAGATCATTTAAAAATAAATAAAATAAAATCTTGGCTGCTGGATTTTTGGTACCCCCTTAACTTGTGTGCCCAAGGCAAGGCCTCACTTGCCTCACCCTAGTTCCAGCCATGTTAGCCCCTCTCTCCCCCTGGGTGATGAGGGAAGAGGGACTGCCACAGACAGGCAGAAAGAAGAGACTAATTCAGCTCGCTCTACGAAGTTACCAGGGCCAGCGGTAAGGGTTATTTTATGATTGGTAACCCACCTATAATTTCCAGTTGTTTATTTTGTTTCCCCCAGACTAATAATTCTTTGAGTATGGGGACCCTCATATCTATTTTTTTAAAATTCCTGCCCCCTGCATACCAAATGCCCAGCACAGAGTTAGGCACTGAATTATTAGAACAAAATGACAAGACACACACTGAATTCTAGACTTCACACCCACCCTTCTCTTGATCTTCCAGAATACGACTGTCATTAAAATTATTTTTAAGTTCAGACAATAAAAACACAAGCAGCTGGAAAACCAGAAACGTAAAACAGTGGCGTTGGTGCAATGTTATCAGATAACGAGAAAGAAATTTGGGTTTTATTCCTCGATTTTTTTCTTGCAGAGTCAAGAGGAGCAGAGGGAGGTAAGACCTAGACAAACAAGCCTCATGGGACTAAGATGATTCCAGAACGTCCTCACTCTGAGGAGGGGCACCATTCTTTGACCTAACAAACCAAAGAATGCCTGTTAACCACTGGCTTGAGGTAGGATCTGCAGGAAAACCTTCTAACCGCACTCACCGGGGCTTGGGATGGAGCGCAAAGGACTTAGTATTGCAATAGGATCTGTGAAAAGTCTGCATTAGAGGACATTTCAAAGGAATTTTATTTCTTTTAATTAGATGCACTAATAAAGACTAATAGCTATAAAAATAGATACGTGCTGAAGTGCTGGCATGCCTTTATCAAAGTCAATAAGAGATGATTGGTGTTTGGGTGCTATTGTGAGGGAAGGCACTGAACTGAATTCTCTACTTATTTGACCGCTAATTGGCTGTGCGCCCCTGAGCAAATCGCTTGCCCTCTCTATACTTCATTTTTCTTTATCTGTAAAAGAAGGTGTTGGACTATTTGGTCCAGCTGCTAAGATCCCCTTCTACCTCTGATATTATATAGGAGGGGCGCTATTCAAGGGCTGAGGGAAAGTTTGTTAAATATTCCCTCCTGTTGTCTTTCTGCCCTGTTGGCCTTTTTTCTTCTGGAGTGTCAAATTCTTAATTAGTAGGTTTCCAACCATGAAGGATACAAAGCTTTACTGTACATCTGGTTTTGGTTTTTTGCTTATTTGTTTTTGTGCATTTGGGAAGAATGGAGGTCTACCTTTGAAAGCAGAGAAATAGAGCTCGCTTAGGAAATCAAACTGAAGTCACACCCCCCCATGAAAATGAAATGGAAGCATGAAAGGTCCTGAAAATCTGGGACGCCATGCAAGGAAAGAACAAGAACCGTGTTGGTATTTTTTTTTTTTTTTTTTAAAGATTCTCATTTTATTTGCAACATCTCTGTGCTTCCTTTGTGGATTGCTCCATCTTTTTCAACTCTACGATGAGCTATTTTAAGACTCTGTTTTCCTTCTCTACGGTAATACTGTTCAGATAGGCAATTTAATTGTCATCATACTTTTTCTTAGTCTTTCAAGACCTTTCATTATGGTGAAATAATTTTAGGCACACCAAGCACAGATCCATTAAATACATTCCTTATTTCACTAACCAACTATTGTGGGTGGTAAAAATTAATTTCATTCCACCCATGATACTCACATATCTGTTCAATTTTTATAGCTGAGAAATGAAGGTTGCAACTAACTGAAGGCAAATGAGAGTCTCCTCTTAAAATGTTAAGTCTGTTGTTTCATTTATGCCAAGATGTATCCGAAGGAAAAAATCTATAAAAATACTTCACAAAATGAAAATGGCTCAGCAGTTCCAATCTCAGGGCGGACGCTGCAGAAGCTTTCCAGCCTGGATATGCTTAGGAATTAGAAGGCCCCTGTGTTAATACGCTGGAAGACAATCTGAGCAGATGTGTTTAAGCTCATCCCAGCGGGCAAGTCATTTCCACGCTTGCATGGTACCAACAAGATCAAGGTCCTGGGTTAAATCACCACTCAGCTCAGCCAATGTCACTCAATTCCACAGCTCAGGCTGTGGCCCTGACACCTCCCTGCCATTTCACACACCCCTATGGGAGGTCACAAATGAGAAGGGTAGGGGATGTGGAAGGAGTCAGTCAAACCCTTCCCTTCCAAGCTCAGGTCCTACCAACGAGGGCCAAGGAAGCCACCCTGACATTCGAGGGACAACACAGCATAACAGTGACGGGTCAGACCCATTAACTGTGGTTGGAAGGTGCACTGAAAAGGAAAACAGAGATCATCCCATCACACTGACAACAATGATCCCATTGGTAAGGGGTGTGGGTGCGGGGGATGTGCCTTTAGAGAAAAAGGGCAAAAGCCAGAGTTCTCTTTAGGGGGACAAGTGTCACAAGGCAAGAAAGGTCTAAGAACTGTCCCTGAAGATAAATACTTACAGAACCACCAAGGGCCTTGACTAATGTGAAGTTGGGACTGACTGGTAAGTGCTTCCTTATTTACAAGTCCCTTCCAGAGCCAACTCTGATTTACTTAACATCAGTGCCTCAGGTAGAAGAAGCGGTGTGCCAAGTTTTCTTTAGTCAGATTTAATTCCAGTTTCTGCCTTCAAATGTGCGCAAACTGCTCCAAAGGGTGCCACGAGCCTGGTGCTGGAACCCTGCTACTTTGTTTTCCTTCATCTCTTATTCTGCACTTTCTCATTTCTCTCCACCTTTCTTTCTAAAACCCAAATGGTTGACTGACGAGAGGACACGATCACTGATAAGAAGACAGTCAAAGAGGAAACAAGCAAAAAGCCCCCAAGTCACGTCCTGTGGCCCTGACATAAGTACTCAGGAGAGTCTGATGGAGTTCATACCAATGCTGAGTTTAGGGCTTCACAACATAACCAGGAAGATCACTGATGACTTTAAAGAAAAAATGAAGAAAAGGGCAATGAGAAGGCAGTTATATTTTTTCAGTCTATAAAAACCATGATTTCATTGTACTTCCATTTATACACTTACACAACACAACCCGATACCTTTATTTTTTTTTAATATATTAAATGGCGGCGAGCCATGTTAGACTGCAGAGAATTATAAGTGGAGTCTGCCTTAAAAAAGGGAAAAAAGAAGGTTTCTCTCAAGTGACAGTAAATTGGATAAATGCTATTTTTAGATGAAATATATCTAACTAATGTCCAGATGTGATTCTACCACATGAAGAGGAAAATGAATCTATCTAAAGCACTGAGCTGTACTTGAAAACATTTTGTAAAGATTTCTGGTAATAACGATTTATCATGGAAAGGCTTAGACACATGGTACTGACCAGCAGCCTCTGCGGCAGTTCCCTTGGGAACAACATCTGCACACATGGCTTCAACATGTAGATAATCCCAAGGTTTACATTCCTGATTTAATTGTTACTAACTCTCTGGGCTTGCAACTCATTGGCAGTGTCTCTCCACATGAGCAGAAAGGAATAGGGGAAGAAGAACACACGAATCAGGATTTCTGTGCTCAGCCAGTGGGGTGCTCACGTGGTTGGTGTCATGAGAGATCATCTGCTTGTTCAAAGGATGCTGCTTCTGCTCCAGACATTTCCGGACGTCCTACTCATTCACTCAACAAGTATTATTTAAATGACCTCTTTTTTTTTTTTTTTTTTTGACCTCACTGTGTGGCTTTCAGGATCTTAATTCCCTGACCAGGGATCGAACCCATGCCCACTGCCATGGAAGCTCAGAGTCCCAGTCACTGGACCGCCAGGGAATTCCCCCAACAAATATTATTTAGGTGCCTACAGTCATCAAGCTGAGCATGAAGTGATGAGCAGAACAAACACAGCCCCTGCCATCATGGTTATAGTCTAGTGGAATTTCTTTTGGTCCAGATTACAAGTTACAAGAGAAAATCAAATCTTATTACTTTGGTGACACAGACAGCGGTGCCACGTTTGATCACGGTCTTTGCTACTATGCATGACCCTGAATAACGTCTGGCCATTTGCAAAGTCAACCCCTGAAATATAGTCACTGCAGATGTTTAAAATAACATGACATTGGCTTTAAAAGAAGAGCTACAAACAAATCACTGGGCAGTGGCATCATCTCTAGAATAAAGGCATGGCCTCTCCAAGTGATTCTCTCTGCTGTTTCTGCTCCTACAAGGGAGTGAGGACATCTGCCTGAGGACAGCAGCAAGGTGGCAGGGAGGAAGCAGCAGCAAGGAGGAAGGTGGAGCAAGTAAGGCAGGTAAAGAATCCCTGGATAGAGGAGGGAGTACAGCTTTTATTGGGGGATAAAAGCAATAAATGAGGGGAGCTTCAGAGCTGAGCCCAGCTGCTTAAAAAACCTTGGCCAAGTGTGTAATGGAATCCATCAAAACAACTAGATGGGGAAGCGCAGGAACTGGCCTCACCTAGGGCCGGGGAAGGAAGTGGCTTCATGGGGCCATGGGCGTGTCAGGCACTTCTACTCTTGGTAGGAGTGGCCACAACTACCTTAAAATCTTCAAGACTGTCTGATTGGCCCCACCTTTGTCCCAAGAAGAGGATGAAGCCACCTAAGGATAACTATGTCCTCATTATGGACAGTCAATAAAAGGTGAAGATGGAACAGGGACTAATGACTTTATCTGACATGACTTTCTAATGATTTCTTAAATATCCAGTAGCTATGTGAAGTTGCATACATACGAAAAAATCCCCTTTTTATAACTGACAAATCATATGCGCCATTTTGCAGTTTAAGTGGTTTTCATTTACCAGTATTAGAGATGGATTTGCATGTAGCCCTCTAAACTCTCCTGCTCGAAGTCTCTCGCAAGTAGCCCACTCTGCAGAGAATAGCTGCAACCTGGGGTGTGCCTCACAGGCGTGAAGTCGAGCCGTTGAAGATATCAGGCCTGCAACATCAGTTTCACTCACATTACCCTCTACAGCTCAACTAACCAGGACAGGCCAGAGCTGGCTTCCTTTCCCTCCTCAAGAGCCACCCCACTGGGATGATCTTTTAAGCCAGAAACATACTTATTGTGTGCTTCCTGGCACCTTGGGTGATGCTGTTCCCCCGTAGGGACTCTAATGGAGTTGATCTCTTGATCTCCACCCCAATGCCCTGCTTTACACGGGTGGTTTTAAAATATACCTCAAGTAAAGCAATTATACTCCAATAAAGATGTTAAAAAAAAATAAAAAATAAAATATACCTCAAATATACATCTATGGGATGGCCTGGTGGGTAGGACCAGGCTTTCCCACTTGGGTACATACAGAGCTGCTAGCTAGCTAGCTATTTATTTATGGCTGCGTTGGGTCTTCGTTGCTGTGCACGGGCTTTCTCTAGTTGTGGCGAGAGGGGGCTACTCTTCATTGCAGTGCACAGCCTTCTCACTGCGGTGGCTTCTCTTGTTGCAGAGCACGGGCTCTAGAGCTCAGGCTCAGTAGTTGTGGCTCACGGGCTTAGCTGCTCTGCAGCATGTGTGATCTTCCCGGACCAGGGCTTGAACCCGTGTCGCCTGCATTGGCAGGTGGATTCTTAACGACTGCACCACCAGGGAAGTCCCTAGAGCTGCTATTTAAAAAAAAAAAAAAAAAAAAAAATCAGTTTCTTAAACTCGTCTCCATGCAAGATTTTGTTAGATAAAACAAAAAATTCGGAGGAGTTTCTATTATACATATTTAAAGAAAAAAAGGTGGGGTGCTTGAAATAGCTATTCTAGACCAAGAGTCAGCAGTCATTTCAACCATATATGGGATGAACAGGGCTAGACAATGGGGTAAGCAAATTCCTTCTGTAGTCTGTTAAACCCAAGGCAAGGACAAGAAAGAAAAAAACATGGGAAATCAATAAAAGAAGAGGAAAGTCAGAGAAAGAAAAGGATTAATTGCTGTAGTAGTGGTTTGGGGCCTTTCTCCCCAGAAAATGCACACTTACACATATTCACATAATACTTTGCAAACCATCCGTCAGGTTCTGTGGACTGTGGAGTCCCTCACCTAGGGCCCAGGTTGAAAATCTCCGTGGGAGGCCTCACCCACAGCAACAACCTTAAGTTACCCTATCAGTTACATAGTGTATCTGCTGTGAAGGCAAAATTCTGGATTCTTCATTTCTCTTTAATGCCACTCTGATCATATTTCCTAATTATCCGCATATGGATGCTGCTATGATCCACAATGAACCATACCCAAAATTTTGGACATGAGCTTTCAAATATTTTGTTCAGTATTCATCTGATTTAACAGGCTTTATCAGCTACTGTCCAATCCCTATCTATAGATCTCTAATCAAAAGAAATAACATAACCTGTCAGCTTCAGGTGAAGTCTACCACTTGCCAAATGTGTTTCAACACGTCATATAAATAGCTCCCCTTAGAAACATAAACAATTGAGGTTTTTGCTGGAGACATCTAATATTACTTGGTTACTTTAACAGCACTAGCCTCCTGGTGTCATCCTTAGGCCTCGGTGGTTGTTACTGAAACTTTTAATCCACCTTCTATTTAAAACCCTAAGACCAAGTAATCCACCAAGTCGTTACCCTATCGTGCTTGATCATTACCCAAAATAATCACTGCGTTTCTGGCCATCCGTCCTCTCTTGCACTAACAGAGCAGGGTTTAATTCCAGCACAGACTTTTCCTTCTGAGTTCCAGACTCACATAATCAGTGGCTTATATGTCCCAGACACCTTAAACTCAACATGCCTAAAGCTGGACTCTTCTTTCCTCCAGATCGACTTCTCCACCTGTCAACTTGCACCTACCATCATATAAACCATGCTTAAGACAAAGTTATTTGGACTTCTTCCGTCTTCTCCGCTCTCACATCCAGTAGGTGATAAGGTCTTAAGGAGTCCACCTCCATAGCCAAGCGCTTTAGTTCAGGTCTCCATCTTCCTTCTGGATTACTGCAGCAATCCCACTGGACTTTTAGCCCCTCTCCCCTCAATATGTTGCCAATGACCTTTCAAAATTACAAGTCTGATCTTGGAACCATTTCTACTTAAAATCCTTCAGTAGATTCCCCTTGCCTTCAAAATACAAACCAGACTCTTTACCATGGAATTCAAGGCTGTACCCATGCTACCCTTCACTCCCCGAGGCCGGCACCCAAAGCTTGGACCCAGTAAACACGTGCTATTCCTCTTAATAGGAAAGGCTGATCAAGAGGGGAAGGCCATCTTTCCTCTTGCTTAACACCTAGGCGTTCTTCAAAAATGCATGGAATGTTGACACTGGCACTATGTTGCTCTTGAATGCACATTTTATCATTTCTAATCCTCCCAACAATCCCCTGGGACTTGCAGAATTTGCTGAAAGTCACACAGCTAATGAGTAGCTAAACAAAGATTCAGATCCAGGGCTGCTTGATTCCACTGCATACAATCTTTCCATGAAGCCAAGATGCCCCACTTCAGAGCTGCACTCAGATGTCTTCTTCTACAGCCGCACCACCCCGCCACCCCGCCCGGCCCCACATCTGGCCTGTTCTTATAGCGCCCCACCTGGGCTTTCCTCTAACTGCCTCAGTAATATGCAGTGCAAGTGTTCCTGAGTCTCCGTCCTATGTTGTGAGCTTCTAGTTGGCAGAAGTTGGGCCTTTCAACTAGAAAAGAATACCTGTTCACAGAAGCTAAAATTTAACTAATATATCAGACTGTGAGTAGACCCACCCCCCACCCCCAGTGCAGCTTCTTACAAGTAACCAATGTTAACCTCCTTCTTGTATAACCTTCCAGAAATGTTCATGACTATGGAAATATACATACAAATACTCTTTCCGCCAACAGATGGGCTCATACTGTATATACTTCTCTGCAATTTGTTTTTTTCCTTAAAACTACATCTTAGACATTTTTCTACATCAGTATGTGTAGATCTACATCTTTTTTTATAGAAATAAATCCATGTATACTACTTTCACAATTCATATAAAGGAATAAGACTCACTGTTTAAAGGTTATAAAGTCAGTGTGGAAAAGAAAAATAAGTCTAGCAATGTGCTGTTTACAAGAGAAACACCTAAAACATGAGGCAGAAAGATTAAAAGTCAAGGGATTCCCTCCTACACTGTTGGTGGGAATGTAAATTCGTGCAGCCACTATGGAGAGCAATAAGGAGGTTCCGTAAAAAACTAAAAATAGAGCTACCATATGATCCTGCAATCCCACTCCTGGGCATGTATCCAGAGAAAACCATAGTTCAAAAAGATGCATGCACCCCAATGTTCATTGCAGCACTATTTACAATAGCCAAGACATGGAAGCAACCTAAATGTCCATTGATAGATGAATGGATAAAGAAGACGTGGTACAGAACAAAAAATTTCACAATTCGTATGGAAACACAAAAGACCCGATAGCCAAAGCAATCTTGAGAAAGAAAAACGGAGCTGGAGGAATCAGGCTCCTTGACTTCAGACTATACTACAAAGCTACAGTCAGCAAGACAGTATGGTACTGGCACAAAAACAGAAATATAGATCAATGGAACAGGATAGAAAGCCCAGAGATAAACCCACGCACATATGGTCACCTTATCTTTGATAAAGGAGGCAATAATATACAGTGGAGAAAAGACAGCCTCTTCAATAAGTGGTGCTGGGAAAACTGGACAGCTACATGTAAAAGAATGAAATTAGAACACTCCCTAACACCATAAAAAAAAATAAACTCAAAATGGATTAAAGACCTAAATGTAAGGCCAGACACCATCAAACTCTTAGAGGAAAACATAGGCAGAACACTCTGTGACATAAATCACAGCAAGATCCTTTTTGACCCACCTCCTAGAGAAATGGAAATAAAAACAAAAATAAACAAATGGGACCTAATGAAACTTAAAAGCTTTTGCAGAGCAAAGGAAACCATAAACAAGATGAAAAGACAACCCTCAGAATGGGAGAAAATATTTGCAAATGAAGCAACTGACAAAGGATTAATCTCCAAAACATACAAGCAACTTATGCAGCTCAGTATCAAAAAAACAAACAACCCAATCCAAAAATGGGCAGAAGACCTAAATAGACATTTCTCCAAGGAAGATATACAGATTGCCAACAAACACATGAAAGAATGCTCAACATCATTAATCATCAGAGAAATGCAAATCAAAACTACAATGAGATATCATCTCACACTGGTCAGAATGGCCATCATCAAAAAATCTACAAACAATAAATGCTGGCGAGGGTGTGGAGAAAAGGGAACCCTCTTGCACTGTTGGTGGGAATGTAAATTGATACAGCCACTATGGAGAACAGTATGGAGGTTCCTTAAAAAACTAAAAACAGAACTACCATATGACCCAGCAATCCCACTACTGGGCATATACCCTGAGAAAACCATAATTCAGAAAGAGTCATGTACCAAAATGTTCACTGCAGCTCTTTTTACAATAGCCAGGACATGGAAGCAACCTAAGTGTCCATCAACAGATGAATGGATAAAGAAGATGTGGCACATACATACAGTGGACTATTACTCAGCCATAAAAAGGAATAAAAGTGAGTTATTTGTAGTGAGGTGGATAGACCTAGAGACTGTCATACAGAGTGAAGTAAGTCAGAAAGAGAAAAACAAATAGTGTATGCTAACACATATATATGGAATCTTAAAAAAAAAAAAAGAAAAAAAATTATCAGAAGAACCTAGGGGCAAGACGGGAATAAAGATGCAGAACTACTAGAGAATGGACTTGAGGGTACAGGGAGGGGGAAGGGTAATCTGGGACAAAGTGAAACAGTCACATGGACATATATACACTACCAAACGTAAAATAGATAGCTAGTGGGAAGCAGCTGCATAGCACAGGGAGATCAGCTTGGTGCTTTGTGACCACCTAGAGGGATGGGATAGGGAGGGTGGGAAGGAGGGAGATGCAAGAGGGGAGAGATATGGGGACATATGTATAACTGATTCACTCTGTTATAAAGCAGAAACTAACACACCATTGTAAAGCAATTATACTCCAATAAAGATGTTTAAAAAAAGTTAAATAAAGTAAAAAAAAACAAAGAAGATGTGGTATATATATACACAATGGAATACTACTCAGCCATAAAAAAGAATGAAATAATGCCATTTGCAGCAACATGGATGGACCTAGAGATTATCATACTAAGAGGAGTAAGTCAGAGAAAGACAAATATCATATGTTATTGCTTATATGTGGAATCTAAAAAAAAAAGATGCAAATTAACTTGTATACAAAAAAGAAATATACACAGAGACATAGAAAATAAACTTATGGTTGCCAAAGGGGAAAGGAGGGGAAGGATAAATTAGGAGTTTGGGATTAACATATACACACTACTATATATGAAATAGATAATCACCAAGGACCTACTGTATAGTACAGAGAACTATACTCAGTATTTCATAATAACCTATAAGGAAAAAGAATCTGAAGAAGAATATATGTGTGTGTGTGTATATAACTGAATCGCTTTGCTGTAAAACTGAAACTAACACAACATTGTAAATAAACTATACTTCAATAGAAAAAAGCACACAAAAAGGGGAAAAAAGACCAATAAAAGGCAAAACAAAACAAAAAAATGTTCTAGAGAGCCCTTTAAAAAAAATTTGAGGGATTCATTGAATAAAAGAATACATGAATGTGTGTGTGTGTGTGTGTGTGTGTTTAAATAAATAAATGGAGGAGAAGGGAAATTTCTGCCTTACAGAAAAAAACTAACCAGTAAGTATGGGAGGAATGTTGGAAGTAGAAAACTGCCATTTGGCAACCATCATAGTAATAACTGATTCAAGCAAGAATCATTAATTTTTACTAAAGGGTAATCATTTGAGGAATAACAGCTTATTTACAATTGTCTCAAAATCCCTCTCCACAAGAAAGAATGAATTTACAAATTACAAAAGGAAAAATAAGAACTTTCCAATGAAGATACTGACAGGCACCACCCTAACCAAGTGATCTAAATTGGCAGCACAATTAATGTGCACATCATCTGATATCAAGCACTAAGAAGGACACAGCATTACTTCTGGGGTAGTTCTGTCAAAATATATAACCTGAATATCATCATGAATAAACATCAGACACACCCAACTCAAGAGACATTCTGCAAAATAACAGGCCAGATCCTTCAAAAATGTCAAGTTCATGAGAGACAATGAAAGCACTAAGGAAGCATTTCAGATTTAGGGTAGCTAAAGAGATGTAACAACAGAATGCAACCTGTGATTCAGGACTTTCTTTTGCTATAAAGGACATTACTGGGACAAATCTCAATGGCATTCCAAAATTACAAATCTGATCTTGCAACCACTTCTACTTGAAATCCTTTGCCTTCAAAACATAAAGCAAACCTGTTAGCATGGAATTCAATACTCTTCGTAACCTGTCCCATCTGTAAATACTTCGGTATGTATCTCTAAGCAATGACTTTCTTGTTGTTGTTAATGTAGCCATAATTTCAGCCAGGGCTGGATGTGGGAGCTATCAGAGACCCAAGCAGGGCCTGTGTACCAGCCTCCACCATCTGGAAGCACAGGGGTGCCCTTGCTATAGATGAGCTGAATTCTGGATCTCTAAGAATGATGCTAGTTGGTACTTTTAACCCCCCTTCCCTCCAGGTGATTACAGCGTGTAGTTGGCCCCTGCCAACCACTCCATTCTCCTCTCCCACCCTCCACTGTTGAGCTCTGTGAGATCACAAACCATAATTCTGGGAACCCTCAGTCTTTTTTTTTTTAAAATATATTTTAACTTATTTTTCATTTTTGGCTGCACTGGGTCTTCGTTGCTGCACGCAGTCTTTCTCTAGTTGTGGCGAGCAGGGGCTACTCTTTGTTGCGGTACGCGGGCTTCTTATTGCGGTGGCTTCTCTTGTTGCGGAGCACGGGCAGTAGGCATGCGGGCTTCCGTAGTTGTTGCACGCGGGCTCAGTAGTTGTGGCTCGTGGGCTCTAGAGCTCAGGCTCAATAGTTGTGGCGCATGGGCTTAGTTGCTCCACGACATGTGAGATATTCCTGGACCATGGCTCGAACCCATGTCCCCTGCACTGGCAGGTGGATTCTTAACCACTGTGACACCAGGGGAGTCCCATCTGGTTCCTTTTTTTGTGTGTGTGGTACACAGTCCTCTCACTGTTGTGGCCTCTCCCGTTGCGGAGCACAGGCTCCGGACACACAGGCTCAGCGGCCATGGCTCACGGGCCTAGCCGCTCCGCGGCATGCGGGATCTTCGCGGACCAGGGCACGAACCCATGTCCCCTGCATCAGCAGGCGGACTCTCAACCACTGCGCCACCAGGGAAGCCCCATCTGGTTCCTTTTTGCTTAATAATTCCTTCTTCAATTCATCTCTCCCCTTCCACATTTCACTATAAGTACTCAGGAGGAACCAAGCTTTTCCTTCAATAGTTTCC
The DNA here is from genome assembly GCF_963924675.1 of Phocoena phocoena. Taxonomy (NCBI): domain Eukaryota; kingdom Metazoa; phylum Chordata; class Mammalia; order Artiodactyla; family Phocoenidae; genus Phocoena; species Phocoena phocoena. The sequence goes on from NC_089237.1 coordinate 15,410,531, forward strand.
TTAGAAATCTCAGCTAAGCATCCAATTTTATCATTCACAAGTCCTACCTTCCACAAAACACTAGAACACAGTTCAGCTAAGTTCTCTGCCAAATTATAACAATTATAACCTTTCCTCAAGTTTCCAGACACCTGTTTCTCATTTCTGTCCCAGATCTCACCAAAATCAATTGTAACATATTTCTAGCGTGCACCTCAAAACTCTTCCAGCCTTTACCCATTACCCAGTTCCAAAGCTGCTTCTACACACACAGGTGTTTGTTACAGCAGCACCCCACTTCTCCGTACCAAAATCTGCTTTAGTCAGATTGGGCTGGTATAACATAGACTGGGTGACTTACCCAAAATTTATTTTCCCACAGTTCTGGAGACTGGAAGTCCAAGGTCTAAATACAGCAGGGTCAGTGTCTGGTGAGGGCTCTCTCCCTGTGTTGCAGAAGGCCATCTCTTGCTATGTCCTCACATGGCAAAGAGCAAGCAATCTCTCATTCACTCTTCTTCTTATAAAACCAGTAATCCCATCATGAGGGCCCCACCTTCATGACTTCATCTAACCTTAATTCCCTCCCAAAGGCCTCATCTCCAAATATTAACACATTGGGGGTTAGGGTTTCAACATATGAATACGGCTCACAGCATTGTCTAAAATTTTTCTGTCTTGCCGGGCTGCTCCTTTTCCAATCCTTTGGGTAGAGACAGCAGGCTTTTGTTGAGGTTTCCTTGTCTGCTTCTATTGGTGTTTCCAGGTTGCAGGCTTTCTTCAGCTCCAAGTCTGGGGTGTATGAGGAAAAAAAGAAAATCCAAGAAACTCACCGCCATATTGTTTTTCAGGTCCCAAAGTCCCTAGCCATTCTGCCTTTTCTCCACCTTTCAGAGTCTTCTTTTGTTTTCTATATAGTGTCCAGTGTTTTCAGTTATACTTAGTGGAAAGAATAAGGAGAAGTATATCTACTCTACCTTCCCTGTTACTTTATTCCTTTAAAGAACTCTACTAGGGACTTCCCTGGTGGCACAGTGGTTAAGAATCCACCTGCCAACGCAGGGGACACAGGTTTGTGCCCTGGTTGGGGAAGATCCCGCATGCCACAGAGCAACTAAGCCCGTGTGCCACAACTACTGAGCCTGCACTCTAGAGCCCACGAGCCACAACTACTGAGCCCACGTGTCACAACTACTGAAGCCTGTGCACCCAGAGCCTGTGCTCCGCAACAAGCCACCACAATGAGAAGCCTGTGCACCACAATGAAGAGTAGCCCCCCTCTCGCCACAACTAGAGAAAGCCCGTGTGCAGCAGTGAAGACCAGATGCAGCCAAAAATAAAAAATAAATATATTTTTTTAAAAGAGCTCTATTGGAGGGCTGTGCCATAGTTTACTGATGACCATTTAGGGTTGGTAATAAATGTCACTTTTTCCTACTGAAAACAATGCTGCAATAAACAAGGGAGTCGACTGTTGGGGTTTTGCTTGTTTTTCATTTCTCTATACCAGGGCTCAGTAGTGCCAAGCCACATAGCAGGTAAGTAATAAATGTTTATTGAATGAATAACTGCATTGACTGAATGGCTTCATTCTTTACCTCATGTGCCCTTAAATGCATCAAAGATTCTTACCACTTAAAAACCTCAACAATTGGGCTTCCCTGGTGGCGCAGTGGTTGGGAGTCCGCCTGCCGATGCAGGGGACACAGGTTCATGCCCCGGTCCGGGAGGATCCCACATGCCGCGGAGCGGCTGGGCCCGTGGGCCATGGCCGCTGAGCCTACATGTCCGGAGCCTGTGCTCCGTAACGGGAGAGGCCACAACAGTGAGAGGCCCGCGTACCGCAAAAAAAAAAAAAAAAAAAAAAAAAAAAAACCCTCAACAATTCGAACTGATTTGACTAAAAATTAGCTTATTAATTGATAAAGACTTGATCTATGCCTTCTCCATCAGTTGTTGCACTTTGACTGAAAGAACTTAGCTTTCTAGGTATGGGAGCAAATATGATTAGAAGGAAATTCATCAAAACAAAATCCCAATGTGAACTCTGGGATTACGGGTGATTTACATTTCCTTACCTTCTAAGTTTTCTACAATGATCACACTTTATATCTGTAAAGAGTAAAACAGTAAGTTATTCTTAGAGTGAAAAGCTTTTAAAACTCAGTGGACTGAAGCTGTGGTCATCGGTGGAGGGTCTGGAGTCTCCATAAATAACACCATGCTGTGGGTATATTTACTGGTAATCCTGGCCCTGCATTAACTTGGAAATAGATATGGGAGTATAAGTGAAATATATCACTTCACCAAAAGCATCATGGCATGTAAGGGAGACAGGCCTACAGGTAAACGCACAGAAGATTCACACAGCTGTACCGGTGTTGGTCAGATGAGTGGGCAACTTGGGTGGCAGATGAATGATAAAAGCTGAGGTTTGTTGAGCCCTTACCTCATGCCAGGTACTGTCCTGGGTGCTGTACGTGAAGCGATGGCCTCAAAACAACACCTATTCTGAGATGAGAAGATGGAGGCAGAGCTGCCTTATGTGATTGCCGCAAGTCACACAATGCAAGCAGAGGAGCTAGGATTCAAAGCACAGGAAGCATGGCTTCAGAACCCAAACTCTGAATTTCAAGGGTGTCAAGATCTCCTCTGCTCTAAAAATGCCTCCTCCTCCAGCTGTCTATTGATTTGCCATACCTGCCAAAAGCAGCATTAAAGTGCTTCTGGACGAAGGGTAGATGCAACGAATCCTGTCCATGGGAGTTCTGTGTGGGCACATAACATCCCCATGACATTTCCCTGATGGCTCACTACCGATTTGCCACTCCCACTGTTTCTGGAACACACCCCATGATTCGCCTTCACCCTTAACTTCTGACCATTACTAGACCTTTGCCTTTGGAATGGGTCCCAGCCACCTCACACCTCATCAGCTGCACATCACGCCTCCTCGGGTCCCCTCCTCAGGTTCTGGTGTAGCTGCTTCTCATATTCATTCACATATTTAGTCCCTCTGCTAGGGGTTGACAATATTGGGTTTATTCCTCTGGTTTTGGTCCCTGTGAAAACATAGTATTCCTAGAGAGATGCACCAAGTCTCATTAGTATTTTCTCCAGTAAACTCATGCTAAGGTGTAATTACCTGGGCCAGAAAATAATAGGCTATGAATCTGTTAAAAATGGAAGGGATGATTTTGATGATGATGTTGGTTACTTGAGCGATACCTGTGAGGTTCTAGACCCTTCACATGTATTGTCTTCTACAATCTTCACAGCCTTGGCAATGATATTTCCCTTTTACAGATGGAGAACAAAAGGCTCAGAGAAGTTAAATAAGATTCTATAGGCAAGACTCAAATGCAGGTCTGTCTGGTTTGCAAAACTAGAGTTCTTCCCCCATTTCTGTGCTTGTACACGGGGGTGGAGGATTGGGAAAAGAAAGTAAAAAGTTGAGGACTCCATGTACTGTCTATATATACAAATATACTATAAGCCCATTACTGGGCATCATCTACCAGTTTTTTGGCCATTAAGAGACATTCAGTGGCTCACAAACTTTAGGTGATATATTTATACACACACACACACACACTATATATATATGTATATTTCTTGAAAAATAAGAATGATATCCTGCCAAGAACCACTGCGGGAAAAAATCTAAACAAAATTGACTCTGCCCAATGAATTAGAACACTGCCTTCAGTGTATAATATTTCTTCTGTGCCTTCTAAATCATTTTTGCAGAAAACTAAGTTAATATTTCACATTTGGGAAGCAGAGATTTCTAATTCTATTTGGTCTTTCCAAGGCTTGAGCTAAACAGTATGGGTTGTATTTGTTTGCTCTAGGCCAGTGGCTCTCAAAGTGTCGTCCATGGGCCTTGGGGATCTGTGAGACCCTTCCAGGGACACCCACAAAATTAAAACTCTCTATAATAATACCAAGATGCTATTTGCCTTTCCTCTGTGTTGAAATTTGCACTGATATTAAACAACGGTGGGTGAAACTTCTGGTGTCTTAGCGTAAATCAAGTCAGTGGCACCCAACTGTACCAGTATGAAAGGTTCATTGATTTTAGAGAATGGAAAGACAAGCCACAGACTGGGAGAAAATATTTACAAAATGCATATCTGATTAGAGACTAGCATCCAAAATATACAAAGAACTCTTAAAACTCAACAATAGTAAACAACCCAATTAAAAAATGAGTAAAAGATCTCAGACACCTCACCAAAGAAAATACAGATAGCAAATGAGTACATGGAAAGATGCTCAACATCACATGTCATTAGGTAATTGCAAATGAAAACAATGAGATACTACGATATACCTATTAGATGGCTAAACTTTTTTTAAAAAAACAAAACTGATAACACCTAATGGTGGCAGGCATGTGGAACAACAGGAAATCTCATTCATTGCCGGTAGGAATGTGTAACGGTTCGGCCACTTTGGAAGAGAGCCTGGCAGTTTCTTACAAGCCTAAAATAAACATAGTCTTACCAGAGCACCTAGCGATCACACTCCTTGGTATCTACCCAAATGAGCTGAAAACTTATGTCCACACAAAAACCTGCACACAAATGTTTATAGCAGCTCTGTTCATAATTTCCCCAAACTGAAAGCAACCAAGATGTCCTCAAAAGGTGAATAGATAACAAACTGTAATACATTCATCAATGGAATATTACCCAGCTATAAAAAGAATTGAACTCTCAAGGCATGAAAAGACATAAAGGAATATCAAATGCATATTGCTTAGTGAAAGAAGCCAATCTGAAAGGGGTGTATACTGTATGATTCCAACTGTAAGATGTTCCGGAAAAGGCAATACCATAGAGATCATAAAAAGATTAATAGTTACCAGAGGTTCGGGGGGAGAAGAGAAGGGATGAGTAGGTAGAGCACACGATTTTTAGGTCAGTGAAACTATTCTGTATGATACTGTCATGGTGGATACATGACATGAATTTGTCAAAACCCATAGACCTATATGCCACAAAGAGTAAACTCTATTGTAAACCATGGACTTTAGCTAATTATAACATACCATTACTGGCTCATCAATTGTAACAAATATACCACACTAACGCAAGACGTTATAACAGAAGAAACTGAGAGGGAAAAGCGTTTATGGGAACTCTCTACTACTTGCTCAATGTTTTGTAAACCTAGAACTTCTCTAAAAATGTCTGTTCGTCTAAAAAATAATAAACGTCCAGTGATAGGATTTCAGATTCCTCATTAAACTAACCTTTAAGAAGCTACCACTTGTTGAGTCTGGTTTTGGTGTTCAAAGAAGAATATTCATAATTATTTGAAAAGGCTGTTAAAATACTCTTTTCCAATTACATATCTGTGTTGGGCCAGATTTTCTTCATCTACTTTAACCAAAGCAACATATCACAACAGATTGAATGAAGAAGCAGATATGAGAATCTTCTTTCTATTAAATCACACAAAATCTAAAAATAATCCCTCTTCTCACTAAATTTTTTTAAGAAAATAGTAATTTTTCTTTTGAAATGTTATGAATGTTACATGCAATGTTTAAGTTATTTTAAAACAAATAAATATTTTTATATATATTTTTAAATGGTCTCAGTTTGCATTTCTTATACAGTAAATACTGATAGATATAGTGCACACAAAGGAAAGCTCTTTGGGGTCTTCAAAAACATTTTAAGAGTATAAAGGGGTCCTGACGAAGTGAGAGAGTAGCATTGACCTATATACACTACTAAATGCAAAATGGATGGCTAGTGGGAAGCTGCGGCATCGCACAGGGAGATCAGCTCAGTGCTTTGCGACCACCTGGAGGGGTGGGATAGGGAGGGTGGGAGGGAGATGCAAGAGGAAGGGGATATGGGGATACATGTATATGTATAGCTGATTCACTTTGTTGTACAGCAGAAACTAACACAACACTGTAAAGCAATTATACTCCAATAAAGATGTGGAAAAAAAAGGGAGGGGTGGTCCTGAGAACAAAAAGTTTGGGAACTGAGGCTTCGGGCCTATGTGGTCTGATTAAACTTTAATTTTTAGGCTGTTTTCTGGACCATTTAACAAGTGATGTACTAATAGCAACTGCATCTAATAGTTAAGTGGAAGCTGCCAATATCCAGAAAGTGGCCATCAGGGCTGTCCGGGCATATGCAAAAAAGATATGTATGCTAAGCATATCTTTTTTCAAGTGTGAATTTGGAATTTGTTCAATTTTCATTCTTCTGTTATCTTCCTTTATAATGAAACATTGCAAAGAATATAATAAAACATGAAGATAAATAAAAAAACAGTGCAAGTCAAATTTATGGTGTGGGAACATAAGGCTTGCTATTACAGCTTTTAATGGCAGATAGTTTACAATAAACATTGGGCCTAGCCTGGTAGAAAATAGTCACAGACAGGAGGTAATTACTTGTCCATCTCCAAGCATCAGAAGCTCTGGAGTCCCTCCAGCTGAATAATGCAGATCTGCCAACTGTCACTCACTTGGACTAATGCTTTTTTTGGTGGTTGTTTTAATTAAATTGGAAAAAAAGAACATAAGATAAACCTCCCTCTGAAAGTGCTAAAATTCCACGGATGGATAAATCCATGGCCCATCCCTTTACACTGTATTAGTCTTGAGTAAATCACAGAGGCTCCCATAAATAGAGTCACAGAGGGGAATGGAATGTATATGGTGTTAGAAAGGGCTTGTTACCAGCAAATCTGAATATTATAGTGATGGTTCTATAAACAGTAAGAGAAAAACAGCTAGATCCCTATACAGATAACAAGAATATAAATGGACCTTTTAACGAGCTTTGCATCATCACATATGAAATAATAAATACACCCAAACAGAGATAAAAAGAGGAAGAGCAAAATTATGCAAAAATTCTGTCGTTAAGATTTGTGGGCAGCCTGGCTCAAAATAGAAACGAAGCAGCTTTCCAAAGACTCGAAGATTTTAGATAAAGAAAATACAATCGCTCTAATTCTTGTTTAATCTTGTTGCCTTCAGATTTTGTCAGAAACTCTTACCCACCTCTGGTTATTTGAGGACAGGGGAACTGTTCACAGAAATATACCTGAAACAGATTCTCACACGTAGAAATTCTAATTTTAAGCCTTTTACATTTAAAAAAAAGAACCATGGCAAAATTCAAGGTTATGTGTAAGGAGAATAGCCAAGATACAAATGCCATGCATATTTTACGTTAATCTCCAATATGCTTCACAAATAACTTACATTTATCTTTGCTGTATACTTTGGATTAAAGGGTAATTTAGCGTCAATTCTTAACTTGTTAACGAGAAAGGCTTCAGGTGTTATTAGTATCTTCGATTATTTGAAATCAAGGGCTCTTGAAGCCACACTGTGTTTTTAGCCAGGATGTTTTCTTCTTGAAATAAAGAGTAAGGGTAAGTCATTCTAATTTTTATTTGGATTATCATTTCATTGGCTAAGAGGTTGCCCCAGGACTTCAATGGAAACTTCCATTTCATTTCACAGTGAATGAAAACATTTTTCCTTATACAGCCCTGCATAGCAGAACTAGCTTATCCCATGGCAATGCTAATAATAGCCTGACTTGTTATATGTTCAAAAAGAATTTAAAAATAAATAATGCTAGATCTTAGGAACTGTAATGATCTCTACTTTCAATTTCTGATGAAAATGTATGACATATCACAGGTGCCAAACCCAAAAGAAGTAATGTGGACAGTGAGAAAATGAATAAAATTTAAAAAGAAACTGAGGTACTGAAACGGAGCAAGACCCTATTGTCCTTCCCCACACCCACCCCGCAACCCCCGTCTTCCTCCTGCCTTTATTCTGTAGAAGAACTTTAGCCAAAGAGAAATGAGAAAATACAGAAGCAATGGAAAGCAGTCAAACTGGACAAAATAATAGTTTAATTATTAAGCAAAGTCAAGGACCTTTAGTTCCTCCTCAAGGGCTATAGATAATATTCGGAGCCATATCCTTTGAGCTGTTTTGTAGATACTGAAACTCCCACCAGGTGGAAGAAGTTAACTACATGATGACCAGACTGTAGCCATGACAGAAGCTGCCACCATTCCGAGAACTGGCCTCAAGGAAACGGGAACAAACCGACTGTGGAACTGAACTGTTCTTAAAACAATCAAGGTGATGTTGATCAGACCAACACATGACCAATTTCAAAATGGCTGTCAGAGCTGGCTGTGCTGTCTCTGCATGTAGCCCCCTCCCTCCTCCAAAGGCTCTTGCCCACTGGTTGTCGGGGGTGGGGGGGAAGAGGGCGCGGGGAGTCGGCCTTTGGACAGGAGTCCGAGCACCCCAGCCCCTTGCCGGCCTCTGAAATAAAGCAAACTTTCGTTTCCACCAAGCTTGACTCTTTACTGTCTTCAGAGCTGTGAGCAGCCGGACCCCACTTTTGGTAACGGTACTAGTTTTCGTTCTGGTACTGATGCTTGCTTTCAACAGCTTCACAGGGTCAGGGCAAAAGTAAGCATGATGGCATGAGACCAATAAGACTCAATATTGAGTATGAAGAAGTCCTAGATTTAACTAAAAGTTTGCACTCGGAACACTTACAGGTAGAAGAGACCTCATGAATGGACTTTAAAATCTGACCTTTACAGTGTTTTTCCAAAAATTGAATTGGTTGCCGACATTCACAAATCCGGATATTTCACAAAAACAGAAATAAACAAAGACCTACATTTCTGTCTTCCGGAGCAACTGAGCAATCAGCAGTCCTGGCAACACAGCACCAACGTTGCTGCACCCTGGCAGAGGGACAGGAGCTGGGCCTTGGCGGTTCTCCTCCCAGGGGCTCAAGAGTTCCCCCAGCCCACTTTGCGCATGTGCACGTGCATTTCCTGCTTGGTGTTTGGCTATATTTGCATGTGAGGCCCCTTTGGATGAAACACTTGCTCCACCTGTGAGTCAGTGAAGACACCTGATCAGACTCCGGTGTTAGCTTCTTCTGGGTTCCTCCCTATCCTTTCCAATAAAATCCAATATTCACTGTAGAGTTTCAGATCCTGATTGAATCTAAAATGAGAGGCATTTAGGGCCATTGCTCCAGATCAGAATCACTTCCAAGTTATCACTGATCTGGAGATTTTCTGGGAAGTAAGGACTCAAAGCCTTTACTAGAAGTGTTTGTCTAATCTAGGTTGAGCTGGGTAATGTATCTCGATTCAGAGCAAGAGTAATTCTGGGACCAAACAGGAAAAAGGCTGGTGATGGAGGCATCATTGAAATGTCTCTGTATACGAGGTGGGGAAGAGAAGAATTCCTGGATTCTGGACCCCACTCTGCCTCTAACAACCTGTGTGACCTGAGGTGAGTCATTTCATCCTTAGCCTCTGTTTCTTCCCCTAAAAAATGAAGGGGATGTTTCTGAGTTCAGAGCCCAGGCCATACATTAGAATCACCTGGAGGATTTTTTTTTAAATACTGATGGTCCAGATCACCTGAGTCTGATTCTCTGAGATGGGGGTCCAGGAATCAGTATTTTCCTGACACTCCCCTCTGTGATTCTGAGGTACAGATAGGGAAACGGTGCAACATTGTCTCCAAGGAGAGACATGATTCCACCGGATCTCCAATTTTCCTTCCCATTCTCCAATTTTGTGGTCTCAGGCATTGGGAGTGGGTGCTTCTTAGCCATTTGTTCTGTTAATTTCTCCTTTATGTTGGATTGCTGGCAAAGGCTATACATTTCACCCTTAAAAAAAAATTTTTTTTTTCATTAAATCACTAAAAGAAGCCTGGACTAGAAGCCCCAATTCTAACACCCACTCCCTTAAATTAACTCTCCACAACCTATTCAGGGATCACTTGTTCAAGGTGCACTGATCCTCATATTGTAAATATTTTTATCCTGGGGAAGGTATCGAAATTGTTGCCATTTAAAGATACCAAGATGCAGCCACTATGGAGAACAGTATGGAGGTTCCTTAAAAAACTAAAAATAGAACTACTATATGATCCAGCAGTCCCCTTCCTGGGCATATATCCAGAAAAGATGAAAACTCTAATTCAAAAAGACACATGCGCCCCAATGTTCATAACAGTACTATTTACAATAGCCAAGACACGGAAGCAACCTAAATGTCCATCGACAGATGAATGGATAAAGAAGGTGTGGTACATATATACAGTGAAATATTGCTCAGCCATAAAAAAGAATGCAATAATGCCATTTGCAGCAACATGGATGGACCTAGAGATTCTCATACTAAGTAAGCCAGAGAAAGACAAGTGTATGATGTCACTTATATGTGCAATCTAAAAAAATGACACAAATGAACTTATTTCCAAAACAGAAACAGACTCACAGACATAGAAAACAAATTTATGGTTACCAAAGGGGAAAGCGGGGGGGTGGGGATAAATTAGGAGTTTGGGGTTAACAGATACACACTACTATATATAAAATAGATAACCAACAAGGACCTACTGTACAGAACAGGGAACTTTATTCAATACCTTGTAATATCTATAATGGAAAAGAATCTGTATTTATATATGAATCACTTTTCTGTACACCTGAAACTAACACAACATTGTAAATCAACTATACTTCAATAAAAAAAAGATACCAAGAGCTTCACAGTATAATAAGGTAACTGCCAGCCACACCCTCTGCATGAACACCTGGAATGTGACGAGTCCCGATTGAGATGCACTGGAATTGAAAAATATACACTGAACTTTATGTATTTAGTACCAAAAAAGTAAAATGTCTCATTAATAATTTTTTATGTCAATCACATGTTGAAATGCCAACGTTTTAATATAGTGAGTTTAATAAAATATATTATTAAAATTAAATTCCCCTGTTTGCTTTTACCTTTCTAAATATGATTACTAGAAGATTTGAAATTACTTAGGCTGCTCCCATTATATTTCTACTGGACAGTGCCGATTAAGAGGTGTCCACTTTCTGAAACTTCCATTGACGCTTACAGTGTTTAAAAGAAGAATGAACTCCTCAGAATGAACTAAGTTGGGGTTTGAAAAACATTTTATTTCCAGTCTTTACTGCCCAGGCTCCTACAAGGGGACGATTCTTAATAGAACCTACACAACTTCATCCGGATGGGGATACACAAATAAAATCAAAAGCAGTGCTCTGGCAACAGGACACTCTTGTACAAATAGGGCCCTTGGGAGAATCCTAATGGGAAACTTCAAGGGAGGATGATGTGAAGGTTAGTGGTCACTTCCTCCTTCCTTCCACCCAACATTAGGAATATAATTTCACTATATGTACCGGTCCACGATGCTTTCCCGTTCATGCACTCACGCGAATTCTGTCCTGAAGCCGGAAAAATGCAAACCATAAAGAATGAATTAAACGAGTGAGTGCATTTGGAGGGGACAGCATCTGTAGGTCCCACTCACAGCAACTTTGTTTTTCATCACTGGTGTCTCAAACGCTTCAAAGCAGTTGTTTCTGCAGCCTTGTGGGATTTCCAGCCAAAAGGTCTCAGATTAGCAGTAATCTGGCTCCCGCCCTTGCCTTATCAAGCAGCCACAATAGAGGGCAGGGAGGGAAAAACACGTAAGACTGAATGGAAAAACAAGGCCAGCTTCAAGTACAGAAAGAGCAGGCAACTATCCAGAATCTGGGAATTCAGAGGTGCCAGGAGCGCTCCAGCACACTCAGGAAAATTTTGTTCTGTAGCTGGCCGAAGCTCTTTACCCTTAAGGCTTTGAAGCCTGGTAAATGCACGTGCTCCCAGGTGTCCCCCATATTATTCATTCATAGCTTAACGTGAATACCTTTCAGGTGAGCTCAATTTGATAAGTATTGATGGACCACCACATGCAGCTGCCCTAAGCAGAATTTGATAAGACAGGGAGGGAAAGGAACGTGGGGGAGGGAGGAAAAGGGCAGAGACGGAAGGCGGGGAGAGCTGACGGACGTCCTCTAGCTCTGACTGCGCTGTGAGAAATGCTTCCGCCAGAAAGGACTGACGCACCAGCAGGCAGCACTGAGTGGGACCTCTAGCAACACTTGGAGGCACTTCATTCCTCGCAGTGAGAGCCTTCCGTCTTTCCGTCTCCCCCTCCCAGTCTCCCAGGCCCACACACTCACTCTGCTGTGGGGCTTGCTCCACCGTCTTACTTTCCTTCCTCCCGCGCAAGCACAAAGACTGCGTCTTATTCCTCTAAGTCCGTGGAACCTAGCACGGCACTTGGCACTTAAGTGCTTAATAAATGTTTGATGAATGAATCCGTAACGGCACCGCCCTGCCTCATGGTGGCCGGGGCGGGGGGGGGGGGGGGGCGGGGGCCGGGGCACCAGGAGAATCTATCATCCTGCTGGTGGCACTCGGTTCCAAACCCCTGCATCGAACTCTGCCTGTGTTTCTCAACTCTGGACACAACATTCTGAAACAAAGACAAAGGGGAAGAGGCCTGACACAGGTCGGGGCATGAAGATACCGCCGGCTATGTGCACGCATACCTATTGAGATGCTACCAGAACGTTGCTTGGCCTTTTCTCGTGGACACTTGCGTTACTGTTTTATCCCTGACCTCAGTAGGTTTTTTTAATGAGAAAAAAGCATTATTATGACTTGTTTTGCTCTGTCCTGTATCAAAGTAAATAAAAAGCGGAGTATCTCAAAACCGTACCCCACCATAGTAGATTATTATACTTTTTAACAAGCTGAATCATCACCGTTTTCCAGCACTTGTGATGTGCAGCATGTGAGCGCCTGGCACTCAGAAAGCCCACGGTTCCAGTAACAGTTGTGTGGCCTTGGATAAGGGACACAGGGAGGCTCTTTGTCCTCTGGTTTCTTCAGTGTATTAAAGGAGATAATGGTATATTCAATGGGTATGAAAAAAGCTTAACACTCGTCTGCACGAAACTCTTTGAAATGCATGAAGGGCCCTACAGTGTATAAATATAACACTTGCCCTATAGTGTTCACTTAGAACCCTTGTCCGAACATTTATAAAATCTCTCTGTGGATGTGTACACACACACACACACACACACGAATATATTTAAAATTGCTTAATTGCTTTTAAAGTTTTAAAGTAAACACACTGAAATGATTATAAGGCATCTGTACAGTGTATCCAAAATGCAAGCCTGCCACGATAAGAGCTATTTGAGAAGCTAAATCACATCAATTCAAGAATAGCAATGAGCCAATTGATGAAATACTGCATTAGCAGCAGCCTCTGACCCCATATGAGGCCAACCAAACGCTTTTTCCTCTCTTTGTAATTTAATCATTTTCAGTTAAATTAATTTCTTAAAATCCACTCAGAGAAGCTGCCTGTGTTAAACACACACACACACCCCTCCAGGTGTAGGTGAAATAAAGGACAAACTGCACCCTAGTTGTGACTTTCTCCCTCTGCTTGATTTTGGTAATGGACAATATCCTGTTCCTTTTTTCTCTATCTGAAAGAATTTTCCATAACTTCTTCCCGCTAATGTGTGATGTCAAGGGCCCCCAATCCCCCAAGATAGAGACCCAGTCACCATAATACAAAACTATGAAAATGCAGCTGTAAGAGACCCCACTGTGTCTCTGGCTTTTTTTTTTTTTTTTTTTTTTTTCACGTTTTAAAAACCGAACACACACTAACTGGCTCGGAAGGTGGTTTTGTAAAGGTAGCAACTTTGAGAAGAGTGCTGACAAGCCCGCCCTGCACGTTTGTGCTCGGGCTTGCTGGTGGAGCATATTCCACACACATCCAGGAATTTGAGGACTGAGCGTGGTTTAGTCATGTTTTAAGAATGTTCTCTCATTATCCTGACTCAGAGGGTGCAGCGAGCCAAGAAGGGAGGCCGCCCAGTGATACCTTCTGTTCCATCTGGTTTTCAAGAACTGCCTTCCGTGGTCCTGATGCCCATGGACTGATGTCACCGAGGTTCATTCCTTCATATGTTCTTTTCACAGGTCTCGAGCAAGAGAGCTTTTTCCTGTTGACGTGTCTAAAACTGAGCGACCTCGGGTTGGGCTGGCTGAGGGAGGGGAGAGGTGAGGGGAACCAGAGAAGTCTCTAGCCTGGAAGGAGAGGAGAGAACCAGGGACCAAAATGACCAGCCAAGAAATTTGTTTGGGAAAATAGAAATCTAAGAGCTGCAGTTTGGCAAGGTACTCTGACTCTTAATGAGAAAGGCAGAGGGAGAAGAGAGGGGAAATGGGATGAGGTGGGCAGGGGGAAGATGAGGAAGGAGAGGAGGAGGAAAGCAAGACAGGAAGAAAGAGGCAGGAGGAAAAGGAGCATGACTCAGTGTGGGACAGAAATGCATCTCTAAGGGACATCGTGAAGAAATGCACTGAAATGAGACTGGAAGTTGAAAATCAGGATATACTACCCAATAGGGGAACTCTGGTCTTGTCAGTGTCCTGGAAGTAGGAGAAATAGCTCTAATAATTCATCTTTAAGCATCTTTTTTTTTTTTTTTGCGGTACGCAGGCCTCTCTCACTGTTGTGGCCTCTCTCACTGTTGTGGCCTCTCCCGTTGCGGAGCACAGGCTCCAGACGCGCAGGCTCAGCGGGCATGGCTCACGGGCCCAGCCGCTCCGCGGCATGTGGGATCTTCCCGGACCGGGGCACGAACCCGTGTCTCCTGCATCGGCAGGCGGACTCTCAACCACTGCGCCACCAGGGAAGCCCTATTTAAGCATCTTGTGCCACTGGCCAAGCACATGCTTGAATGACATTTTGAAGTTTCCTCAACGGCTGGAATAGGCATCAAGTGGTCACATCTACCAGTTCTGGCGAGGGACCTCCTCACAGGTGTCCACATGATATGGCAGACACACATGCACACACTTGCACACGCACGTGTACACAGGCACACGTGCTTTAAAAACCACCCCATGGCTTTCCACTGTACTTAGAATAAAATCCAACCCTAGATCTCGCAACCTCACCAGCCTTCCCTCTCAACAGTTTTCCAGCCATACTGGCTTCTTTTCAGCTCCTCGAATCCCCTGAGCTCTCTCTCACCTCGACTTTCCCAACGTTGTTTGCCCCACCTGTCCCTCTTCTCCACCCTCCGAGAGCTGGCTCCTCTCCATCCTTTGGGTCTCACCAGAGAGGCCATCTTTGACCACTTTCTCTAAATAGGTTCCCACCCTCCCCATGGCCACCCCCAATATTCTCTGTCACTGCACCCTATTCGTGTCCTGGTGCTAATTACCATTGTCAACATGTATTTACTGATTTGTCTACATGTAAATTGTGCTTGACATCTACCACTCAAAGATTTGTTAAGTGAACAGACAGAATGTTCTAGATTTATTTGTTTAGGGTGCACAGCTTGGAACACTGGCAGCAGTCCCAAGTAATCCACCTTCAGTGTCCCCTCCTCCTCCCCGCTGAGCCTCACCTAGTACCCACCTAAGTCTTGAAGCCATTCCCACTGCCTGCGGAAACTCTGAGAGGGCTTCCCCCCACCCAGCCCTCGCTAGAGGGAAGGGAAGCATCTGTCCTTGGTGGGAGAGGCAATGAGAGGCCACAAAGGGTTAAAGAAATAAATTAGTTAGCCGCTAATCTGATGCTACTTCCATATAATTAGAAAAACAGAAAGTGAATCATACAAGAAAGAGTCCTGGGACTCCCTGGTGGTCCAGTTGTTAGGACTCGGCGCTTTCATTGCTGTGGCCCCAGGTTCAAATCCCTGGTTGGGGAACTAAGATCCTGCAAGCCCCGCAGCATGGCCATAAATAAATTAATTAATTAATTTAAAAAAAGTAGTCCTGAAGAGAAGAGTGTGCAGGCATTAGAAATATTCTATGTCAGGGACTTCCCTGGTGGTCCAGTAATTAAGACTCCGCGCTCCCAATGCAGGGGGCCTGGGTTCGATCCCTGGTCAAGGAACTAGATCCCGCATGACACAACTAAGAGCCTGCATGCCGCAACTAAAGAGCCTGCATGCCGCCTGCCACAACTAAGACACGGCACAGCCAAAATAAATAAATATTAAAAAAAAAAAAAAGAAATATTCTGTGTCAGGGTTGAATGCTCCTCTGTGTGGCATGGTCATCTGATGGATCGCTACTCCATCCCTGTGATTACAGAGGACACTTCACAGAGAAAAACCTCCATGGCTGCCAGGATCAGGAAACAGATGATTAGAAAGGAGCTCCCCCCGCCCCTCGCTGCCCCTGCTCCTCTAGCAAGCTGCCTTCGGGTTGTTGCTCTGCGATCTCTCTCACTCACTCGGCATTTTTATCCAAACAAAACATCACCAAGTAACATCCATTTCATGAAGGTCCACAAGTTGCTCAGCGCCCTGTTGATGAGAAGGATTTTTGTTGTTGTTGTATTTGGCCTGAATATTCATCTGTCCAGAAGCGTGTTTAATAATCACATGAGATCCCTGATGTAGCTTTTCTGAAGCCCGAGTCTTGTTCAGAGCTTGGTGATCGGTCCACAAATTAAACTCTTGGCCAAACATATATGCCTTGAGTTTATCCAAAGTCCAAACAAATCAGATATCCCTTCTGGACAGAAGTCAAGTTCTTTCCTTTGGTAATAATTTCTCAGAAATTCAGAAAAGCAGTATGTTTTATGTTCTCAAAGTTCTTATAATCACATCCAATCCTGTATCAGCTGCATCAGTTGCCATAATGAAGGGTTTCAAAAAGTCTGAAGCTTCCAAACTGGATAAAGAAATCACAGCCTGTTTGAACTCTTGAGAAATATCCCAGCAAACTTTAATAAGTTTGCTCTCTCTTTGTAAAACAGCACAACAGACTGGCTACAATTCCAAATGAGGAAAATTCTGAGGGATCCCCCAAAGGACATGCTGTTTTAAACTTAATTGTAGAGAGTTTGCCAATCTCTAGTAGAGTCTACTTTATTCTACAAGAGAATCATATCTCAACTATTTGACCTATGAAAGCCCAACAGGCATTATGGCTGCAAGCCCCAAATTGGACACACCTTCACGATTAGGTATGAGGTCACAAAATGTCACTCCCTGAAATTCAGGATAAAAAAAAAATATCAATCTAAAATTAACCACCATGATATTAGCATTTTAAAAAAATAACAAGCTTTTGGAGATGTTTTATAAATTCATGGGGTGATGTACCTTGATGTATCCTCAGACTTCAACAAGGAGAATTAAATCTACATAATACAAATAATCATGATAGCTACCATTTGCTGAAGAAGCTATCACGTGGCAGGTTCAAGGCCAGAAACTTTGCACTTGCTATTTCATTAATCCTCACGCCAAGCTGGTGAGGAGGCTCTGACTGTTCCCATTGTAACAGTGAGGATCTCAGGGTGTGAAGAGGGATAAAAGCTGTTCACTAGCATACAGCAAGGGCCATCGATGAGATTCAAACCCAGGGCTTCTCAACTCCAAACTATGCTGTCAATGGTGTAAGTGGAAGAGAAATGGTCCCATAAAGTTGAGTAAAAAGGCAGTTAACTGAAACAAAGATGAGGTCAAAAAAAAAAAAAAATCTAAAGCTTTGAGGTGAATAGTCCAAATCAGTTATCTGGACTGAAACAGCTCTGGAGGGAAGGAAGGTTATTCCTTAAAGCCTCCTCGGCCTGCTAGATATATCACTCAAGAACACTCAATCCCCTTTGATTTAATTCAATACTCACCGAACCTTCAGATCTTTAATTTGATCTCCCAGGGATGCCTTTCCACCAGGAGGAAGTACCTTTTGTGGAGGAAGTACCTTGTGCATATGACCAGGGCTGCCAGCTTTAGTCTCTGGGATAAAGCATCAGCTTGGTCAGGTGGAGGACATTTAGTCTCTGCTGAGTGGAATTACTGGGAATCAGTTCCTATAAAGATCAGCGCTGAATTAACTAAAATGGCATTTCTGATCTTAAAAGACCAAGGACCCAATCCTGGGTCTTCAGTGACTTCCATCAAAATGTATACATAGCCTAGAGGGTTCACCTTGAAACAGCCTACTAGGCTCTCTAGCCACCTTAATTACATCAACAAAGGAGCACTTTTAATGAGTGACGTTGAGATGATCACATTGCATACCCACAGTCTGGCCAAATTATCTCTATGGGGTGAATGCAGAATGTCACAACAGCCCATGCCATATTCAATAAGCCGTTAGCTAGTTTTAAAAATTAATCAGATGAAACAGACTTATGGTTACCAAAGGGGATAGGAGGGCTGTGGGGGAGAGAGATATTAGGAGTTTGGGATTAACATATACACACTACTGAATATAAAACAGGTAAACAACAAGGACCTACTATATAGCACAGGGAACTATACTCAATATCTTGTAATAACCTATAATGGAAAAGAACCTGAAAAAGAATATATATATTATATATGAATATATTTTATATAAATATATATATATATATATATAAAAAACGGAATCACTTTGTTGTACCCTTGAAACTAATACAACATTGTAAATTTACTAAACTTTGATAAAAATTTTTTTTTAATTAATCAGATGAATCCCCTACCCAGAGGGGTTCTGGAGGAGAATCCATGAAGCTTTAAAGAACTACGTGCCCACAGTCCCCTTCTCAGGAAAGCCACTCCTAGAGATTCTATCTGTAAACAATCTGCCATGGCACATAGCTTGTGCATTGAATGAAGGCAACGTCACCTCATTGGCCTCAGCTGATGAGAACAGAAGCCTGTTAGTCACAGTGAGGCCCAGGTAAAAAAACGACCATGTTGTTTATGACGGAGCCCATCTCCTTCTGGGGCCACTTGGCCTGAAGCTCTATGCCCATCAGGGGAGCTCCTGATTGGATAATGACAAAGCGACCTAGTTAGACTCTCTCTTAGGAAGAGGAAATACTCAGTGGACAAAGAGAGCATGGGTTGTTCCAGATCAAGTGAGTAGCTGGGCCAGGTCTCATGAGGTGCCTAACACTTGGGAGGCTTAGAAAGCATAGCTACCCCTCTGCACAGCTTACTCTTTGCAATGAGTTCAACATTGCCCTCAAAAATGTGATTTCCAGGGCTTCCCTGGTGGCACAGTGGTTAAGAATCCTCCCGCCAATGCAGGGGACACGGGTTCGAGCCCTGGTCCAGGAAGATCCCACATGCTGTGGAGCAACTAAGCCTGTGCGCCACAACTACTGAGCCTGCGCCCTAGAGCCTGCAAGCTACAACTACTGAGCCCATGCACCTAGAGCCCATGCTCTGCAACAAGAGAAGCCACAGCAGTGAGAAGCCCACGCACCGCAACAAAGAGTAACCCCAGCTCACTGCAACTAAAGAAAGCGCACGTGCAGCAACGAAGGCCCAATGCAGCCAAAAATAAAAATAAATTTTAAAAGTGTGATTTCCAAAACCTAATGCAGAGTCTACTTCTGAAATTTTATACTTGAAGTTGCCCTTTGCAGAACTCTTAGATTAAACTGAAAATTTTCTTGACACTTATTTGCAAACACCAAATATCTCAGTCATTAGAATCTATTATCTACTTAAGTTGGTTTTTTTTCCTTAATTTATTTATCACCTATTAGGGACACCATGCAAAGAGCAACGAAGAGTAGGATCCTTTCCCCAACCAGGAATTGTGTTTCTTCCTCACTTTAATATTTTACTTTCTTGGCATTTTGCTCTTTAAAGCTAGAATGAATCTTATTGGTAATTTACATGCCAAGCTCAAGTTTACTCACTATACACTGAACCAGGAGTTGCTCAGTAAATTTTTACAGGCTGACCTCTGGCACTCTCACCCTCTTTCAAGGGCACCATGGTACTTTTCATAGAACTTAATTTTCAGAAACACTTGAAATGTAGAAGAGTTTAAAACTGAGACATGAAGTGATGTCTCCAAACTTTGTTATTTAAAAATCTTAAAAAATATATGATTGACACACATACACATTAAATAAAATCTTAAAATATGCCTCAGAAAGTAAGGCTACTGATTACTGAGTGCTTCCTGTACACCAAGTATGATGGTAAGTGCTTCACTTGTCCTGTCTCATTGAATCCCCACAGCAACCTTTTGAGGTAGAAACTATTATTTTATATAGATGTTGAAGTAGAAGGAGAAAAATCTGGGTCCAATATGTACCAAGATGTTTTTCTTACTAGGTAGGTAACATCAGGGATTTGGGAATGGGAAGCCCTGCTTTTTAATATATATATAAATTTATTTATTTTTGGCTGTGTTGGGTCTTCATTGCTGCGTGCGGCGTTCCCTAGTTGCGGCGAGCAGGGGCTACTCTTTGTTGCGGTGCGCGGGCTTCTCATTGCGATGGCTTCTCTTGTTGCGGAGCATGGGCTCTAGGTGCACGGGCTTCAGTAGTAGTGGCACGTGGGCTCAGTAGTTGTGGCTCACAGGCTCTAGAGCGCAGGCTCAGTGGTTGTGGTGCATGGTCTTAGTTGCTCTGTAGCATGTGGGATCTTCCCGGACCAGGGCTCGAACCCATGTCCCCTGCACTGGAAGGTGGATTCTTAACCACTGCACCACCAGGGAAGTCTAGAAGCCCTGCTTTTGAGCCCTGGTCTTCCACTTACCATGTGTCCTAGGGCAGGTCACTTCTCTTCGACTATCTCACCTGCCTTTCAACTTCCTTCACTGTTAATCATTAATCGTTATAATTATTTTTATTTGAGGGGGGCCTAGCTCCAACAGAACAAACTCTCTACCTACCATTTCCCTATTATAGTTTCAATGCAGTGTGTCTTAAAGATTTTGCGTTTTTAAGCATTTCCTTTTGAAAAGCACAAACCATGGGGAGAGGTCTTAGGTTAGTACCTACCAGTTAATGCTTCAGTTATCAGTTGATGCTTTAATAAGGATTACTCGATAGCTAGCTGAGAACAAGAACAGAATGTGGGTTGGGCTACTGGAGATGGAAAGGTACTAGGGGTTACGGAAGGACTAATAAAGGTTGGACGACAAAATGCCCAAAACAAAGACTTCACCGAAGTACGTTTGCTCTGGGCTCTGCCTGGCTCAGGATATGCCTTAGAAGTTGATATAAAGTCAGGGAGTAATACTCAGTGTGTAATAGAGTCTCATCTGGCTGAAGTATGATTGAAGAAGTGCTGAATGAGGAAAACCAAGAATGTGAGCCCTGGGGAAGGGATTTCACTCCCCAGGGAGTAAGGAGTTTTGAGAGCTTCATAACATGGGGCCAATGACATTGGATCTATGCCGATTATGGAACAGGGAAAATGGTGGCGATAGGGTGTGGAAGACAGGGGCCCAGGGTGTGGATAGGAGGCCCTTCTGATAATCCACTTAAAAGGTCATGCAGCCTAAAACTAGAGTGGTGGTGATAAGAATAGAAAGAAGGGTGTGATGCTGCAGGAGACATGGACGTCAGCTGGGTTTGTGGGTTGCTGAGAAGACACCCAAACCACAGACACCTGGGGATTCTGGGCACTGATGAAAGGTCCAAGAATTTCTATTCTCCTTTTTCCCTATTCTCTACCCAGTCAAAAATGCCCTAACTTGACACCAGTTGGCAAGTTATCAAGTGCCTAAATGTGCACAATAGATGAAAGAGAGTCATCTTTGCCTGTGAAAACCACAGACAGAAATAAACCTGGCAGAGGGTGTGTCTAGCACAGGTTCCAGTGCCTTCTTTCTAAACCTGTGGGCACTAGTCTAAGCCTCTAAGAACCTCCTACCTTGGGAAAGGCAGCCAAGATTACTGATAACCAAGATATAACTGGGTTCCTGTCTCGTTTCTGCCACTGATGGGGTGCCTCCCTTAATTATTTATTTCTTCCTTTTAATGTTGGATCAGATATTTCAGAGATCCCCTGCACAGCTCAAACTGCAGGGCTGCACTCTTTCCCTCCTCTATCCGTGTATTGCCTTTAATACTATTTTATTCAGTTAAAAATACTTTCCCCTCACGTTTTCTAATCTCATTTTTTGTAAATCACAGCACTGAGTCGGGGCAGGAGTGAAGGCCTCCATATCTGGGCTTTGGACTGGGCTTTGGACTTCAAGACAAAGCCATTCCGCCTCCTCCTGCTCGCCGCCATCACCGCTTTGCCTTCCCGACCGCATCCCGACTAGTTCCCAAGGCAACCGGCGCAGCGCCCACGTCCGGTTTCGGGACCGCCTGGCCGCAGCCCAACCCCGCCCCCACGGCCGCGCTCCCCGCACCCAGCTCCCGCGCGAGGGAGGAGGACCGGGTTGCCAAGGAAACGGGAGGACGCCAGGCAGCCGCCCCCACCGCCTCCGCCCCTAGAAAGCCCGGCCGCCGCTAAAAGCTGCCTCCGGGGAGGAGGAGGAAGAGGGGCCGGTAGAGGGAAGGGAGAAGAGCGAGGAGAAGGAAAAGGAGCACAGGGACGGCCCCCGCACGATTGATGGGCTGCTCCTCCGCCCTGGACCAGTCCGCCTGCCCCGCCCCTCGGCCCCTTTAGCCCCTCGCAGGGGGAAAAGACTGACCCGAAAGGTAACGGCCCGGCTCGGCCCGGCCCTCCCCAACCCTGCCCCCGCCTGATCCTCCGAGAAAGTCGGGGCAGTAGCGGGGGGATCACCTCTCCTTGCGACTTCTACGATTCTGGAGGGAAATCGGGCCTGAAGCCTGGGAGCCTGGCCGCTCCCTCCTTCCGGCTGACCAGAGCCTCCGTATTTTTCTGCCTCAAAGAGACAGGTTTGGGGGCTCTATGATCATTTATTTGCACCCTGGCAGCGGCCCCTCACGTACATAACTTCCCCGCAGACTACCCTTTTCTGCAGGTCCAGGAGAGGTATACGGATCACGGCCTTTCCAGCTCCTGAGTGCGAAATTATTGATATTGTTGAGAGCATCGAATTGCTTGTCCAGCCTGTGACATCCCGGCCCAGTCCCAAAGTTAACGAATTACACGTTGAGTCTCTCTTCTGGACTTGATGGTCAGTGTATGCCCGCCCAGCTCTTTCACGGTTACACAATAAAATGAAGAGTCACCGCCAAAGAGCTTTTCTCATAAGCCCTTTATAGCACAGCACCTCCCACCCCGCCCCCTGATTTCCTAAGCAAATTGGATGGAACCAATCTACCATCTACCCCGTCTTTTTCTTTGGTCACAGTATTCTCTGAGGAGTGCAGTGTTAGGAAGATTGAGCCCAAATCACTCATCTTTGTTGCTTATAACTCAAAATATTTTTATAAGTTAAGATTTAAAAACCCTTTAGACTTTATGTTTTGTTCAGATTTTCAAAGTTCTAAGATTTTTGAAAGCTAAACAAATTCTGTAATCTTTGTCATTACGTATTAATTAATTAATATTAATTGTGTAAAAGGATGAATAAGGTCTCCTGCAATGCTTCTTCCCAGCACCCAGTTATGGAAAGGGGGGTAATTTATAAACCTGATGGTCAAGTATAAATATAGCCATTTAGATTTTGGTTCAAAGGAACCCTCAGCCGAAAGAGGGGCTTACATTTACATTTTTCTTTATAACTGAACCAACAAAATATTCACTTTAACGACATTTCTAACATGAGAACACGGTAAGAAAACAGTGAAATCGCTTGATTGTTAATAAAATGAACTCCCTTCCAATCAATTCGTTTGACAAACGTAGCCATAGAACAGAAAGACAGCGCATATGATTGTTTTTTAGAGAACTGAAATACACTCTGCCATCAGATTTTGTTCTCCTTAGGGAAATTCGGTTTGAATTCATGGGAAGTGTACACTAGAGAGGAAGACATATGTCACAAAGTTCTTAGAATATTCCGCCCTAGAATTTTGAGGCCAAGATGAATCATGCTCACTTTTAGCAAAGCAGGACTTCCTTTCCCACATGCCTCCTCCTGCCTTCTCCTCTCCTGCCCCCTCTCCCTCATTTAACATGGCTTCTTACGTAGATTTCTAAAACACAAAATCGGTACATTATCGCCAGAGACTTAAAACAGAAGCGTGCATAACCGTGAGTGGATAGTAAATTGAAAAGCAGTTCAAAGGTGAGAAACGGAAGAGAATACAGAATGCTATTTTAGAAACATGTGCCCTGCCCACGTTTTATTATCACTCTCCTCCCCTCCACCTGTCTGTATTTGCTAAGAAAACAAATTTTTTTTTGGCTTCAAATGGCCATCTGGTTGAGGAAGGCCACAAAGCTGAGATCCACGAATTAAGCATGATCTCATGTGGATTTATTTCCATAGAGTTATTTCCGTTTCTTGTTCCTCCTGGTCCGTTTTTAAACCTGAAGTATAGTATGAAGTTCAAGTGACACTTGAGAATGTTTGCCTAAACTGTGGTGATCTACCTACTATCTCCTTGATCTGTCTATAATAATCTGTTTCCTTGGGGCCTGGAGTATTTGTTTAATCCCACAAAGCACTGACGTGCTTAAGAGATTAAATGTGGCACCATGATGCTTCTAAATATTCATTTTACAGTAGAGTACAATAATAGAGAGTTTATGGGAGGGCAAAGAGACTTTTGCAGGCAATTTTAAAGTCCTTTATTTGTTCGGTGATTGTGAAGTCAGAGGTAACCTAGCAAGGAGTAATTCAATAGTGTTATTTCCTACCTATTTAGACAAAGTGACTTCATGCCTCTTGATTTAGAAGCCTCCTTAAAATTACACTACATTAAAGCCAGGATAGATTAGTTGGCTTTTCTATGTTAATTTTGTAACCAAAATGTGTCATCCAAGTGGACTCTGGGATGTGCTCCCTTAGTGACCATTAACATATTTTCATTACGAATCCTTATGTACTCTGCCTGATTAATATTCAGACAGGTTTTTCTTTCCAACAGTAGCAGCAGGGGTCCATCTTTCTGCCGGTTTTAACACCATCGTTTTCTGAAAAGCGTTAGCAGCAGGGGTCCATCTTTCTGCCGGTTTTAACACCATCGTTTTCTGAAAAGCGTGGGAACATAACTTTATTCTATGCAGGTACAAATTCACATGAAAAGTTAAAAGTGGTCTTTTAAAGTAGAGTTCCATAAATGACTATTAAAATGCTCAGAGACAAAATTTAGATTTTGTGTGTCATCTGTGGATCTACCTATCAGAATGTAGTTTTAGATTCTGACTCACAAAGACCAACCTTCTATAATTGAGAGAAAATATTCCCCAAGGGACCAGAACAAGTTCTTAGATGATACTGCTTGGGGCTCATGATAAACCTTTTAAGAGTTCATAGTGACCAGACCAGACATTGGGCCACGGTGAGTCAGGGGCAACCTGATTCTGCCGATATCTGCACAAACGGAAAACAAAAACAAACACAAACCGGAAAAGGGAAAGAAAGCTATAGAATGTAGTCACTTGAGGTCAGGGATGTTGTCTGTCTTATCCTGCTGTTTCCCCAGAACCTAGAGCAGCACCTCTCACGTGGCTGTCATTAAAAAGTATGTGTAGGAAAGAAGAACCAAGCTGGAGAGATCACGCTTCCTGATTTCAAACTTACATTACAGACCTACAGTAATCAAAATAGTATGATATTGGAAGAAAAACAGACACACAGATGACTGCAACAGAATAGAGAATCCGAAATAAACCTATGCATATATGGTCAATTAATTTATGACAAAGGAATCAAGAATATACAATGGGGAAAAGACAGCCTCTTCAATAAATGGTGTTGGGAAAACTGGACAGCCACATGTAAAAGAATGAAACTGGACCCCTATCTTACACTGTACACAAAAATCAACTCAAAATGGATTAAAGACTTAAACATAAGAGATAAAACCATAAAACTCCTGGAAGAACACTTAGGTAGTAAGTTCTTTGATATTGGTCCTGGCAATGATTTTTTAAATGTGACATCAAAAGCAAAGGCAACAAAAGCAAAAATCAACTAGAACTACATCAAACTAAAAAGCTTCTGCACAGCAAAGAAAGCCATCAACAAAATGAAAAAGCAACCCACAGAATGGGAGAAAATATTTGCAAATCATATATCTAATAAGGGGTTAATATACAAAATATATAAAGAACTGAATAGTAAACAAACAACTCAATTTAAAAAATGGGCGGAAGATCTGGACAGACTTTTTCCCAAAGAAGATACACAGGTGGCCAACAGGTACATGAAAACGTGTTCAACATCACTAATCATCAGGGAAATGCAAATCAAAACCACGGTGAGCTATCACCTCACACTTACTCGAATGGCTTTTATCAAAACGATAAGAAATAACAAGTGATGGCGAGGTTGTGGAGAAAAGGAAACCCTTGTGCACTGTTGGTGGGAATGTAAATTGGTGCAGCCATTTCGGAAAACAGTATGGAGTTTCTTCCAAAAAATTAAAAATAGAATTACATGTGATACAGCAGTTTCACTCCAGGGTATTTACCCAAAGGAAATGAAAACATTCACTAACTCAAAAAGATATATGCACCCCTATATTCACTGCAGCATTATTTACAATAGCCAAGACATGGAAGCAACTGATGAACGTATAAAGAAAACGTGGTGTGTATCTATAGTGGAATATTATTCATCTATTAAAAAAAGAAGGAAATCTTGGCATTTGTGACAACATGATAGACCTTGAGGGCTATGTGAAATAAGTTAGAGAAAGACAAAATACCATATGATCTCACTCATATGTGGAATCTAACAAAACACCGAACTCATAGATACAGAGAACATAAAGAGAACATACAGAGAACATAAAGAGAACATACAGAGAACAGATTGGTGGCTGCCAGAGGCATGGAGTAGGAAGTGGGTGAAATGGCTGAAGGAAGCTAAAAATTACAAACTTCTAGTTATAAAATAAATAAGTACCGAGGATGTAATGTACATCATGGTAACTATAGTCAATAATAATGTATATGTCAAAATTGTTAAGAGAATAGATCTTAAAAGTTCTCATCACAAGAAGAAAAAGATTGTAATTATGTGGCTGACGGATGTTAACTAGACATACTGTGGTGATCCTTTTGCAATACATGCAAATATCGTTGTACACTTGTAACTGATATATTGTTATATGTCAGTTATATCTCAGTAAAAAAAATATGTAGAAATAGGACTTCCCTGGTGGCGCAGTGGTTGAGAGTCCACCTGCCGATGCAAGGGACACGGGTTCGTGCCCCGGTCCGGGAAGATCCCACGTGCCGCGGAGCGGCTGGGCCCGTGAGCCATGGCCGCTGAGCCTGCGCATCTGGAGCCTGTGCTCCGCAACGGGAGAGGACACGGCAGTGAGAGGCCCGCGTACCACAAAAAAAAAAAAAAAAAAAAAAAAATGTAGAAATAAATGAAAGAGCTTCACTGGACAATAAGCAGGAATAGCGTGGGACCTTTGATGACCTTATAGATGAGGTCTAGTAGACTCACTATGAACGGTGCCATTTACTAACTCAATGTTTTGGTCATAAATTTAGACAACACCAGTCAGAGACAAACTTCTTGAAAGCATCGTTTCCACGTCCTTACCTCCCATTTACGCAACTCAATGCAATCTATCTTCAGCCCTGTCATGCCACTAAATGCTCTCACCAAGGTTACTAATATTCCCCTCCTTGAAGCTTGCACTTGGCAGCATCTATGAAACTGCACCCACCTGATTCTCAGTTTTCCTCCTGCCTCTCTGGCTTCTTTCCAGAGCTCCTCTTCCGCTACCTACCTGTCCTTAAGATCCAGTGGTCCTCAGAATTTTGTCCTGGGTCATCCTCCTTTCTTCAATAGCCATCCTGCCTTCAATTTCAGTTGTGACCAAAATGCCAGCAACGCCCAATTCTTTTCTTCTCTAATCAGCTCCAGAGCCCTACGTCTAACTGCTTACTTAACATCTCCATTTGCTGTCCCCCAGCCCCTTCAAAGTTCACATTACCTTCTCACAAACTTCCTCGTCCCTGCGAGTTTTCTGAAGGGAATGTTGGCATCGACCAGCCAGCTGCCCAAGCCGGTAACCTGGGCCTCCATCTCCCATCTCATTCGTATTGTCAACAATTCCTGATGATTCCCTGCCCTGAGTATCCCTTGATTCCATCATGATTAGAGCGTGGGCACTGGCATGAGACTCTCAGGGTTCAAACCCCAACACTTGCACCTACCAGTTCTGTAACCTTAGGCAAGTTACTTAATCCCTTTGTGCCTCAGGTTCCTCATCTGCAAAACAGAGATATAATTCTTCTTTTTTTATTTTATTTTAAAATTTTTTGGCTGTGTTGGGTCTTCCTTGCTGTGCGCAGGCCTTCTCTAGTTGCGGCGAGCGGGGCTACTCCTCGTTGTGGTGCGCGGGCTTCTCATCGCAGTGGCTTCTCTTGTTGCGGAGCACGGGCTCTAGGTGCACGGGCTCCAGTAGTTATGGCACACAGGCTTCAGTAGTTGTGGCTCGCAGGATCTAGAAAGCAGGCTCAGTAGTTGTGGTGTGCGGGCTTAGCTGCTCTGCGGCATGTGGGATCTTCCTGGACCGGGGCTCGAACCGGTGTCCCCTGCATTGGCAGGCGGATTCTTAACCACTGCACCACCAGGGAAGTCCCTAGAGATATAATTCTTGCCTCAGTGTGGCTGTGAAGATTGCTTGAGCTAATATGTGTAAATGTTTAGACCAGTACATAGCACTTCCAGAGGCTCAATACCTCCCCCTCCCTCCCTCCAGTGTTGAGACCCAAGTCTGGGCACCACCTTATCGGGATTAGTCTAACATATCCCCAGTGGCCCATCCACTTCCCTTCATCCTCCGCCGCCCCCACGCTCCATCCAGTCTCTATACTACAGCTGGAGGGACCTCTTTTTTTTTTGGCCACGCCCTGCAGCTTGTGGGATCTTAGTTCCCCGACCAGGGACTGAACGCGGGCCCTTGGCAGTGAGAACCTGGAGTCCTAATCACTGGACCGCCAGGGAATTCCCTGGAGGGACCTTTAAACATGTAAATCTAATCATGTCCTCCCCCGATTGGAACCTGCCAGTGGCTTTACATGACTCTTTGAATCACGACCTCCAAGGCCCCTCATGAGCCAGCCCCTGCCTATCCTACAGCCCTTCTGTTACTGTTCTCTCCTCTCTCTGCTCCAGCCGTACCAGCCCCTGAAGCCCTGAAGCCTTGAAGCCTCTGTACCTGCTGTCCTTTCTGTCCCAGATCCTCTCTGTTCCACTTCTGGCCCAGCTCACTCCTTAGCAAACCCAGTGTCATTTCCTAAGGAAAACCTTGCCTCCCCCTCCCCCAATGACACTTTCTCAGAGAACCCCATATTTCTGCTCCATTGCACTTATCACCATCAGGGTCCACTTGTCAATGTTCAAAGACTTGGGATTTGAACCCAGAGAGTCTCACGCCAGTACCCATGCTCTGATCATGATGGATTCCAGGGATACTCAGGGGAGAAAATCATCAGGACTTGGTTTTTATATGGATGGGGCAGGAGAAGGAAGTGTGAAGAAAACTGCCCAGGTTACTGGCCGGGCAGCCGGCTGGTTGATGCCAACATTTCCTTCAGAAAACTTGGAAGGAGGAGCAAGTATGTGAGAAAGTCATGTGGAGTCTGAAGGGGTTGGGGGACAGCAACATTCATTGCCATTCTTCCAGGCTAGATGGTAGCAACACAAAGGCCGGGGCCATGTCATCTTGCCGACCGCCATACCCCAGAGCCCAGCAGAGTGTCTGAGTTGGAATAGGGGTGTGATCATTTGTTGAGTCAATGAATTTAAGTCACCAGGGGCTCAGAGCTTTGATCATTGCTGAGTTAGCTAGGTTCTTGCGTTTTCTCTTCTGTCGTGTGGTAGAACTGCTTCTGAATCAGGTGTCTGCCAGTCTAACTCCCTATGACTAACCAGAACAGGCTCACTGAAGCCAGCCCATGAAAGTGGCTGCATTACTTATGTCTGGAACAAGACGGCCGTAAAGGCATCGACACCCATACAAAGAGTCCTTTCAGTCTGAAAGGAGCATCTGTGCCTTTCCAACAATGGATATTAGATTAATAAGAGAATAAAAGCAATTATACTAAGAAAAATCCAAATATGGCAAAGCAACAAAGGATGATATCACAGCACATTTATTTATCTTTTATATGCAGGTCACGGATGAAGAATCATGTTGCATGAAGCAAAGGACAGGCAGAAGTTCGTCAGTGATGTTCAATATCTGCGGGACATGCAGCATAAGGCGGGCCCAGAATATCAGGTAATGGCAGGAAGTGGGAGTATCTTCTACTTTCACTTACGGTATTCGGAGAGAACTCAGGCTACAGTATCAGTATATGATAAGCAGTGATAGCTTTCTAAAATCCAAAACCCACACTGACTAGCTGTGTGACCTTGAAAAGCTACTTTACCTCTCTGAGTCTCAGTTTCCTCATCTGTACAATGGGGATAATAGTCTCCACCTGATAATATCGTCATGGAAATAACATTTTTCAACTAGTTAGCACAGAGCTTGGCACACAAACGTTATTAACCAATGACATGGGGCTTAACCTGGATAAACCAGCCACCAAGAAAAAAGACATTAAGGAGTTAACCGGGTTACCCTACCATTTATAAAATAACACGCCCTTCCTGTTGTCCTCCGGCCAGAAGAAAGGTGGTTAGCGCATTCTACAATAAGCTAACTCTTCGTCACCCTAGCTACAGTGTTTACAGGCAAAACCAAAACAGACAGGGAGCCTGAGGAGTCATGATGTAATTACCCAGAGCTGGCATAGGACAAACTTGCCAGGCTGGGTTGTGGGATTCTGGGAGCAGTTAGAAAGTGTCACTCAGCCTGCTGGCCGGAGGTCAGCCCTCGCCAATCAAGGAGGCAGGTCCTCAGCCTCAACTGAGGATCGAAAAGCGCTCCTTCCCTAAGGAAAATACAGGCCTGCCGTCATCAGGTTTTCCTCCTTCTTAGCAATCTCAAATATAACTGAACCTCCCGGGGCACCAAGGAAACCAGAGCGATCTCAGTAACCTGATTTCACCTGTGTAGCACAGCTTAGCTCTGAGCCTGGAAATGGAGCCAGCAACTTCCTCCTACACTTGCCAGTCCACCTCCAAGGCTGTAAAGTTGAGGGAGTCTCTACAAACTAAATAAGAACATAAACATCTAAACGGGTCACACTGGGGGACCCTCTCCTCTCCACAAAGATGCCTCTGCCACACAGCCCAGGTTTGGAAATACTTGTCTGAAATTGTCTCTAGAACAGGCACGTAAGAAAATCAATCTTATTATTTGATGGTCTCTGCTGAAGAAAACCGCACAACTGCATGGCTTGGAGCCACTGCAGCTTTATTTTCTAACTTCATCTGGGCTTTCAACACTGTCCTTGTTAATAAGGACACTTTCAACACCGTCCTTATAAGTAATAATATTTATTAAATGCCTACTATGTCCTGAACAAAGTCCCTGCTCTCCCGGAGTTCTTATTCTAGGATTGAGAAACAAACTACACACACAAAGTAAAGTAAATATGTAAGACAATATAATGTATATGATAAATATAATGAGGCCTATAAAAGCAGAGGCAGTAGGGCTGGGGAAGCCTCTTTGACGAAGTAGCATTTGGTCGTGGAGGTAAATGATGGGAAAGCGCCTACCAGAGCGTCCCGAGCAGAAAGAAAGCAAGCGCAGGGGCCCTGAGGCGGGAACTAACTTGGAGCGCTGGAGGAAACAAACGAAGGCCAGAGCGGCTGGAACACCAAGGGAGAATGCGGACGAGGTGGCTAGGACCAGATGGTGTGGAGTCTCTCAGGACAAAGCTTGGTATTTGGAGTTCATTCTTAGCCCAGTGAGAATTACTGAATGATTTTAAGCAGGGCAGTGGTATCATCTGCTTTACCTTTTTTTTTTTTTTTTTTTAAGATCACTGTGGCTGCTGTGTGGGTAAACAACTGAAAGGGGCAAGAGAAGCAGCAGAAAAACTTGTAAGGAACCTGATAGAAATTTAGGAGAGACCAGCGTGGTGGGAGCAGGGGTGGCGAGAAGTAGCCCGAACCAGGATATAGAAGCAGCGCAGACATCTTGCTGATGGACGGGGAGGCGGAGTGAGGGAAAGAGAGGAATAGAGGATGACTCACTTCAACATGTTTTCTTGTCCATTAGCTCCCTCCGTTATCACAGTTTAAACTTTACTTTTTTCAAACCTCCCGTCCCCATACTTTCAACAAGGACCGTCTCTTCCTGTTTTACATACACGTGTAACCAAACAGAGAATCTGAGGCCGTCAGGTGGGGAGCCACTCAGCTCTTCCCCTTCTATCCCAGGCTGCATGCCCGTCCAGCCCTCAAGTCTCGATGGGTGAAGGACAGTCTCCCTCCTGGTGCCGGACCTGAGATCTTGGTCCGTGGCCCTCTGTCTCCAGCCCCTCTCCATCCATGGACCTCTCTGCTGCATCCTTGGAATTTCTCTTCTTCTTACTGGCTCAGCCCACAAACATGCTCAACTCTCTCTCATACTGAGAACAAAAGAACAAAGCCGTCTGTGGACAATGTGTCCTTTTCTAGCCACAGCCCTGGCACTTCCCAGTCTCCAGATGTCCCCAAACAGTCAGCTACACTTCTGTCTCCACTCCGCCCCGCCATCCCATTCATGCCCTCACCTGCTGCAGCCTGGCGGTCTCCTCACCTCCCCTGAAACGGTGCTCGCCGAGGTCAGTAGCGAAATCAGCAGACGCCTTTGTAGTCTTTGTTTTCTGAAGCTTTACCTGCATTTGGCGCCATTACTCTTTCCCTCTCGCAACATTACTTCTCTGGCTTTCTGACATCGCACTCTCCTGGTTTTCCTCCTGTTTCACTCACATTCCTCTCCCTGCCCCTCACAGGTTAATTCCCCGAGCTTTCCATCAGCCCAATTTTCTCCTAATTCACAACGCCTGTGGCCCATCTCATCCCCTCCTATGTTTGT
The DNA here is from genome assembly GCF_963924675.1 of Phocoena phocoena. Taxonomy (NCBI): domain Eukaryota; kingdom Metazoa; phylum Chordata; class Mammalia; order Artiodactyla; family Phocoenidae; genus Phocoena; species Phocoena phocoena. The sequence goes on from NC_089237.1 coordinate 15,443,211, forward strand.
AACCACCACTCATACACTGATGACTTGTAATCCTGTGTCTTCTCAAAGTGTCAGAATCCCATGCACACCTGCCTGCTGGATGGTTCCATCTGGGTGTCACACGGGCACATTGAATTCAGTGTGTCCACAGTTGGACTCCATGTGTCCATCCCCTGCCATCCTCTTCTGTAGCCCCTCTCTGAAGACAGTGACGCAAGCCTTCCCTGACTCCTTCCTCGCCCTCACCACCCATATCCCCCAGCTACCAAGTCCTGCTGAGTTTACCTCAAACCTCATGAGCTTGTGCCTCCCTTCTCATCCTATGGCCATCGCCCTGGTTGCAACGTCCATAGTTTAGCTCCAAGACTATTACAATGTCCTCATAACTGGCCTCCTGGCCTCCAGCCTTGCCACCTTTCAGACTGAAATTTATGTAAAATGCAAACTATGTAATTCGGTTGTTTCCTCTCACGTAGAGGTGTGTCCCAGACCCAAGAACCACAGCAAGACCAGTCCAATCCTCGACCACTTCTCTAACCTCCTCTTCCCTCTTCCCTACTCTCTCGACAAGGGTGGTGAAGACCATAGTTGTTTGTTTTAATATTTATTTATTTGTTTGCACTGGGTCTTAGTTGCAGCAGCCAGGCTCCTTTAGCTGCAGCTTACAGGCTCCTTTAGTTGTGGCTCACCACCTCCTTAGTTGTGGCATGCGAACTCTTAGTTGTGGCATGCGGGATCTAGTTCCCTGACCAGGGATCAAACCCAGGCTCCCCTGCATTGGGAGCATGGAATCTTAACCACTGCGCCACCAGGGAAGTCCTAAGACCATAGTTTTAACTTAGAACTAAAGGGAACCTCTGTATTCCCAAAGCACCCTCTTTAAAAAACAAAAACAAAAACCCCTTATTGAGGTATAATTTACATAGCATAAAATTCACCTGTTTTAAGTTTAAATTGACCAAATTTGCCATCATTGCCATCAGCTGATTTTAGAACGTTTCCATCAGTCCAATACCAAAGCACCCTTTTCATACCTCTTTTTCATTGCTGATGAAATTGTATTGAAATTGTCTTTTGTGTGTTTTCCTATCAAACTGGACTGCAGCTTCCTAAGGGCAGGGACAGAGTCTCACTCTCCTCTGTGGAACCGAATGCCTTGTCATTGATGAAAGCCAGCGTTACCGAACTTGACCACCAACTCTTTATCAGACATAGATCCAGCTGACTTGTAACTAATCCTCAAAGTTAAATCCACCTTCACTGAGCATTTTCAAAACCACTCACCACAAGGTCTGCAAAGATAAATATGGTTGTCTTTCATATGTTCTGAGGATTGTCGAATTAAGTATATAGAAACCCACAGAAATGATTACTTTGACGGGAACAGCAATGAGTTATATTATTGACTCTGTCCCTTGCCTTGTTCCAGAAAAGATTTAAAGTTGGGGTTTAAGAATTGCATGGCTTTAATGACCCCTCAGTTACTTGGTCCATATACGACCTTTGTGTATTTAGATTATTTACTAAGGTAGAGTTTGCACTGAATGGATATTGAAACCTTGGGCCATCGATGAGCTTGGCCGGTTACTCGTGGACATCCCAGCTTTCACGAGCAGCCCAGCGATGTGCAAGGGATTCCCTGTTTCAGGGTGTACAAATAGTGTAAGACCTACTGACCAGATGTGACTCCCAAATCATAGACGTTTGCCACACATGCCTTCCTGAGATGGACTTGCCTTTAATGAACTGACTCAGATCGAGGCCCTTAGAAACCTCCTGTATACACTCTTCCTGCTATAGCCTAAAATATGGGTTGGTAGGTACCAAATTAGCAGTGACTTTATAGGTCTGTCTGCTAGTGGCAGGAGAGGAAGGTTAAACCCACCCTGAATTATTTTGATGCTACTCCTTTCAGTGGTTGGGTGGGACCCGTTTGAAAAAAACGAGAGGAGATAATTTGGCATATTACATGCTATTTCAGAATCGGGTGACTAGTACATAATTATACGACATCTCAGAATTTGGCTCTATGTCTTCAAGGGTGTTCATGCCGTGTAGCTTTCTTCCCCCTTCTTTCCGTCAAATGTGTTTATGTAACTTGTGGCGAAATTTAGCCATTAATGTCCACTGAAAGCTAGAGAGAAAGATTACACTTGGAGTTCCAGGATGATTTTCTAGACTACCACATGTGTTCAAGTGGGTTTTATTTCATGTCGCTTATTCATTCTGATTCTTCCAAGTGCAGATCAAACAACTAATATGATGATATAAACTTGTTCAAGGACGTGATGGGTGACTATACCAGGTGGCGAGGGTTTGGGGACTGTCCACTCAGGGGGTTGAGGGAATGGAGATAATTCAACTTTCCCTCCCGTAGGAGTCATGGGGAGGGACACGTGACATGTGTGTTTCTCTGCTCTTCACAGAAGAGAAAAATAAACTCAGGGGGATATCATGGCAAACTCTTTACACCTTTGATTTCTTAAAACCTCTTAAAACTAATGAACTTCGATAACGCCCCCAGTGACAATTAAAACCCCAAACTCTGAGACGTGTTGGATCGTAAAAACAACAACAACAAAAGAAGCGACTGAAGGCAGGTCCTACTTCCCAAAACACTCACAGGGTTCAAGTAACAATAACCTTGACAGAGGCCACTGCTGATGAAGAGGTAGAGTTGGGTCATAGTTACGATGTGGGTTTTTTTTTAATCTTTATTGGAGTATATTTGCTTCACAATACTGTGTTAGTTTCTCTCATACACCAAAGTGGATCAGCCATATGCGTACATATGTCCCCATATCCCCTCCCTCTTGAGCCTCCCTCCCACCCTCCCTATCCCACCCCTCTAGGTCATCACAAAGCACAGAGCTGATCTCCCTGTGCTACACTGCTGTTTCCCATTAGCTGACTATTTTACGTTCGGTAGTGTATATATGTCGATGCTACAATGCTTTTTAGGCCAGAACCATGAGGCTGGGAAGTGTCCCTGTGGTGCATGGCTTCTTAAGGTACCAGGAGCCCGGATGATGACTAAAAGAATGGGGCTGGTAATAAAGGGAACAAAAGAAACTTTGAGCATCGCTGTGGGTTCAGAAAGCTGTAATTCTGAAGAAAAAGCAGTTTGCAGAGCTCCCTCAGTTGGCTTCCTGGGGGAACGGGCAGTCTTAGGAAACAGACCTCTACGTCCAGGGGAGAAAAACAAGGATGAACTTCAAGTCTTTTTTCTTCCACAACCAAGATCAGAATCGCATTATTTAGCAAAGGCTGAGTTTAGAAAAAGGAGTAAACCAAGAAATGGGATTGGAAACAACCGCTAGAGCCTGATGGTGGTGGTGGTGGTGATGACGATGGTCATGATGATGAGTTTTATTGAACGCTCACCGCGAGCCGGTCACTCTGCTAAGCGTCTTACCAACAGAGCCTCATGCTCTCCCGGCAATCTTGCAGCATAGAGGCATCTCCCTCTCGCAGATGAGGGAAGCAAGAATCCATGGAGTTAGTCAGCCTGCCCAAGGTCACAACGCTAGAAAGTGGCAGAGCTGTGGTTTGTCGTGTTTACCTGTACTGAGTTACGGTGAGTCACAAAACCCATGTCATCCCCCACAGGCACAGATGCACATTCTGCGTCCTGCCCTACAGTGGTGGCTTCTGCACAGAAGGCAGCCTGACCGCGAGCACTGCAGTCAGAGGGACGGGCTTGGGGGGCGAGGGGGCGCGACGCGAAAGGAGGAAGCCCCGATTCTCCGCAGAAATAAGAAAGAAGAAGTTACTTGAAGCCTCCCGTTTCAAGACTCGGCCAGTTTTGTCACATGAACAGAAACTTATTTATAGCAATCTAGCTCCAGACACGTGAAATTGAAAGGGAAATAAAGTTCCAGAGTAAGGGGAGCCCCTGGTGATGATGAATTACAAATCTGTTCCTTCTCCCCTTCCTGTGGATTTCAGGCGCCTCTGCCCCTGTCCCTTCAGGACCCTCCAAGCAGAAACAAAACCAGCATCAAAAACACCAAAAACATCATTCACTTTACAAATAACAAGAAAACCAGCCCCTGACGGGGGTGCGGGGGGAGGTATGGCTAGGTTCTTGCTGTTTCTAGGACTGGAAGTCCGAACTTGGCTCTGTCCCCGTGTTCCTTCTCAGCGAAGCAATAACTTGGAGAGGGCTAACGTTTGATTTACACGGAAAGATTGCTTGGCTGTTTCAAGATAAAAATGAGGAAGTACCTACCTTGCCACTGGTTTCTTCTCCTGGTCCTCTGTGAGAGGAAGGATAAGGAATCAGAGGGGAAAAACATTTTTTTTTTCAACGTTGCAAACCATTCTATTCCTCCTCCCCTTTTGGTAAAGAAATACTTAAGTTGCATGCATTCTTGGAGAGAAGTTTCAAAAAACACTCCGCCCACAGGAATTCTGTTCATCCCACCAAGTCTGCCTCGGTCCTGCGTGCAATAGCTAACACAGGCTCCTCCACTTTCAGCCCATCAGCATTTTCTTCTTGTGCCTTTAATACAAGTGGGTTAGGATAACAGAGACATCTGTGGCTCCAGGAAACAATACTCTACTCCAGGCCAGAGCTCCCCCCTCAACAGGGAGCGCCAATCTGAAGTCATCGTAAAGGAATAAGAAAAAAGAGGCCCATATTTAGTTGAACTCCATTAAACTCTCCAGCTGGCTCTCTTTAGTTTTACCTTGGTTTATTCTATTATTTGGTGTCTGTTTGTGTAACTGATTTATTATAGTTACTACTATTCAGCATTGGGCGGTGGGGGGGACTTCTTATTTATTAAAACAAACACTATCCAGGATTATTAAAATGGGTTGCTGTCTATACGGCATCGTTTTTGAAAATAAACCCAAGGGGAAAAAGAACCCCACCATTTTGGGGTGCTCTCCCTTTCCAAGCAAGGCGGGGTGAAACAGCACCTTTCTCTTGGGAATCCAGGATTCCACTAGCTGTGGGTAACTGATTCACTGTTCCCAAGTCCAAGTGGTAAATGTTTTATTAATATCAGGTCATTTCTACTCTTAACCTTGTAGCAGAATATTGGCTTTCTCCTTGGCCGTGAAATTCTGGCAAGTCCTTCTACATCAAGGAAGGAGATGCATTTTCTAACAGAGGGGAAAAGATGGAGAAGGAGTCTTTCCTTTCTCAACACAGGCAGGAAGAGGGAGATGGAGGGCCTAGTTGAGAACAATAGTGTCCATCTTTACACTGTACTTCTTTACAGTGGGTAATTTGGCCCTGGTAGGACAAAGGTGAGTTCAGTCGTTGGATCTATAGAAATGCTGCAAGAAGTTTTGCTATTTTGGAGTATTTGAAATATCAGTTGAAAGGGAATTAAGCCAGGGACTTCCCTGGTGGCACAGTGGATAGGACTCCGCACTCCCAATGCAGGGGGCTCGGGTTCGATCCCTGGTCAGGGAACTAGATCCCACGTGCATGCCACAACTAAGAGTTCACATGCCACAACTAAGAAGCCAGTGAGCTGCAACTAAGGAGCCATAACTAAGACCCAGTGCAACCAAATAAATACATAAATATTAAAAAAAAAAAAGAAAGAAAGTGAATTAAGCCAGATAGAGAAAGACAAATAGCATGATATCACTGATATGTGGAATCTAAAAAAAGATACCAATAAACTTATCTACAAAACAGAAATAGACCCACAGACATAGAAAACAAACTTATGGTTATCAAAGGGGAAAGGGGGGAGGGATAAATTAGGAGTTTGGGATTAACATATACACACAACTATATATAAAATAGATAACCAACAAGGACCTACTATATAGCTCAGGGGACTATATTCAATATTTTGTAATAACCTATATGGGCAAAGAATCTGAAAAAGAATATGTATATACATGCACACATATATATGTATGTATAACTGAATTACTTTGCTGTACACCTGAAACTAACACAACATTGTAAATCAACTATACTTCAATTTAAAAAAGAGAGAAAGAGAACAGAAAGAGAAGTAAACGCAGTATATTGGGTACTTCCTTAAGACGGCAATTGTTGGGTAAGTACTTAACAAAACGCCTCTTAGTATGTCTGTTGTTTGAACTTATTAAGGCAGTGACTAATATTTTTTGACCTGACATTTTGGGCAAAGGGAGGAGGGAGTGATGCCTGGGGGAGTGTCTCCACACCTGGTGACAGGTATTGATGAACACTTAGAGATGGACGCCTGTATTGCATGTTTCTCACAACAGGAATTAAGTATAAAGTTATCAAAGCTAGCTGTGGACCTAAACCAAAGAAGCATCTTTTTTTTTGTTCTGCAGGCTTGCCTGAGACGACAGGAATACAGAAGAGACCCAAATGGGAAGAAACGAGATCCATTTTGGGGACAAGAGACAAATTTTGAGAGATCCCGGTTTTCAAGTGGGTCACCTTCCAAACAGGTACTTAGAATGCTGGGAGACGCTCTTTTGCTGCGGGGTGTGTGTGTGTCTGTGTGTGTGTCTGTGTGTGTGTGTATAACTGACTTAGGAAAAAGCCAGCCCCAAAAGGAGATGCTGAAGAATCTTAAAGGGCAGGGTAGGGAGAGGCAGGGGCAGGAGCTCTCGCCCTGGGTGCCACCCCTGCCCCTCCTCTGCTGTGTGACCTTCCCCCTTCACCCTGGTTGGGCCTCACTCTTCTCTCCTGTAGACCAATGGAGATGGTCTCTGAGGTACCACCCAAATCAGAAATGCTGCAATTCTTTGATTTTAAGAGTCGGAAGCACCGGGCCTTCTAAAGCACTGCATCATAATATACCTATATACCTATATCTATGCCTACTTGATCTGTCTACATTAATATAGACATATATATATATATATATATATATATGTAGGCTTATAGTCTTACCCATTGCGTGGCTTAGTATAGTTGTTATTTCAAATAGAGTAAAATGCAGTAATAATTGCATCAGGTAATAACTAGAAATTGTTCAAATATTTTTGTCTGGATGATAGCAGTAAATAATAAGATCAGTAAAAGATGATAACAATAGGGAAATGATGATTACAGTAGTAGTAGTTACCATTACCTGAGTGATTGCAATGTTCCAGTACCGTGCTAGGCGCTTTATACCTATTCACTTATTTAATTCTCATAAATCTCTCTATGTTTGCCTCATTTTACAGATGAGAAAACTGAGCCCTAGAAAAGTTAAGAAACTTTACTTAAGATTTCACAGCCAGTACGTGGTGGAGTAGAGTTTTTTTTCTAGGCAGTCTGACCCCTGAGAGGGTGCTCCGAACCCCTGAGCTATATGATCATATTTCATGTTTAAGATCTTGTCTGTGTAAGAGTTTTACTTCTCCTATGCAAGCACTGAATACCGCAAGCTGCGTTCAACAATGGTTGTTAGTATGGCAAATTAAGACGAGTAATATGCCTTTTATGAATTCTTATTTAATGTTTTATGCCTGAAATATACTCTAGAGGACGGACTCTCTTTTCTATCACTGGTGTGGATCCTCAAGATAGATCCTGGATACCTGATATCAATCAAGTTCTTGTTGGGGTTTCTTCTTTAATCGAGGATGTTCACATGGTGGTTATTTCATGTTCGAAGGACACCTTAAAAACATCAGTGATTGATGTTTATGGATGTATCCCTGGGAGAGATCTATATTCCCTATTAAGGAACATAAAATCACACAATAAAATATTCCACCTAAAGCCTGAAGGTGAAAGAGACTATCTCACAATGTCGGCAGCGCTGAGAAGAACACATTGCCTGCATCTTTTCATGTTAGCCAAGGACTAAATATAATGCCTGCTGCTGATTAAACTTAGGGAGTGAGATTAATCCAAAACTTAAATCTAGTTTGGCTCGAACAACACATTTTTAGCATTAAGATAAATTCTCACAGTTTTGCACTTAGAAACAAAAATCAAGGACAGATGAAAAAAATGTAATTTCAGTCAAACAGTAGCATGAAGCCATATTCCTAGTTTGGAATTACTAAACAGATGGGCAGCTGGGTTCTTCTGTTTTCATGCAAAGACTCATATGCAGAGTCCTGGCCATTTCGCATGGCAACACTCATGCATTTGGGATATTCTAGAACTTGAAGGTTCACGCTCCTCTCCACAAACTGTGTTTAGGGGACAAACTGGTGACAGATTCCTGTAGTTCCCTTCTTCATGCTACACAAATTACTCATTCTTTAAGGCATCATTGCAAAACACTCAGACCACATCTGAAAAAGGATGCAGCTGTACATATAAAAGTAATTATGAAATAAAGACAAAAATATGTGGTAAAGTGCATAAAACTGGCAATTTCTAAAGCACGCGAACAGGATTTTTCATGTTTGCTTTATGTCACCGCACCTCAGTTTGTCGGAGAACTTGGAACAACATTACTTGATACTCTCGATTTTTTCCAGATGATGCTATCCCAAGGGTTTGGGTACTGACTGTACAAGTAACTTCCAAGTTGCACCTTCTCTATCAGGAAGAGTGACAAGATTCGAATTTTCCACAGTGAATTTCACCTCTGCTTTGCTCCCTGTATTACAGATATTCTTTGGGGGATACTGGAGGATTTTGCCTCTGGATACAAAAGTGCAGGAAGGTCAGGGTGAGGGGAAGTGTCATGGAACGCATGCTTGTCAACAGCCATCAGGACTGTGTGTTTATAATCCCAATCCCTCCTCACTCAATCCTTCGACTTTTGCCTGGTACAAGTGAAGCCAGAGAGCCCTTATGACATTCAAACCAGAGCCCAGAAATCTTCAACTCCCACAATCATGGGCTAGTTTGAAGATTTCTCCTCCCAGGTTTGGACCCCCACCCAAATTCTGTGAAAATCTGGTTGTTCTTAAACCTTCATAATCTGGGGCTGCCCTGCTCTGTATCAAATCCTGAGGGAATGCAGAATTTATGAAACCTCTTTCTACAGGGTCCCCAAGGCGAGGGAGATCCTAGAGCTAGTTTCCCAGGATAAGAATGCTGGCACCAGGACTTCCCTGGTGGTCCAGTGATTAAGACTCTGTGCTCCCAATGCAGGGGGCCCGGGTTCGATCTCTGGCCAGGGAACTAGATCCCACATGCATGCTGCAACTAAGAGCCCGCATGCCACAACTAGGACCCGGCACAACCAAATAAATAAATAAATATTAAAAAAAAAAAAAAAAAAGAATGCTAGCACCTCCCAAAGGAGAACCCAGGCCGGACTGATGCAATTTCCAGAGCTTAGTGTATGGAATGTCACATCAGGCACTAGAGCTGCAAAAGATCCTCGGTCAATCAGAAAGTGGCAGGAGAAAGATAGAGTCCAATGAGACAGTGTAAACCCAACCCAAGCCCTCTTACCTAGGGAACATTTCCCTGAGTATTTTCCTTCTAGACATTGCTGTGGCTGAAAACTCAAAAGAACATTTTATCCCTGGTTTGAGAAGGCAAGTTCATTCCCTGGTTGAGTGGGCTGTGTGACAGTGGATTGCTTAATCCATGGAAATCTTTCCACTGTACAATCACGACGCGAAGCGTGCTACCACCAAATTTTGACCCTTGTATTGCAACTTCCATCACTTGTCCATTCCTTAACCCAGTCTTAAACCATCACAATGCTGATGGGCCTGGAAAAAGTGAGGCATTTACCATCAAGTAATAGATCCAGTATCAAGATGCCATTTCTAAACACCTGCCTGGGGGTGGGCAGATCCCCAGATAAATGCACAGTTAACATGGCAGCCCCTCCCTTATGGCACAACCTCTTCACTCCGACCCGTGGCTTTAACCGTTGGTTATGCAGAGATTGTGTTCAACCTAACACCAAGATAAAGCAATCACTACCAAGCCTGTGCTGAGGGGTTCTTTAAAGCATCACCTCCTAGAAAAGGGAACCCTCCTATATACGTTGTTGGTGGGAATGTAAGTTGGTGCAGCCACTATGCAGAACACTATGGATGTTCCTCATAAAACTAAAAAGAGAATAACCATATGATCCAGCAATCCCACTCCTGGGCATATATCCAGACGAAACTATAATTCAGGAAGATACACGCACCCCTATGTCCATAGCAGCACTATTCACAATAGCCAAGACAGGGAAACCACCTAAATGTCCATCGACAGAGGAATGGATAAAGAGGACACGATACGTATATACAATGGACTATTACTCAGCCATAAAAAAGAATGAAATAATGCCATTTGCAGCAAGATGGATGCAACTAGAGATTATCATAGAAGGGAAGTAAGTCAGAAAGAGAAAGACAAACACCATATGATAGCACTTATACGTGGAATCTAAAATATGACACAAATGAACTGAAATAGAAACAGACTCAGGGACATAAAGAACAGACTTGTGGTTACCAAGGGGGAGGGGCTTGGGGGAGGGATGGAGTGGGAGGTTGGGGTTAGCTGATGTAAGCTTTTATAAATAGAACGGATATACACACTGCTACATTTTAAATGGATAACCAACAAGGACCTACTGTATAACACAGGACCTTCTGTATAACACAGGGACCTACTGTATAACCTACTGCTCAATATTATGTAACAACCTAAACGGGAAAAGGATTTGAGAAAGAATAGGTACATGTATATGTATAACTAAATCACTTTGCTGTACACCCGAAACTATCACAACAGTGTTAATCAACTATACTCCAATATAAAATAAAAAGTTAAAAAAAAATCATTAGTAAAAACATACACACAGAAAAAACCCCACAAAAGCACACACGCACACACACACACACACAAAATAGAATGGATCAACAACAAGGTCTTACTGTATAGCACAGGGAACTATATTCAATATCATATGATATAACTGAATCACTTTGCTGTACAGAAGAAATTAATACAACATTGTAAATCAACTGTACTTCAAGTTGTAAAAATTACAAAAAATAATAATAAAGCAGCACCTCTTAAATACATTTAAGTTAGTTGTGTGACACAGTACAAAGAACACTTATCATCAAGGGTTCCCTCATTACAGTGTGAATTCGGACAAAGCACTTTACTTCTAAGTACTTCAATTTCTCGTCAAGGAGATCCTTATTATTATGCTATTATCTCATAGGATCACTGTGAGAACGTGTGAGATGCTCAAGTGTCATACTAACATTAGATTCGTTATAAGCTGCCTTGGTGTCCAGCTATGCTTGCAAATGATGCTCCAACATTTAGCGATAGAGGAGCAGCTCCTGAGGCTTCTAGAATACCTTCTTTCCTCTCAGCCCCATCTCAGGCCACATTTCGAAGAGCTAACCTAACGTAGCAACTTAATTTCACACCCTTTTCAAAGTTACCTACAACCCTGTGAGCTGTTTAATCAAATTAGAATTTAACAGGGAAATAAACAGCAGCTCTACAGAACCAACTACACCTTGGATGATTTAGTACATTAAAAAGCAAAGCAGTCTCTCAGTGTGAACAGGAAACAATGTCCCCGGTACACTGCTGGCCCAGAGGAGCCTGCTGTGGTGCCAGGGGCACCAGGATATTTTGACCTCTCAAAACTTCACAGAGGGGACTTCCCTGGTGGCGCAGTGGTTAAGAATCCACCTGCCAATACGGGGGACACGGGTTCGATCCCTGGTCTGGGAATAACCCTACATGCTGCGGAGCAACTAAGCCCATGCACCACAACTACAGAGCCCTGCGCTCTAGAGCCCACGAGCCACAACTACTGAAGCCCCTGAGCCTAGAGCCCACGCTCCGCAACAAGAGAAGCCAGCACAATGAGAAGCCCGTGCACTGCGACGAAGAGTAGCCCTCGCTCGCCGCAACTAGAGAAAGCCTGCGTGCAGCAATGAAGATCCAACGCAACCAAAATTACATAATAAAAATAAGTTCAAAAATAAAAATATTTTTAAAAAGAAATTGAATTTAAAAAAAAAAAAGACTTCACAGAGAAGGGCCAGGACCCCCAACTTCCCCAGAGAAAATGATGGAACTGATTAGCCCAGGACTTGGGGGACAGCAACCTTCAATGAAGAAAGTCATCATGGCCCCTTCTCATCTTCCAAGATCCTGCATCCTTGCTGGATGGGCCACTTCCAAGAGCACAAATCTCAAGGACTGAGGACATGTGGTCACTATATTTGGCAAAGAAGGTGGGCACCAGCCCTCAGTTTTTCAAGAGCACCGTTCGCTCCGATAATAGGAATAGGATTGTCATCCTTTCACCATCAGCAACCGAGTGGCTAAACGTTTAGATTCCAGGTCACCAGGACCCAGCGTTACACTGGAAGGAGGCGGCTAACCTGCCCCCAGCAGCAGCCGGCTCTGCCCCAGGCCTGGCTCAGCAAGATGGTTACATCCGTGAGATCGCCCGAACCTCCCAGAAGGCAAGGTGAGCTTAAGTGTGAAGGCGATTACCCAACATAAACATCTTAATTGTTTTGTTCGTGATCATCCACACAAACGTTGGAGGTTGAAATGAAAAATAAAGCTTCTTCAAGTAATCTGCAGTGGCTTAAAAAGTCAGAAAGTGCATTCCTACACGAGGGCAGCAAAAGCCTAAAACTGTGCTGTCCAATACAGCGGCCACTAGCCATGTGGGACTATTTAATTAAAATAACATTTTAAACGCAGTTCCGGGCTCAGGAGCCACATGTGGCCCATGGCTGCCATATAGGACATTTCCAACACTGAAGAAAATTCTATAGGACAGCACTGCTCCTGTTTATGGTCAAGTCCAAAAGATGAAACAAGACAAGATCCCACGGGCCAGCAAGGGGTTTTGTTTCCCAGAAACCGTCGTCACGTACTCCACACTACAATGCTTTTGCCCACCGCAGCTCTTTGCAAACGTTTGCTCTCCGTGGCTGAGTCAGGTGTCCGCGAAGGCTGGCTCGCTTTGCATTTGGTGTTTTCCTCCAACTTGGGTATATTCGCATGTCTCCTTTCATTACCTGCCTCTCCAGCCTCTCCTGCCTGTGAAACCTGCAGCTTCTCCTCTTTCAAACCGCTCTTGGGGAGCTGTTTGTTCTCCCATTAATCTGTCAGTGTCAACCTACCAACACCCTTGATGGTGTCACGGAAGCAGCCAGCTTAGCACACGGCATATGCGTTCTGTGACTCACACTTAATTTTCTCTAACTTCTACCTGTCCATTGTCAGACTCCCCGTGGGCCGGGCCTCCCGTCGTTCTGGCCCCGGGCCTGCGTGAAAATGAGGCAGGTCACACACATACATGCTGGCTCTGACTGCCGGGGGGGGGGGGGGGGGGGCGGCCCACCTGGGAGGCTGTGAGTCATCCCTAACACCTGGCCAGGTGCGGTCACCGCCGCCCCCTCGACTCGAGCGCAGATTCCGTGCCCTCCAGGTGCACCTGAGTCACAGTGCAGCTCCACACCCAGCATCTCGAGCCCAACACGGACGTCAGGAGGCAGAAAGTGCAGCCCATGGTTTGTCGGGAATTTTCGTTGGAGTTTGTTTTCCATTTTAGCTGCTGGTCTGTCCTCCTTGGCCTGTCCCACCACCCCCTCAGACTCAAGAGGCTGAATCCATTGTCTTCTCCCCTCAGATTGGTTCCTCTTCCTGACTTCATTGCTGCCCAGGCCGGAATTCTGGAGATTATCTCAGACGCCTCCTTCTGTTGCCCCTTCTCAACTTCATGGCCGTCAGACACCAGAGTTAGACTGTCTTCCCTCCTCTCTCTTGAATCTGTCCACTAGCACCTTCCTTTGCAGGGCCCTGTCTTTTTTTTTTTTTGCCTGGATTATTGTAGGAGCCATTTTCCTGATCGTTTTGATTTCACCTCACCCCTTCCAGCCAGTCTCCCAGGCAGCATTATGAGTGGATCCCTCTAGAAGCAAACTGGAACATGCCACTCCTCTATTAAAAGCTCTTTAGTGGTTCCCCATGTCTTTGGGATCAAGTTCAAACACCTTAGCAAAGTGTTTGATGGCTCTCAAGGCCCTGGATGGCCTGACCCTCAACTCTGAGGACACTTCCTCTGGGAATAGCTGCTCCTGGGGGTCAGGTGGCTTTGTTCTTGTCCCTCCTTTGTATTCCCCAGAACACCGTCTGGGCTCAAGCCCATCTTAGGATACGTCTTCCTGTCTGTCTCATCCTTCGGCTGGGAGCCACTCAGGCGCAGGCACTGGTTATTGCTCTTTTTTGATGGTTGGAATTTGCTTTAATAGACTTCAGCAAGAGGAAAAAAGAATAAATGAAGTAAATGTGCGAAAAATCATGCCAATTTTCGAATCTGAATGATGGGTATATAGGAGTTTATTATTATTCTCTCTACTTTGCCATGTTTCATATTTTAAAAAATCTGAGACAAAGGCCCCACCCAGGGGCAGGAAGTTATAAGGCAGGACCCAGGTGAGGTACCCAGGGAGGGCACAGGGCAAGGGAGATGGAGGGACAGAAGGAAGGAAGAGATGGTGCAGGGGGCCTGGAAGCAGAGATGATGCTGTCCCTCAGAGGGTGGCATTCTCTAGGACCTGCTGTCTTGTTGGGCAGGTCACCTCCCCACCAACAGCTCTCTGAGACTTCATTCTTCAGGACTCACTTCCAGACTCTTCCAGAAACCAAATCTGCTGGCACCTTGATCTTGGACTTCCAGCCTCTAGAACTGCTTGAGCGGGAACCGGTCCCGGGCGTTGGTGCACAGGGCGATGGCCAGGTGAGGGGCAGACAGGAGCACCCCGCTGAGTACCGCGGTCCGCGTGTGCACGGGCAGAAGCGTGTGGATGGTGTAGATGAAGAACACATTTTTTTGTTTTTTTTTAAATCATAGGTTCACAGCACAGGAAAGGGACCTTGAAGGACATTTAGTCTAGTCACCCATTGCAGTTTTAGACACACTAGTTGTTAGAAAGTTCTTTTTTTTAAAAATTTATTTATTTATTTATTTTTGGCTGTGTTAGGTCTTCGTTGCTGCGCGCGGGCTATCTCTAGTCGTGTTGCGCGGGCTTCTCATTGCGGTGGCTTCTCTCGTTGCGGAGCGTGGGCTCTAGGCACACAGGCTTCAGTAGTTGTGGCACGCGGGCTCCGTAGTTGTGGTTCATGGGCTCTAGAGCGCAGGCTCAGTAGTTGTGGCGCACGGGCTTAGTTGCTCTTTTTTCCACCACACGCTAGGAGCTCCATGAACGTTTGATGACCGCCAGTCACAGGAATGTTTTAGGAATGTGCACATGATGAAAATCACAGCAGTGTAGCCCCAACCGCCAGAGCAGGACCCTGCCTCGAGCGAGAGAAGAAGGTGGGCACCGTTACCACGAGTGGTGGGCAGACCCGGGCCTGGCCTGAAATCATCAAGAAGAGAGTGGTTTGCTGAGACCGCCAACGCGCAACGGCCAGTTTGGGTCTGAAGACTGAAACCGCATCAACCATTCGGAAACCACCTCCTCATCGGTGGCGACCAGAGTGACTGGCTAAAGAGAACGTTCTTTTCCTGGCCTACCACTCCGCAAAGCGACAGGTGGCTTCCTTAAAGCTCTGGGTAAGTTCCTTTTGTCACAGGTGGGCAAGCACACAGAGACAGAAGCAGCTCTCCGTGGACAGAGGAAACTCAGAACAGCCCAAAGTTGACCCAGGACTCACTCGCACTTCGTAAGAGGTCATCTTGGTGTGCTTAAATGTCCCACCGGGTAACTCACCAGACTGAACTGAAGGTTTCCTTTGTGATCATATTATAGAGTAATTGGAAGCCCTGGGGTGCAGGCCCCTGGGCAAACCAGGGTCCTGGAAGGCTTTCACAGCAGTAAATGGCACAAACGAGTGATAATTGGTCTGGGCAAAGCCGGCAGTGCTTCATTTCTCCTCCGCTTCTGCGCTTTACCTGAGCTCCACTAGGTAATTTAAAATAGGGCATGGCAGGGAAATGGGGCAGCTGTCAGTTTTAACTGCAGCTGCTTCCAGAACGTCCTCCTGCCTTTTGAACAGATAAGCAGGACGGCCTAGAGTCAATCCTTCCACGGGGTGATCCTGCCACTCGGCCCAGCGAGACAAACACCAATTGTCATCCCAGCTCAGTGAAATCGCCGGTGCCGAGCAACGTTGACCTCTGACCCCAAGAGGTCCCCGTGTTAATTAGACTCAGCAGCTCAGGAATCGCATGAGAGAAGATGATGATAAAGCGGCTTTTTTCGCATTTTATGTATATTTCAGTTTACAACATCTTATTAAAATCCCCTACTTAAAAAAAACGGTTCTACTTGCTTCTTAAAACCAAGAAACTTGTTAAAAACCTATTAAAATTCAGATATCAAAATTTTAAATGCTTTCAGTCAGTTGCGAGACATGATTATTCAGGGGCATACTCGCATTAAACATAACCTATAAATACAGCATTTCACCCTAAAACCTTCTTTTGTTGACAACAACAATTGCTTTATTTGTTAAGGAATTATAAATCACTGGTGTCCAAGACACTGTGTTGGGTGGTATGGGGATATAGTAATGAATAACCTCTGGTCCCTTGGTTCCTCTCCCTTTGTCCTTTCATTGTCCCCTCTCTACCAACTTTTCCCTTCCCAAGCAGCCTATGTTCTGTGCTTGATCCTCTTAACACTTCCCTTGCCCTCCGTTTTGTTGACACACCTCTCTGGCCAAATCCTGCCCATCCACGGTCTCTGGGTCTGCACCCATACCACTGGTGACTGCCGGAAAAAAATCACCCAACCTTGAAAAATGGTGCCCCTGGAAGGTCACGGCCACTAACCTCCTGCAACTCTTCGATGCTGCCCAGTTTCCCTGGTCAACTGTCCCTTCCACTTCAAGCCTTCTTCCCTTTCCCCAATCCCTCCTCTCTTCCACCCCACTCCACAGTGGTCCTCACGTGGAAGCTCCCTCAGCTCGCTGCTGCCCAACCCATCCACCCCTTTCCCTCTGCACCACCCTCCCCTCATTCCCACCCAGTTACCAACCCTTCCATCTCTGCTCAGGACCCTCACTCCATCCATTGTCCCTTCCGTTCCCGCGTCTCCAACTCTGTACCAGAGCCTTCCCTTCCCATCAGCATTTAATCATGATCCAAGGTTTCCTACCAAAAATCATGAGAGCAACAGAAGAGACCTTCCTTGAGCCCCCATCCCCTCCACTTACTGCTTCTCCCTCACAAAGCTCTCAAAAGAATCATTTACGCTGACTCAGTTTCCCCACCTCCTACTCACAACGCAACCCACTGCAATCTGGCTGCCACACAGGTCATTCCACAGAAACGGCTCTTCGTCAGATGCCTTCCACGTCTGTGATGCAGGGCGTCTCTCGCAGTCCTCACTGCACTGCACCTCTCGGCAGCTTTAGCTCGCCTGGCCACTCCACTGTCCTCAGAATGCTGCGTCCCCGCGCTTCTGCGAAGCCACGCTCTCCTGGCTTCTCCTCCTTCTCGGCGCTGAGTCCTGGGATTCCTCCAGGCTCGCTTCTCTTCTCACTCTACACCTGGGGGTTTATCCTGGTTTTGTATCACAGGCCTCTTAGGCAATACGGATGACCTCTCTGGATCCTCTTCTCACAATAATATTTTCAAATGCATAAAATAAGATGCACAGGATTTCAAAGGAAACCACAATCCTTGAAATAATCATCAAGATATTTTTAGAAATCTGTGACTCAGTAATATATGTGCTTCTTTTTTTTTTTTTTTTTTTTCTGTACGCGGGCCTCTCACTGTTGTGGCCTCTCCCGTTGCGGAGCACAGGCTCCGGACACGCAGGCTCAGCGGCCATGGCTCACGGGCCCAGCCGCTCCGCGGCATGTGAGATCCTCCCAGACCGGGGCACGAACTCGTGTCCCCTGCATCGGCAGGCGGACTCTCAACCACTGCGCCACCAGGGAAGCCCAGTTCCTTTTTTAAAATGTATCAAAATTCACTTTTTTAAACGAGTTTTGATAAATGCATGTAACCATGTTTCGAGTTTCCATCACCCCATGACCCTTTCCAGTCAATTCCTGTCTCTGTCCCTCTTAGAGGCAACCACTGTTCCGAGTATTTTCACCATAAATTAGTTTTGCCTTTTCTTTTTCTATTTCTTTACACTGTTTTCAGTTCAACTTTTAAGTCACTTTTTAGACATTGGTGGAATATAGATTCTAAATAGATGAGCTAAATAAATGAACCTACTTAATAATTAAATGAGGGGACTTCCCTGGTGGTCCGGTGGTTGAGATTCTACGCTTGCACTGCAGCGGGCACGCGTTCGACCACTGGCTGGGGAACTATCCTGCATGCCACATGGCGTGACCAAAAAATAATAATAATTAAATTAAAATTACATACAAGTTACAGATTAAAATTATAGTCGTTTCCCAAAATGACAAAGTCGCTTTTAAAAAGATAATACGTAGTTGGAAAAGTTATGTAGAAATTGGCATTCTCACGTACCTCTGGAAATGTAAATTGGTACAATGTTTCCGGAGGACAATTTGGGAACAAAATATTGTAAATCTTTGTGATGCTGTTAATCTACTAATATAAATTCCCACTTTGGGAACTTAAAGAAATAATTGATGATGTGCATAAATATATAAGAATATTCATCATAGCATTATTTATCATAGAAAAAGTTGGAAGCAACCTAAATGACCAACAGAAGTAAGTATGACAGAGCCATACAATAGGAATATATTGTAAAGACAAAGAGAACTGCCAAGAAACAATAAAGTTTTACTTAATGGGTCTATTCTTAGAGTATATTTGTACTGTGATTCTGAAATTATTTCATGTTCATTACAGAGTAAAACAAATGAATACATATATTAATATAATTAAGGAATAAAGATTTTAAATTAAATACATATATTAATTAATTAAGGAATAAAGATTTTAAATATAATTAAGGAATAAAAATTTTAAATAAAGATTTAAAATCTTTAAAAATAAGGATTTTAAAGATTTAAATAAAAAGATACAAATATAAAACAAAAGAAAGGAAGGGAAAACCCCTTCCACTAAATATGTATTAGCGTTAAATACGTATTTCTAATTAATTCCATTGAAATGACTTAGGAACAATGTCCCTCTAGGAGCAATGAACACACACAGCATGAAGATACTGATTTCTAAATAGCTTTCTAAACTAAAAGGAACCAGAGCTTATTGGGAAAATAGCTGATTCTAGGTCTGAGCCAGGTAAAGTACAAGGTGAAGCTATGAAATTCTATTGTGCCATAAAGCGTAGAAGTGCTCGGAGACTCAAGTCAGAGCAAACTTGAATGAACTCCCGTTCACCAATTTTGGGACGATTTGAGCCTCAAAAGATGTGACGAGACGATTGAATAAAATGTGTCCTTGAAACCACAGTGATGCTAACAAAGAGGCAAACAAACAAACAAGAAGGGAGGAAAGCTCTTCTTTAGAGAAGAATGCCAGCTAGTAATTGTAGAAGAAAGGACAGAAATAGAAAACTCATCATTTTGCGACCTTGACGTAATTATCAATCCAGGCAAAGCACATCAAAAGATGCTAAATCACTGGGTAAAATGTATCGTGAATAGGGTATTTAGTGTCAAAGAATCGTCTCACAGATTTCCGACTAATTACAAAAGGGAAAAATGTACTTTTATAGTGGAAAAATCTGGCAGTTACCGCCTTACCCTAGAGACCAAACAGCATTGTTAGGCACTGAGCTGATATTATAAAGAGGGATACCACACCACCTATGGAATATTCTAACCCCAAATGATTCACCTGAATTTTATTATGAGAAAGCCATCAAATTCAGAACGGTCGACCTTCTATGAGGCTGGGACTCTTCCAAAGAGTCAAAATCACGAAAAGACAAAAAGGGCCGAGAACAAAAGAGACATAATAACTGCGTGCAATGGGTGTATCTTGATTGGATCATAGATCAAAATACACAGCTAAAAACACATTTTTGGGACAGTTTGGTTTGAATATGCTCTACATAATAAATAATGTTATGGAACTATTAAATTCTCTTGGGTAAGATAATGGTATTGTGGCTTTGTAGGAGAATGTCCGTTTTGATAGGAGATGCGTATTGAGGTATTCAGGGGTAAAGTATTATGAAGTCTAGAGAGAGGGAGGGATGGGGGAGAGGGAGAGAAAGCCAGTTGGCAAGGCAAAGGGTAATGGATGTTATTTGTACTATTCTTTCAACTTCTCCATTGATTTGAAAATTTTCAAAATAAGGATGACAAAATTATAGAAAGGTATCTATTGATGCAATGTATTGTTAAGCGACAACGTATGTATGGCTCAATTCTATTTTTGTTAAAAAACAATATTTATACAGATGCATAAATATGTGTGCAAGAGTAATGTCAGCTGCTATAACAAAGGGACCAAAAATATGATGATTCAATCAAGAAAGAATTTATTTCTTGCACCTGTGATGGCCCAGCTGCCAGAGCAGGCCGCTCTCCTCCACCAGGACTTACAGGGATTCAGGCCAATGATGGTTCTCTTGTCTTCAACACGTGACTTTCAAAGTTGCTGCCTCTCCAGCCGAGAAGCAGGGCCAGAGATTATCTCTGAAGCAGGCTGTACATGTCAACTGTGCTCCCACTCCACTGGTGAGACTTTCCTCCTGAGGCCACACCTAGTTGCAGTGGAAACTGAGTCATTCGGTTCAAGGTGGGCAGCCACATCCAGCTGTAGCTCTTATCACTTGAGAAGGGATTTCAGTGGGAAGCTAGTAGTCTCCATCACACTCATTTGTTATACAGCAGAAACTAACACAACACTGTAAAGCAATTATACTCCAATAAAGATGTTTAAAAAAAGGGGGGGGGGTTGTCTGAAAGAACACAGACCAAGCTATTTGCAGTTTTTATTTCAAGGTTAATGGAGTTTTGAATGCTTTAAAATTTCTCTCTTTGTCTTTAGTTTTCCATTATGAACATGGATTTTTTTTTTTGGCAATAAAGAAAAGACTTACACTTTACAAAAATAAGCCATTGAAACTACAAAAAGATGCTTTGTTTTCTTCCTCTGAAAGAAACATACAAGCTAATCTTAAGTACCACATTAAGCATTTTTCTTCTCAGAAACCTTCAGTTGGACCCTATTCTCCATCACATTAACTCTCAATTCTTTGCTTGACTCTCAGAGCCCCCCACAATCTGACCCCAGCTTGCCAGCCAACTTTGTCTCTCACCTCTCCTTCTCACACCCTCTGCTCTGGCCATACGCCTTGCTGCCTGAGAATCACGCCGTGGGTGTCACTCCATCCGTACCTTGGCTCCCATGCTGCCTCCAGCCGAAGCTGGTCCCTACTGCTCCTTCAATTCCTAGAAAACACCATCCCCTTCATGAAGCCTCCCTTGACGTCTCACTTTTTTGCTGTGAGTTTCTTTGAAATTTAGAATTGGTGCCACCCAATGTATCACTTAATTAAACTTTGTTTTGCATTTTGCTAGTATGGTATAAATTGTGTCTCTCCCATTGCAAGTATCTTGTCTTTATATTGGGTTGAAGACACAGTAGATACATATGATGCTGTTCAATTAATTCCCATGTTTTATGACCTATTATTCTGAGTAGGAGGTATTTTCATGGATGACCTCCATTTAATGGCCAAGTCTTTCATGTTCTTCAAGTGTTCCTCTCAACTAAAAGGAGAATATGAATTCAAATAAAGAATGAAGGAGAGGGGCTTCCCTGGTGGCGCAGTGGTTGAGAGTCCACCTGCCGATGCAGGGGACACGGGTTCGTGCCCCGGTCCGGGAAGATCCCACATGCCGCGGAGCGGCTGGGCCCGTGAGCCATGGCCGCTGAGCCTGCGCATCCGGAGCCTGTGCTCCGCAACGGGAGAGGCCACAACAGTGAGAGGCCTGCGTACTGCAAAAACAAAAAAACAAAAAACAAAAGAAAAAAAAAGAACAAAGGAGAAATACATTGTAGCAAAACCACTCCTGAAAAATACCCAACGGAGGGCAACGTGCTACTAAACACTACACCTTAGTGCTCAGATTTTTTACATCCATCAATTTCCTGGCCACATGCCACTTCCTTACCCACTGCCCACCACACAGAACTCCATTTCAGAGAATACTACACATACTTGTTCCCCAAAGCATGAAAATGTATCGTCACCACCCATGTAAACCAACCAAGATTTCTGCAGCACACGAAGGATTCATTTGCATTTTAAGAAATACTAGCAAGTGTCATAAAACATGTCATATTTGCCATTTCAGTAGTTTGCAGCTCTGTTTCACCCAGAGGACCTTCCCTAGTGGGATAGCTTGTAATCAGGAAGCAAGTTCTATTAAAGTCCCACGTGCCTCTCCCTCAGAGAGCAGCCCCAATGGTGATAAAACATTATGAAGACTTTAACCACTGAGGCCACTGTTGCTCTCAGACCAGCGTCTCAGGCTGGGTCATTCCAACTTGCTGGCATGAGAATCAGAGAGAAGGTGGCACGTAGGAGAGAGTTCTCTACAGAATTCATTGGTAGAGACAACTGCCCATGAAATTTATGCACATGGCAGCCCAGCCAACTCCCAAAAGCTTCTTGTGGCAAAGTGGAAAGCAGGGGCTTCTACTGCTGAGCCTGGTCTTGCCCAGCCCCACCTGGGAGCCACGTCTCCAGGTGGGGAGATGCAAATGGGGTTAAGCAGCAGTTGGATTCAGGTGAGTGGTACCTGAGTCCAAACCCCGCCCCCAAATTACTAATCCATTCTGTATTGTTGTTCAAGTTTACAATCCTGGTAAACTCAAAATTGTCCTGAGGGCTCCCCTGGTGGCGCAGTGGTTGAGAGTTCACCTGTCAATGCAGGGGACACGGGTTCGTGCCCCGGTCCGGGAAGATCCCACATGCCGCGGAGCGGCTGGGCCCGTGAGCCATGGCCGCTGAGCCTGCGCGTCCGGAGCCTGTGCTCCACAACGGGAGAGGCCACAGCAGTGAGAGGCCCGCGTACCACAAAAAAATAAAAATAAAAATAATTGTCTTGAACATGGGAAGGACTTTGCTGCCCTTAGTTTCTTCTAGAAGAGAGAATGTTTAGCCAGCTTTGGGATATAACAGCACTCTGTGTAGGACATGCTAACTTTATATTTCTTGAATCCATAAAAGTCCCCATCCTGTCCAGAATGCTATTTATACAAGCTGCCCTTAATTCCCAAAGGCCATTTTTTGTGTTTGAGGCACGATATGAATGTGGACTTTGGGGACAGCACTCTGAAGATACTCATTTGCACCCACAGTTCCTTGGTCACCCTTCCCATGTTGTGACCGTTTGCATGTCGAGGTTCACAGCCTTGATCATTCTCTTTTGTGATCTCGGGAGAGCGTTTTATCTCAAATGTAATAAACACACCGTCTTTCTCTGGCACCAGCCTGACACTACTCTTTGTCTGTTTTCCTATTCAGAGCAAGTCGTGTCCTGATCTTTACACTATGTCATAAGATCCACTCAGCTCAGCCTTCCATCACATGACATGTGGCTACAATGCGTTTTGTACACGTCCATCAGAATTCATCAGCACACCTTGTGGGAGGGAGGGAGGTGGCATACCAGTTGAGAACCAGCTCTGTAGATCTTAGAAATGAGCCATCAGGCAAGAGCTGGAAAATGACTTGGTCTTTTCTGTCCCTGACTACTTCTGTCTCTTTGCCTTTCTGATCATCTGTGCTCACCGTCACCTTGCCATTTCAGACTCAACATTGTTAGGACCCAGTTTAAAAATCTAGGCCTTTTCTCACCTTCTGAGATGGCCCACACTCTGTCTGTGGAGTGTTTCTCTCTCTAAATAAATCCACTTCTTACCACTTTGTCTCTCACTGAATTCTTTCTGTGATGAGACATCAAGAACCTGGACTTCGCATTAAGTCCTGAAACCAGAGCAATGTACAACATCCAGGAAAGAAGAGATTTTACTTTCAGTTTTAATATTGGAATGGGTGACCAGTGCTAGAGACTGGGTAGGAGTCGTCAGGATTGAGGATTGTGGTCGAGAATCCCAGTTCATACTCCCCACAACGTGCCCAGCCACTCACTATCCAGCACAGGACTTGACCAGGCCTCCAGGTTCTGAGTGACATGGAGAGCAGCAATCAACTGGAAAAACAAGGCAGAAGCCATCCCAGGATAAGAACAATAAAAGTTTTTCTCCCACATATCCAGAACCATGAGGTGTCCTACATCTAAAATAGTTCCAAGAAGTTCCAATATCATAACCATGGTGGTGTTGTTTTAATTATATATACACTCAAAGACAGAAATATTAGAAAGAACTGCATTAAATACTAATGAAAGCTGTGTTTAAAAAAAAAAAATCTAGTCACTCTAACATCCCTGAAGAAACGCATCCCACTTGGCAATCCCTGGGTCTCCATCATCCAGGAGGTCTAACTAGAACCATTACCATGTTTCGAAGTCGCTACTGCAGTGCCCAATTCCCTAACGTAAGTCCCTTCTTTTCCTAGCGTGAGTCTTGCTCTGAACTTTTGAGAGTTTCTAGCAAGGTCATATCCCTACTTTATTATGGATGATGCCAAAAGAGCAAGTTGGGGATCTTTGGAAAATGTTGACTGAAAAAACCATAATACTCCAGAAAAATATTAATTTTGACAATAACTTCTTTCAGTTAATGTGGCTTTATTAGGACGCTCATCAGATTACCAACAGAGAACTTAAAGTCTACACATGGGGCTTCCCTGGTGGCGCAGTGGTTAAGAATCCACCTGCCAATGCAGGGGACATGGGTTTGAGCCCTGGTCCGGGAAGATCCCACATGCTGTGGAGCAACTAAGCCCGTACGCCACAACTACTGAGCCCTGCGCTCTAGAGCCTGCGAGCCACAACTACTGAGCCCACGTGCCACAACTACTGAAGCCCACGTGCCTAGAGCCCATGCTCTGCAGCAAGAGAAGCCACCGCAATGAGAAGCCTGTGTACCACAACGAAGAGTAGCCCCTGCTCGCTGCAACTAGAGAAGAGCCCATGCGCAGGAACGAAGACCCAAAGTAGCCAAAAATAAATAGATTAAATAAATAAATTAAAAAAAAAAGTCTACACATGTATTATGCAGTCTGGGTTTTTTAGTTTAGTTTTTTTTTTTCTTTTAATGTTTCAGGCTTTGATTTTGAAACACAGCGCTAGTTTTCTTCCCCTAAAGGAAGAGCAGTAGGCTCTTGCCTCCACCTCCATGTGACATTTCAACTTAGGAACATATGGGGGAAGAAAATTGTAATTACCCTTCAAAATTGCGAGAGGAGGGCTTCCCTGGTGGCACAGTGGTTGAGAGTCCGCCTGCCGATGCAGGGGACACGGGTTCGTGCCCCGGTTCGGGAAGATCCCACATGCCGCGGAGAGGCTGGGCCCGTGAGCCATGGCCGCTCAGCCTGTGCGTCCGGAGCCTGTGCTCCGCAATGGGAGAGGCCACAACAGTGAAAGGCCGGCGTACCGCAAAAAAAAAAAAAAAAAAAAAAATTGCGAGAGGAGGAGACAGTTTTAAAATCAGCTTAAAATCAACATAATTTAATTTTTATTGTCTGCTAATCTTTAAATGTTGTTAAATGTTTGCCATTAGAACTTTACTGTCTGAAAGAGAACTTGTACCACAGAACTGCCCCACCTTGCTGTCCATTGCTCTTTGAAGTAGGTGACAACCCATTTGAATTTTTCAGTGGGGTTTATGGTTTTGGTTTCAACAGCAGGTAGTTAATTTTCAGCAGTTAGCTGGTTACTTTTTTAAATGGCTGAACATGAATGGCTAATTGCAAAAGCCAACACTTACATGGCACTTTCTCAGTGCCTGGCACCACTACTCTTGGTGCTATAAACATACCTTAACTCATTTCATCCTCACAGAATCACCAAAAAGAAGGCACTATTGTTCACAGATGAGAAAATCTGAGAGGCAAAGAGATGAACTAAAACTAATCCTATGTCACACAGTCACTACGTGAAACGCCAGGATTCACTCCCAGGAAGCTGGGCTCCAGAGTCTTAAATACTGCATTTTATTGCCAGAATGAGTTACTTCAACTTCTTTCACCCAAGGAGCATCCTCCTTGGATAATATAATGGGCTTTCATGAGAAAGGATACATGAGAATGGCTGAATACATGACAGGACACGAATGAAGATACAAAAAGTTGAAGTGATTGGCTTAAGATTACTCAAAGCAAGCACAAAAAGACCCAGTAGCACATTCATAAATATGATAGTTCTCACCATTGTGGCTTTAGTTTCCAACTGACAAAACACCCACTTCCAGCTGTAATTTCTGGACTCAAGGGTGATTCCCAGGGACTTCCCTGGTGGTTCAGTGGTTAAGAATCTGCCTGCCAATGCAGGGGACATGGGTTTGAGCCCTGGTCCGGGAAGATCCTACATGCCACGGAGCAATGAAGCCTGTGAGCCACAACTACTGAGCCTGCATTCTAGAGCGCACGAGCCACAACTGCTGAGACCACGCACCTAGAGCCTGTGCTCCGCAACAGGAGAAGCCACTGCAATGAGAAGCCTGTGCACCGCCACGAAGAGTAGCCCCCACTCTCCGCAACTAGAGAAAAGCCCACACGCAGCAACGAAGACACAACGCAGCCAAAAATATAGATAGATAGATAGATAAGATTTGCAACTGGAAGTAAGGTTGATGGAACCAGGAACCAGAGAAGGATATACTTGGAAGGCAGGTGCATGATACCATATGTAATTGGCATGGTTTAATTGGCCAAGTTTTCTTCCACCTTTGGTGCTATTAATGCTGGAGGTACAATGAATGGGTGAAAGAAGGATAAACATGGCTTAACACCCCACCCAGTAAAAAGTCTCTTCACCAGCTCCTCCCGATTCACCACTGCCTGGGGTAAGCAAAGAATTCTAGTCCTGGCTGAGGGTGAAGGGGACGGACCCACCAGGAGTGGACACTGTTACTGCTCCTGATGCTGTAACCATGGATATTGGTAATCTTAGCCCAGAGCATCTTTCCTGCCTTTCCATTGGCTGAAAAACAGATGTGTGAGCAGGCTTCTCCATTCGCTAATGTAAGTTGTTTGTGTTGAGCAGTTTGTGGAAGAAATTCAGTCACATGTTCACCGCTGTTCTTCTTGCCTTATGACCATCTTAGGCACCAGAATTAAAATTTGCCCACATTTCCTTTTCTGAGAATGGAAAGCCTATCTCATGTTCAGAAATGACCTCATGTTTCATCTTTGACATTTCAGAATCATTTTCAAGGATTTCTGTTAAATTCCAGAACCAAGAGGGAAAAGGGAGAACAACCAACTCATTATGTCCTTTCCTTTTTCCCGTCCCTTTATCTGAGGGTGGTCTGTTTTCTGAAAATGCAGGGAGAAACAATAATTATTTGTTTGAAGGCTGTCACCAGGCTCTAAGTCACCAAACATGATTTCTAATCCTGGAGAATAATGATCTGTCCACCTGTAGATTTGTACCGACATCCTCGTAGAAAGACTGGCAGGTAGAGGACTTTTTTGAGAGTGTAGTTTGTCTTACGTTACCCCAATAATTCAAAGCTATTCAGAGTATTTTCCTGAGTCAGAAGGCTTAAAATGAAAATGCCACAACTGTCAGAGAGAACGGGAAGCAAAATCAATACCAATTGGCACCGCTGGGGAGGCGTGGAGGACGTTGATTTAGCACTCTGTGTCCGCAGAGGACGACACTTTCAGAGGACTTGCCGATATAGACCACTGTGCAGTGCAGGAGTATTTACTGACCCTGCCCCTGGGGCGGGGGGGAACCCCGTGGTTTTGTTTGTTGGGTGCATCGCCTAGCAAATCATATTAACACCAGGATCTAAGACCTTAAGGCAGGACTTAAATCGCCCTTCAGGACCAAGTTTCTCCTAATTGTTCATGTTTGTTTTCATTCATTTCTTTGGTGGGTGTAAGTGTGGCAAAGTGTAAAGCTATTGAATGCCTGGATAATTTTTATTGCGTCCGCAAGGCTGTGTTGAGATATTCTGACACCGCATGAGTCAGGATTTGTCCGTGCATAGATTTGTCCGTGCATAGATTTATACTGACTTCTTTATAGAAGACTGACAAGTAGGGGCCTTTTAAAAAGATTAATCTGGGCTTCCCTGGTGGCGCAGTGGTTGAGAGTCCGCCTGCCGATGCAGGGGATGCAGGTTCGTGCCCCGGTCCAGGAAGATCCTACATGCCGCGGAGCGGCTGGGCCCGTGAGCCATGGCCGCTGGGCCTGCGTGTCCGGAGCCTGTGCTCCGCAACGGGAGAGGCCGCAACAGCGAGAGGCCCGCGTACCGCAAAAAAAAAAAAAAAAAAAAGATTAATCTGTCTTATGTTGCACCCAATAATTCAGAGTATTAAACTGAGGTCTCATTGATTCAGTCCCAACACACTTATCTAAATTTCCTTTTCATTGTCAAGTATATGATTAACATAAGGAACATTTTTCCTCCCCCTCCCCACAAAGTAGTTCAAATAACAAATAGCAAGAAGTTTAAATGCACGATGGTTTCTCCTGTTTTCATATGTAGCTCTTAACGTGAGCTGTTTATTGGTCATCCGATTACTTAAGGGTCAGGAATTCATTCTTTTCATAATGTTCTACAAAACAGACTCATTAACTTTGCTATTATTTCTAAATTGATACGCCCAGTCCATGAAAATCTGATGAAATCTGGTGAAAGGGCACACTGAGCTCGCAGGATGCTCCAGTGTCTTTGTTGAGGGGTTGCTGCATTTGGCTTGTCTCTTCTTCCTCTGCCCAGCCAAGATGGCCTATTGACCACAGATACTCAGACACCTTTCATTTTCGGCAGAGTTCTGGTGAGAAGGATGCTCTAGCCGAACCAGGATTATCTGCCAAGAGTTCTGCGCATAAGAGTGATTCCAGACTTCCAGCAATTGACCAAACATCAGTCAAGCACAAACATAAAGGTACCATGACTCCAAAGAAATCAGAGAACGCGGGCCCCAGCAAACCCTCTCCAGGTGAGTGGCGGGTTTATTGAAATTCACAAGCTCTAAAATCCCAGCATCAGAGGGAAGGACAGCAATCAAATTCATGGTCCCGATTACACCTAGTGTTTTCCAAGCGGCCAATTCAGGTTTTGCAGGGTCTGATGATCTTATGCAAATGATAAAATCCATTTCGGAGTAGACCCTCAGGCCAAGGAGGTGTGAATTATGCAGAGTAACTGTCTCCACTGCCCACATTTTCTGCCCAGTCATCGGCTTTCTGTGGCACTGGCCCAGAATGGCTGCCTTTTCATCTTCTTCACCCTTCTGGGAGGGATAAAGGCATTTGGCCCCAGGTATCAGATTTTATGACTCAGTCCAGAGCATGAAGGGACGCTTTCAAAAGCTTCTGAATGGCATAATTTACGGCTGAGAAAGTCCTCCAGTTCTGGGGTTGTCCTCTCTGGGAAAAAAAAGGGGGGCTTGGTAAATCTTCCCCTTTGTGCAATTTGGTAAATAATTCACTCTTTAGCTGCCTTTGAAGCAAAGACCGGTCCTCTGCTTAAGGCAGGAGAAACTTAATAGTATCCAGAAAGGGGATAAATGCAACTGAAAGTTTAGAGTCCCTCAGGCTCATCCCCATTAAAGCCAACATCTGTAGGACAAACTTGATTCCCCTGGGAACTGACGTGGAAGTTGGGATAACGAGGCAGAAAGGTCTGCCTTCTGCTTGCGGTGGAATGGAAGCGATCCAGATGAACTGCCGAAGAATTCGTAAACAGCATGCAATTCGCTTAAATCCAAATCACGATGACTTTCTAATCCTAAATAGCTCCTGTCGTGCTACCACCCGTCTGGTTAAGTCTTAATGCATTTTTAGACAATGGCAGCTCTCACTTAGATTAACCACCCACATTTTATAGCTATAATGAAGTTTAAAGAAAAATTGACTTCCGAAATGATGTCCGTTCAGACAAAGCCCCAACTCTTTTTCCTTATTTAATCAGGGGAAAGTATCATCGTAGTTAACAACTTCTCATTTTGATTTAGTAGGAATTAGGACTTTAATTCAGCTGTTTAAGAATGAAATAGGGCAGGGGCTTCCCTGGTGGTGCAGTGGTTGAGAGTCCGCCTGCCGATGCAGGGGACACGGGTTCGTGCCCTGGTCCGGGAAGATCCCACATGCCGCGGAGCGGCTAGGCCCGTGAGCCATGGCCGCTGAGCCTGCGCGTCCGGAGCCTGTGCTCTGCAACGGGAGAGGCCACAACAGTGAGAGGCCTGCGTACCACAAAAAAAAAAAAGAAAAAAAAAAAAAGGAATGAAATAGGGCAGATAAGATCATTCCCCCAATATTTCAAAATCCATGTTGTCATGTATCAAATTGAGGATGTCTTTAATAGAAAAAAATAAATTTAAGTAAGGCAACACCAGTCACTCGATATAATTTTTAGCCTTCTTGCTAAAACTAGGTAGCTGTTTGCATGATGCGCTTTGCCCTCTGTAGAGATAAATCATTCTAATGGACAGTTTAGGCCCACTCCATCTTAGCTCGTCTGATTAATATAGATGTTCTTCCGACTGAGCGGATGCCACATGGGACTTACAACACTGACAGAGAGGGAGAATTAATTCACTTCACTTTCTATAAAACCTCAAATTCAAAGAATTACCAGACTAGAAAGCACCAAGGTTTAGGCAAGAGAGCCAAGTTGGCAGAAAGATATCTATTTCACCACATAACAGATGTTACTTGTAGTAAACAGCCTTTAAAAACCACCAGCTTAAAAATAATGATAATAAAATAAATAAATTTTAAAACACCAGCTTTATCACCATATTATAGCTCTAGACCGTGTCCAAGCCCCATGCAGCCATGAGCTGGACTGTGGCCTGGCCGTCCAGCAAGTGTAACAGCCCTGCTGGTTGATGTCAGTTACTACAGAAGCCGACTCAGTTCTATAGCAAACTGGGTTGATCATGTGAGCTAAAAGCAAAGCCTTGGTGTGTTAAGATCCATTCGTTTTACATGTAGAGTCTCACCCTCAGAGTTTCTTCATCAGCACAGTGAAATGACAGACCAGGGACATGGCAAGAATTTAAGCTGAGTCCATTCAGGCAAAGTTAAGTCCAGTGGTGGTGACAACTCAGATATTATAGAAAAAGAGTCTTGGGGACCTGAATTATCTGGACACATTGATCCAATTCACTGGGTAAACTCATAGGTTCCTGCTTTCCTTCACCTCTGTAGGGAAATATTTTTCTAAAGCATTTTGTGGGGGGGTGGTCACCCAAAGTTGGCAGTAGGTCACCAAAACTTCTTCCATGTCAGACCTGAGTTCTGTGCAAAACTGAAGCATTAAGACAGTGAAATCCCTTTGCAACATCTGCCTAATAGGCTCACCTTCCATACTGTGTTACGCCAGACCTTTCCTGCATAAAACAATACAGCTGGGGAATGTGGCTTGACTTACATGCAAATGTATGTAATGATACTCCCTTATAATCCTTCTATGTGAATGATTTCTGGAACGCCTAAAACAGCTAGTTATCAATACAACAGAGGAGCCATCAGTGCCCTCTACTAACAGATGTATAACAGATCTTCATTGTACTTCGCACTCTGTTAGAAGAGATTCACGCGTTTTAAATTCATTCGTACACGCCATGGAACTATTTCTAAATGAGTTGGCTTGGGATTCTCCTTGTTATCTCCCTCCATGCAGTTTTGGGCAAGTGCTTTAGCGTCAAGATGCTTGGATTAGCATCTGAGCCCCGTTTCTCATCTGCTGTTACTTGGAGCAAGTAACTTCCCTGTGCCTCAGTGTTTTCATCTGTAAAACGGCAGAGCCTGGGCGTCAGCACAGACCCTACCTGCTGGGATGGCTGTGAGGACTCAATGATAAACATATGGTCAGCCATTAGAACGGCCCCCGACGCCATAGCTCATACGTGACAGCCTTAAGGTATCGGGTACGAGGCAGCTGTATTCAGTAGGGAGAATGGACCAGAAAACTTTGTTTTCTTTGTCTTCACGTTACCTCCTCCCCACCTCCCACCCCAATCTTTTCTCCTTTACCAAAAATCAGGGTTATATTTTTAAACTCCTAACACAAACGCAGGTACAGACACTTCTACTGTGCCCCGAATTTCCAAAGCAAAACACCAAATGGAAAAAGATGAACAATCAGAAAGCATTCACCAAGCGAGAGGTTTGCTTCCCCCCCAAAAAGACGTGGAAAACTCAGTGAGTCAAGACCCAGCTGGGTCTGATGTGCATTTGATTCAGAAATCCTATTTCATGATCAAGGTGAACACTGACACAGGGTGAGAAATAAGCCTGGCCGAGTTACATATTCTGCTTTCAAGCAGAGGGAGGCTTGGGGATTAACCTTTACCGAAAGCCCAGTCTGTATGCAGGATCTGCATCCTCCCATGAATGAATCAGGGGGAAGCAGAGCTGACAGCAGGCCCCGTGAGTGCAGGGAGCTGTGGTGGCCATCAGCTCCTGGACTCCTGCCTGTTCCCAAAACCCCTACCAGCCCCATCCTGCCTTGGAAAGGAGCCACCTCTCCTTTCCAGGACACGCAGAGGCATCCAAAGGCCATTGTGCTGTGGGGGTCTGGCACCTGGAGTCCTAAGTCACTCTTGATCCCCGTGCCAGGCTCACAGGAAGTAAGTACCCTCTCCTGCCCTTTCCTCTCACCTGGAGCCCGGGCAGAGTCCTGCTAGTTACGTGCCAGGAAAATGGATCTGGATGGAGTCTGGTGAGCCTGCTTCCAAAACCTTGCCCTTTAAAACAAAGCCAAATGTTCTGAAATTCTCCTCACTCCTTATTGAGTTCAGTGTTAGTCATTACCAGATTCGAATTTGTAGGAGTAGCAAAACCTAGTCAGATTAATAGTGGCTTATAGTGGAGACTGTAAAACTAAGAAAAAGCAGTAAACTCAGATTTTAAAATGTACACATCTAAGACAACTGTGGTCTCTTTTGGATTGGGAACTATTCATTTGAAGAGCAGCCTGGAAGGGAATTTTGAGGGCAAATCCCAATCTTCATGACTTACCTGGCAAATAAATTCTGTTGAAGATGTCCTCTGAAAGGCCAAGATTGATGGGTTTCCAGGCAAGTCCATTGGCATCCAACAACTTTCCAAGCTGTCTGCCCAAGTTAGAAAACAACCAACATAAGCAAATGCTCCCACATTTGTAGAGAGAACCATAATTCTCAGTCCATTTACAGTAACGCTCCTAAGACAGAGGGGCCTGGGGCATCACAGAGCCCGGAATTTGAAGCTCTGGCTCAGATTCCTGGTCTACCACATACCAGCCCTATAAATGTAAACTGGCAACTTCTCCAAACTCTGTTTCCTCGTCAGTAAAATGGAGTTGTTACCAACCCCACCAGGTAGACAGGAGGACTGAAATCCTGGGTATAGACTGGGCTTCAGGTAAAGGTTAATCCCGAAGCCTCCCTCTATGTATGAAGCCTGCTTCCAACACCATAGACTGCTCCCAGGTTAGCACCTTTATAAGAGAATAGCTCAACCAAAGAAATTTTAGTTTGAGATGTGAGAGGTCATAACTTGGTTATTAAAAAATTTACCTCTTTGATTACCAATAAACTCATCCATTTGTACCCCCAGTACCTATGGGATGTTAGCATAGGTACATTCAACTGCCCCACACACAGGACCTGCCCTCCAGGGGCTCACTGCCTAGTGGGAGGGCAGGACACCAACACGCCCCAGCCAAGGCAAGTTCTAAGGATGTGTGGGGAGGGGCCGGCGGGGTGAAAATCCTGAAGGAGGGGATTGAGCCAGGGCCCGGGGAGGAAGGCGAGAAAGGTGCGCCCAGCAGGAGGTACCGAGGGTGCGAAGGCATGGAGGAGAGAGCAAGGAAGAGGGGGAAGCGATGACAGACAGACAGACACGGAGGAACTACAAAGAGTCTAGGGCCTCAAAGGATCCCCAGACTAGGGGCAGAGGCATCACGGGAGAGCTTGTTAAAAATGCATGAATCCCAGCCCGGCCTTACTGACTCAGAACCTGCATTTAACAGGCCCCCGGGAGATTTGTGTGCACATTTGAGCTTGAGAAGCGCTGGTTTAGGGTCAGGCTACAAGTTAGGAAGTATAAAGTTGACGCCCTACGTGTAGGCAAGGACCAGGCCACCAAGGGCCTTGAACGTCATGCTGGAGGCGATGGAGCATCAGATCGGCATCGTTAAAAGCTGACTGTGTTGGGCTTCCCTGGTGGCTCAGTGGTCAAGAGTCTGCCTGCCGATGCAGGGGACACGGGTTCGTGCCCCGGTCCGGGAAGATCCCACATGCTGCGGAGAGGCTGGGCCCGTGAGCCATGGCCACTGAGGCTGCACGTCCGGAGCCTGTGCCCCGCAACGGGAGAGGCCACAACAGTGAGAGGCCCGCGTACCGCAAAAAAAAAAAAAAAAAGAAAAAGAAATCTGACTGTGTTCATGAAAGGGGGCTGGCTGGCTGGGAGGGTGAGGGCAGACAGAAGCCGAGAGACAAGCTGCAAGCTGCTGTGGACCTGGAGAGAAATGAGAAGGGCTTGACCTGAAGCAAAAGCAGAGAGAGAGGGCCTGGGCTGGAGGGATGTTTAAGGACGTAAGCCTGGCACAACTTGGTGAGCACTGGGGATGGGGAGAAGGAAAAAGGAGGAATCAAAGAGATCTTGGAGGTCTGGCCCAGAAAACTAAGCCAATGGCAGTTTCCTTTGCAAGGCTGACAAAGCAAGAAGTAGGTGGGGCCCATCCTGTGGCCGTTGTCCGTGAATGAACAGCCAGGACGGGCCAGGAGGAGATGCCAGGAAGCACCTGCGTACACAGGTCTGCTGCTCAGCAGAGAACTCTTGGCCACC
Source organism: Phocoena phocoena (assembly GCF_963924675.1). Classification (NCBI taxonomy): domain Eukaryota; kingdom Metazoa; phylum Chordata; class Mammalia; order Artiodactyla; family Phocoenidae; genus Phocoena; species Phocoena phocoena. Next base: position 15,477,862 of record NC_089237.1, read on the forward strand.
GGAAGGAAGCCAAGGGCCTGGAGTGAGTAAGAGGTGGCTGGAACTACAGGAACGTCTCCCCTGCGAGAGTGGACAGGGTAACGAGAGATGATGAAGGAGCCTCGGGAAATACGAACACCTGAGGAGGGAAGGGAGAAGACAACTACGGAGAAATGGTCCGAGAAGTAGGAGCCACTCCAGGAGCCAAGGGAGGCCTTTGGAGATGAGTGGGTTAGAGTGTCAGCTCCTACAGCGGATTCAAGTAAATAAGGACCGAGAGCCCTCCGTTATAGGTAATGGTTTTCAACCGGATGGCATCTTAGCATAGGAACTGAGTTCAGCCGCAGCATTTCCCCAGGTTCTCTGATAAGAATCGCCAGGGAGGTCCTTAATAAAACACACACACCTGGGTCCCGTCCTGACCCAGAGCATTGGACTCTCCAAGGAAGGGGCCTGCAGAGCTGGTTTTTCCACAAGCTCTACAGCTGATTCTCATCCCAGAGGTTTGGACCTCATAGCCTTGCTTCTCAAACTTCAGAAGTTCTTGAGAAATACCTGGGGACCTCAGTCAACTGCAGGTTCTGATTCGGTAGGTTTGAGTGGGTAGCAAGACTGCACTTCTAAGAAGCCGCCAGGTGACAGCCATGCTGCTGGTCTCGGGACCACCCTGGCAGGAGCAGGGCTAGAGAAAACAGGTTTTGAGGAGGTAAGCCGTTGATCCAAGGTGACCCGGCTTGGCTAGTGGCAGAGCTGAGAGATCTGTCATGCTTGAGGGGTCTCTCTGGATCGTGACTGCATCACGTGCCCATATTCTGCGTCCAGCAAGGATGGCAGATGGAGTGTGAGGTTAGCGAACAAATCATTAACTTCACTTGGACACCTCCCCCGTCCACCTGCTTCTCCCTGCTTGCTCTCTCCCCCTTGCCGTGAGCCCACCAGGATCTCTCTGCTCCTTTCTCTTTCCCCGAGCTTCCCCTCTGCAGCAGAAAGGCCAGATTAGGGCATGACCACAACCTCCCAACCCGGGGCATCTGGAAAATCAGGGGAGAGAGCGTTACCGAAGTGAGACCCAGTGGGCCACCATATGTTGCCGCCAGAACAGCTAATTAGACTGGCTGTGGGAGGGGGGAAGGGCCCACGAGCTTCCACATGGGAACTTAGTGGGAAAGAACTTTCCTGCATCTGTCAGGGACGCCGGAGACCATCGGCTGGAGGAGGGGTGATGCCATTGCCCTGGTTAGCTCTTCAGTGACTCTGAGCTCCAAGCCAGGCACCTCCTGGGCAGGAGCCAGGCCGGCTGCCCCCAGGCCACCTAGACACACCACCCCCAGCCCCCGAAGAACGAGTTTTGCGTTTAGATTCATTCACAGCCTTTTCCAAATGTCCTTTCCCACCGTGAGGGCTGCCTCCTGACTGCTCTTTTTCTTTCGTGCAGGTGACAGCAGCCAGGACCCCCTGTTCTGTGTTGAATATTCCCCTTACTGCTCCGTCTTTGCTTTCTCCCCCGTCCTGCAGCCCAATACGAACTTCTGCAGCCTCCGGCTGCCCCTACTGCCGCCCGCCTCCCCGGGGGCCCGGGACTCTTCCCCGCCGCTGCCTCCGGTCTCCTTTCCCTCCTCTCCGGGCCCCGCGCCCGAGTCACCGGCAGCCCTGTGCTACTTCCCCATCTCCTGCCCCAGCCCGGCCGAGACCCCTGTGCTGTGCCTGCCGGACCCCCGAAGGCCCAGTAGAATTTACCTCGTGTGGTAAGTCGCCCTCGGCGAAGGACACAGCACAGTGGAGTCAGGGAGTGGGAACGGGGGGACGTTAAGCTTCCGGAGGGCAGCGCCGGGACCGACGGCAGGAGGTGTAACGGCGGGGAAGCAGGAAGACCAAGACAGCTGCTCCCACTTCACTCGGCCTTCTTCTAGCACCTAAAGGAGTGAGCGACCAATAAAAGCCCATCCTCTCTCGAGACTCATCTGATTTCTTCACTCCCGCGTCTGGCGCAGTTTGGATCGTTAACCACCAGAAACGCATCAGGCTCCTCCGGGTCTACTCGTAGCCTTGGGGGTGTGACTATGCCCGCCGAGCCGGCCCTGAGAGGGTGGCACCAGGGACAGGCCTCTGGGGGAAGCCCACGCTGGATCTGATTGTTGGTTCAGGACCACACGGAGGAGAGACAAATTCAAGGGCTCAGTCGCTGCTTACGGTTTCTTTCCTGACTCCTTATTAGGCCCTACACCTCCCCAGATCAAAAATCCCACCTCCTGGGGCCCCAAATAAAACATATTTATGGTGCATAATGAAGCTTTAATTAAGAGCTCCTCTGGGGATGCGAGACAACACTCATTTCCAGCACACTCAGACTGGCAAACAGACAGGGCCTGTTATTTGTGACTGTACCGAGAGCTGCCTACTACACCAAGGCAACAGCAGCTCCTGCGATTAAGCTGTAATTCTTCCCACGATCTGAAAGAAGCAATAAATCTTTTCAAAAGGCGTCTCAGGCAGAGCCTTGGCACCTCCTGGGCACCGGGCATCGAAGTGAAGATGGTGTGGGGTAGGGTAAAGGTTCAGGAATTGTCTTTTTCTCTTCACCTTGCTTTTCAAACTTGGTCTATCCAGAACCGTGTCTGGGTACAGCAGGTGATGTGAGGGGCGGAACAATGATCAGGTGCGTGGAATTAACGTGGACCGTTAAATGGACTCGGCTCTCAGCCATCAGAGTCTTGTATAAATATAAGGTTTCTACCTTTTTCTCCCTTTCCTGGTCAAATTAAGAACAATTCAGTCAACAATTAGTGTCCCAGCACTGTCAAGAGAACTGAGGCAGGACTACCCTGGTGGTGCAGTGGTTAAGAATCTGCCTGCCACGTGGTGGGGGGGAAGGGTAAGCTGGGACGAAGTGAGAGAGTGGTATGGACATATATACACTACCAAATGTAAAACAGCTAGCTAGTGGGAAGCAGCCGCATAGCACAGGGAGATCAGCTCGGTGCTTTGTGACCCCCTAGAGGGGTGGGATAGGGAGGGTGGGAGGGAGACGCAAGAGGGAGAGGATATGGGGATATATGTATACGTACAGCTGATTCACTTTGTTACAAGGCAGAAAGTAACACACCATTGTAAAGCAATTATACTCCAATAAAGATGTTAGAAAAAAAAAAGAATCCGCCTGCCAATGCAGGGGACACGGGTTCGAGCCCTGGTCCGGGAAGATCCCACATGCCGCGGAGCAACTAAGCCCGTGCACCACAACTACTGAGCCTGTGCTCTAGAGCCCGTGAGCCACAACTACTGAGCCCGCGTGCTACAACTACTGAAGCCCACGCGCCTAGAGCCCGTGCTCCACAACAAGAGAAGCCACTGCAATGAGAAGCCCGCACACCGCAACGAAGAGTAGCCCCCGCTCGCCGCAACTAGAGAAAGCCCGTGCGCAGCAACGAAGACCCAACGCAGCCATAAATAAATAAATAAATAAATAAACTTATTTTAAAAAAGAGAGAGAACGGAGGCAGACACCTTCTATGTAAACAGCTGTTTGGTTTTCTTGCTACTGGAGGTACCCCTTTGCCCAGATACTAGAAGGTGTGGGCTTCACGGTGCCCAAAGCAAGCCACAGTCTTCCCCAAATTCACCTACAAACTTCAGGATGTTAGGTTGGCTGGCAATGAAACTCCTGAACACAACCCCCTCCGTTCTCTGTAAGGCAAAGCGTCTGTCCTCCTACCTGGAGAGGAAGTTACATTTCACCTTTCAGTGTAAATATAACTTGGCCTTCCTGCAGATTAATATATGTAACATGCCACGGTGAGGACCATCTTAGAAAGGCCCCAGAGGTCTGAGGTTTGGTTCACTTTGGATGCGGGTAAGGTGATTAGGAACTGGAATTCATGGAAATACAAACTAGGCAGCTTAGGTCACCTCATCTGTAACTTCAGTTGCAGATGGAGAAGAAGGAATAATTCCCAGGAGTTTGCTTTCCACTGAACCTAAAGCGTATCACAGGGAAGAAGTCAGTGGTGCGGCCAAGTTAGATTATAATCTTTAGGCCAAAATGTGTTACTCATCTCTGTGAACCCTTGGATCATTACATAGCAAAGGCACACGGGTATTTGTTGAACAAATTATAATAAAAAACAAGTTGCTGTTTGCCTCTTGGATTTTATAACAGGATTAAGGAAGAGAGCAAGAATAACACAGGGGCTTCCCTAGTGGTGCAGTGGTTGAGAGTCCGCCTGCCGATGCAGGGGACACGGGTTCGTGCCCCAGTCTGGGAAGATCCCACATGCCGCGGAGCGGCTGGGCCCGTGAGCCATGGCCGCTGAGCCTGCGCGTCCGGAGCCTGTGCTCCGCAACGGGAGAGGCCACAACAGTGAGAGGCCCGCGTACCGCAAAAAAAAAAAAAAGAATAACACAGAAATAAAGGCTGCTGAATAAGTTATTCTCAACCTATAAAGCCTGCATAATAATAAATTTCTGGTCAAATTCAGTTCTCTCAGGGGAGTGACTTCAGATTCCCAGTTATTATTATTAGTAGTAGTAGAATCACTATTTGTGGTGGAAGCAGCAGTTACCGTTTTTAGCAGCTAATGAGCACCAGACACTGAGTTAGAGCGTTTACATACATTATTGCTAATCTCCACAATAACTCTACAAGATGGGAATATTCCCACTTAACAGGTGCAGATACTGAGATTCAAACTGCCCAGAGTCAGAGGATTCTGCGTACAGTACCAGCAGTGTTTTCACTGCCAGACCCGGTCAAACAGCCTCTAGTGTTTCAGCTTTATTACTTTAGTTTGCTGAGAACTCAGTTAGAGGAGACAGGGTTATGGAAATCATTTAAGAGATCTGACGCTTTGAAGAAAGTACTTTTTTTGAACAAGAAAACAGACTAACCTTTTATCTTAAGTCATCCTTGGTGTTCAGCACAAGAAAAAACAAATGGTTCTACTTTAGGAATTTCCCCATAGTTTCAGCTGAATACATCTTCTCAAGGCCTGCTAGGCGATTGTGATTTGCCCTGCAGTAGAATTTGAGGCAACACACAGGATGGCTAAGACAGGGTCCTCACCCTTAAGGAGCTTACAGTCTAGTTGGAGAGAAAAGACACACACCTGAGGCAATTTTGGAATATTTAAATGCTAAAGGCCCTAAGGACCCTGAACGTTCCGGCCAAAGCAGACTCCTAAAGCTGGAAACAGACCTCCAGGGACTTGCTGGCTGGCACATGTTAGCGCAGGCGGAAGAAGAAAGGCCCTCTGGGAGGGCGTTCACTCCCCCGAGGGTGTGCAGGTGTGAAGCAGGGGGAGTAGGGGGCTGCAGGCAGCGTGAAGTTCTGCTGCCTGGGCTGTGAAGGAAATTTGAATATTCTGCTGGGAATCAGAGTAAAATCCTTGTGACAAGGACCTTTGAGCCAGGTCCTGAACACACACTGGACTTGGCCTGTGCCCCGAGCCGGGCCCCTCCCAGATCCTCCCTCTGTTTCCTCCTCAGTTAAGTAATAACCCTGCTGCTTTCTCCCCGGTCAGCCAGGTGCTTAGGCAGGAGGCAGCTGTTGACTTCTGAGCACTGGACAGGAACGAGGCCTCAGGTGATGGGGAGAAGTCTGTGGACCAGAGGAACACAGCTCCTGGGGCTAAGTGCCTCCCCACTTTCCTCCGTGCCCGGTCCCTTAGTGTAAAGCCCTTGATCCCTCCCCCTCTCTCCCCACACTTGGTCAGTGAGATCCTGTCTAATCACGATCCTACACCATCTCATTTCCTGGAGGATTCTCTTCTCTCCTTTCTGGTCAGGCCCACAACCCCTCTGGGCTCCACCGACGTGCCCTAAGCTGGAACCCACACCACCGGCAGCTCCCCCTGTTAGTAAGTTCCCTGTGGAACACGATCCTCTCTGTCTTAGAGCACAGAACCCACTGCCTTCCCCTACCAGGGCCTGTCAGGGAAAGTAGGTAGTACCTAATCACTGTTTTAAATGAGGTTTCACGGACTGCCAAGGAGAGCTTTCATTCCTTCCCTGAATCTGGATGAAAACTATTCACCCAACCACAGCTTACACCATGGAACATAAATTCAGTTGTCTTCACGTGCCAAGAAAGGCTGTTCTCTCGCACAGGACTCAGGGACCTTTCCCAGCTTGACCCCCGTGGCCTGCTGGCTACGGCTATTTGTGAAATTTCTGAACTGTCCAAAAGGGGATGAGCCATGCAACTTCTCTTGGAAGCATTTAATCTAGATATTCACAATTTAACTGCCTGTGAACTTGAGAACTTGTAGAGATGCATGGAAAATAACAAAACTCTTTCCCTAAACTCACGTGCACTGACACTTAATACGTGTGAGGAAGAAACTTGAGATTATTCATACTAATTAGCAAACTAATTCAAAATGTGAATCTTAAAAAAAAATATTGGGAACTCAATCCAAGTTAGCGCTCCAGCTACCATCCTCCTGTGAGTGTATCATCCAAGCCCAGTGGTGGGTAGCACACAGGCAAGAGAAAGGGTATGTGGTCCCCAGATGCTTGGAACCTTTCTGGAAAGCCAGATTAGCTGCTAAAAAACAACCTGAGGATATGAATATGCAGGTGTAAAACAGGTTGTGATTCAAACTTGGATGAACACGTGGGGAGCAGGGCTTGTGGTGTGTCCCAAATGTAAAAGGCTCTTGACGGTTTTACCAACAGGCCCATCCCAACATCTAAGAACTGGAAGCCAGAAACTTCTTAGTCAAAGGAAACACCCCCTACAGACTCCACATTGCAGGTGTCAGGGGTGCTCATTAATGGTGATAAAAGCGTTGTGAAGTAGGTACTATTATTCCCATGTCACAGGTGGGAAAACTGAGGCTTCCAGAAGTGATTTGTCCAAGCCCACATGGCTACAAGGTCATAGAACCAGATTTCAAATCCAGCTCTTCCCTGACCTCCTGGGTCTATTTCCTTAAAAGCCTTCCCCACCCTTTGAGCATTCTTTCTACAGAAGATGTTTTCCTGTAAAAATTATTGAAAAGATTTTGCATCTTTCAGCAGCCCAGGCATCGCAGATTTTATCAAGGAAGAAGAGGCCAAACCTCATAGTCAGCCCAGAAATGCAGAGCCCGAGAGCTTCTGGGGACAGAAGCAGAGAGAAACTGCAGCTGCCCAGGAAGGCGCCAGCCCTCAGGGGAGTAGGTAAGGACCTGCAGCTCGTGCACCTCAGTCCTCAGAGAGACCGACTTGTGCTGTAACCTGGTGAATTCCGTGTGGTTTTTAGACACTTCCGTTTTTATGGGAAGAGTGTGTACCTTACAGTGAAACACTTAAAAGCAAACTATTGGATCCAATTTCCTTCTCCAAGGGAGGCTGCTGGGAAAAGGCAGGGCAGGGAGGAGTTTTAATTTTCTCTGCCATTACTCCATAAATGAGACTGTGCATGGTTTTGAGTGGGTGCCCGCCATCAGGCTTCTGGAGAGGGTATTTGGGTGGTGGGTGGTAGGTGTTGGGGGATGGGGTGGGGGTGGGGGGTGGAGAGGCAGTCTGCAGCCCAGGGATGTCTCACCTGGCCACAGTTCCTGCCCACTCCCCAGGAGAGAAGGATAGGGGGGTCTGTGGATGGCCGACAACTCACCTCCCACGGAGATCTTCTCCCCTCTGATCCAAGGCGTCAAGACCTTACCATGTAAGAAATAACATCGAAGCAAATATATGCTTTATTTCAAAGCCCTGGTTGGCGGATACCTCCTCTTTCAGTCTTGAGCGTTCATCCCAAGGCCTAAGCCACGCTTGTCCTCTCCTGCGGTGGCAGAAGGAAAGGAGGAACAGGTCCTAAGGACCCCCCTTGGGATTCAAGGAAAGGGATGCTTGGCAGCTCACCTTGCCAAGGATCTGTTCTTCCCCTTGGGGAAGCCACCGAGCATCACACTTCCTTGCTACCGGATAAACACAGGAGCCTTTATTTAAAAATATGATATATACTGTGGTGGACACACGCAAATATAGAACATGTATTTGGATGGCTTGAAGTTAGGGACGATTAGAGCATATGTGAATCCCTAGCAACTAGATGTCCACGGGTTCCCAGTGATCTAATGCCTTCTGTTGGGAAGGGCAGATCTCACTTCTAATTCCAGCTCTTCTTCCTCCCAGCGGTGGAGTCTTGGGTGGTCAAGTAGCCAGTCTGGGTTACAGTTCCCTTGTCTTAAAATAAGGATAATGATATCTACCTCACTGCATTGCTGTAATAACTAAAGGAGATAATAGTCTGACCAGGACTTGACTATAGTGGGCACTCAACTCCTGTAAGTTTCTCTCCTGCCATCTCCCCAACAGTCCTCAGTGAACTGTAGACTGTTATTTGAAAGGTGAGGTTCCCTATGCAGCAGACGTTCCTGGACCCAGGAGGCTCATCTAATCCACCACCTGCACCCAGAAGACATCTTCCATGATCCTGAGATTCACTGAGATTTTGTTCCAACTTTCTATTATACCAGGACTGCTTATCTTCCCCCAATTATTCCCTCAGTCGTCTCTCTGTAGTCCTTTTTTTCACATTCTAAGTGGTTTGCATAAGTGGGAGTAGGAGCCACATGTTTGAATTGTACCAGTGAGAGATTCGAAGCAAATGGGACAGAGAGGTAATACATAGAAAGCTCTTACAAATCAATAAGAAAAACACAAATGCCTAATAGAAAAGTTGGGGAAGAGGCACAGCAGACAACTTCACAGAAGAAGAAATACAGATGGCTGACAGAATTGGAGGGAAAAGAAGTTCAAGCTCACTCAGTAATGAACGTAAACTTACATGAGATAAATTTGGCCTAACTTAGCTAGGCTAAGGTTTTTTCAAATAATGTTCAATACTGGTAGTGAAACTAATAACTAACATTTCCTGGGCACTGATGTGTCAGGTGCTTGCCAAGCCCTTGGCATGCATTCCTGATGACACAGTTATGAGAGATGCTTTCATAGTCTACCTGTAGGGTAACTTGGTACAAAGTGGAATTTGGCAACATGTGTCAAAGTCTTCAGAAAGCTTGCAATTCCACTCCTATGAATCTATTCTAAGAAAATAAGACATATAATCAAGGAGTTATAAGCAAGGACATCTATCCTGGTGTAATTTGTGGCAGCAAAAAAACTTAAAATAATCTATATACCAAACAATAGGAGAAAGGTTATACAAATTATGATATTTTATATAATGTACCCTTGCAGTATAATTATTATTGTGTTCTTCACAATTAATGGCAGGAGATGATGCTCACAATAAAATGTTTAGGGAAAGGAAGCAGGACGTAAAGTCGTATATACCCAGATATCCCAGTTTTGTTTTTTAAGACAATATTTCTAGATAAGAGAGCCCTGGGTTGTAAATTCAAATGTCTTCAGGGAACAGGCAGGTATGGCAGGAGAAATACATGACAAAGGCTGTGGGGCCTGTGGTGAACCAGACATGCTCCCCCTAAAGGCAGGTAACTCAGTGTTCAAACACTGAGCCAGCAGACAAGTACAGGATGAAAATAGCCCATGGGTCTTGAGTTTGCAACCCACCTCTGAATTCCAGAACAGTAGCAATGGTCTTCTGAGTTTTGATTATTGGGTGATTTTTATTTCTTCTTCATCCTCTTCTGTGTCTTCCAAATTTCCCACAATGGGCATCGACTACTTTTTTAACCAGAGGAAAACAAAACTCTATGGCTGTCGGAACGGATGAAACTGTTGGTCAAGCACATGCGGAAGTCTAGGCCAAAGACATAGTCTTAGGGCAGAGAGATGCTTTTTCCGGTTTCATCTCACTGCACCCACAACATTCGGTTGCACCTAGTCGGACTCCTGGAAACGGCAGGCACTCCAGTCAGGGCTGGAGTCCATGCAGGGCCTCAGAGAGGCATTCAGCAGCGTCTGCAGGGCCTAGTCTATGAAGAGCATATCCCTGGCCTACCCAATCGAGTGTTTGTTCACTGGCCTAGAGCTACGAAATCTGCTCCCTATTTGATAGACACAAGAAAAAGGATTATAATAACACAAATATAGAATAGCACAGTCTACCACCTGTAGGGGAAACACACACACACAGACACACACAGACATACACACACACACACACACACACAAGGGATTGAAATTTTAAAGAGGAAGGCTGTTGTGATGACAAGAAAGGGTGGAGATGCATTCCCAGGGTGTCTCCAGAATCCGCAGGAGCTGCAGGACAGCACTTAGCCTGTGACTTCTCCTGCCCCAGAAGCCAGTGTCACCAAGTGACAGCTCGGTGGCTTCTGTGAAATAAGCTATGATTCCTGCTGTTTCCAGTTTCTGAGTTTCAGAAGCTGCTCTAGCTGATTCTTTTGCCTATTAGGGGTCTCCCAAAGCCTGACCTAAACAGGCTGAGGGCAGAGGGGGCTCAGGTGCGTTCAGGGAACAGCCAGAAGATTCAGGTCCCAGCACTTGTTAGCTAATCTCTGAGGCTCTTCATCACATTCAAAACAAAAAGTAATTGGTCTCTCACTGAACTATTTCTGTGATGAGACATCAAGAACCTGAGCTGCTTTAAGTCATGAGACCAGGTGTGTGAGCTCAGTTAAAGGACTGTGGATTCAAGTCCCAATCTGGATTTTGGCTGGGTTCAAGTCCCGGCTCGTGGGTTCAAGTCCTAATCTGACTTGCACGGTTTCAGCTGGTGACCACGAAGGGACAGTGATAAGACTACAACAAATTGGAAGGAAATTTTTGCAAAAAAGTGAGACAGACCTTAAGATCTTGGCACCAAATATTGTTGACTCTATCATTGTATAGAAAATTTCATCTCTAGAAGCAAGAGGAACTACAATCCTGCAGCCTGTGGAACAAAAACCACATTCACAGAAAGACAGACAAGATGAAAAGGCAGAGGGCTACGTACCAGATGAAGGAACAAGATAAAACCCCAGAAAAACAACTAAATGAAGTGGAGGTAGGCAATCTTCAACAAAAAGAATTCAGAATAATGATAGTGAAGATGATCCAGGACCTCAGAAGAAGAATGGAGGCAAAGATCGAGAAGATGCAAGAAATGTTTAACAAAGACCTAGAATAATTAAAGAACAAACAAACAGAGATGAACAACACAATAATTGAAATGAGAAATACACTAGAAGGGGCTTCCCTGGTGGCGCAGTGGTTGAGAGTCTGCCTGCCGATGCAAGGGACGCGGGTTTGTGCCCCAGTCCAGGAAGATCCCACATGCCACGGAGCGGCTGGGCCCGTGAGCCATGGCCGCTGAGCCTGCGTGTCCGGAGCCTGTGCTCCGCAACGGGAGAGGCCACAACAGTGAGAGGCCCGCATACCGCAAAAAAAAAAAAAAAAACAAAAACAATACACTAGAAGGAAACAATAGCAGAGCAACTGAGGCAGGAGAATGGATAAGTGACCTGGAAGACAGAATGGTGGAATTCACTGCTGCAGAACAGAATAAAAAAGAAGGAAAAGAAATGAAGACAGCCTAAGAGACCTCTGGGACAACATTAAATGCAACAACATTCGCATTATAGGGGTCCCAGAAGGAGAAGAGAGAGAGAAAGGACCCGAGAAAACATTTGAAGAGATTATAGTCGAAAACTTCCCTAACATGGGAAAGGAAATAGCCACTCAAGTCCAGGAAGTGCAGAGAGTCCCATACAGGATAAACCCAAGGAGAAACACGCCAAGACACATAGTAATCAAATTGGCAAAATTTAAAGACAAAGAAAACTTATTTAAAGCAGCAAGGGGAAAATGACAAATAATATACAAGGGAACTCCCATAAGGTTAACAGCTGATTTCTCAGCAGAAACTCTACAAGCCAGAAGGGAGTGGTATGATATACTTAAAGTGATGAAAAGGAAGAACCTACAACCAAGATTACTCTACCCAGCAAGGATCTCATTCAGATTCGATGGAGAAATCAAAAGCTTTACAGACAAGCAAAATCTAAGAGGATTCAGCACCACCAAACCAGCTCTACAACAGATGCTAAAGGAACTTCTCTAAGTGGGAAACACAAGAGAAGAAAAGGACCTACAAAAACACACCCAAAACAATTGAGCAAATGGTCATAGAAACATACATATTGATAATTACCTTAAACGTGAATGGATTAAATTCTCCAACCAAAAGACACAGGCTTGCTGAATGGATACAAAAACAAGACCCATATATATGCTGTCTACAAGAGACGGACCTCAGACCTAGGGACACATTCAGACTGAAAGTGAGGGGATGGAAAAAGATATTCCATGCAAATGGAAATCAAAAGAAAGCTGGAGTAGCAATACTCATATCAGATAAAATAGACTTTAAAATAAAGAATGTTACAAGAGACAAGGAAGGACAATACATAATGATCAAGGGAACAATCCAAGAAGAAGATATAACAATGATAAATATATATGCACCCAACATAGGAGCATCATAAGGCAAATGCTAACAGCTGTAAAGGGGAAATTGACAGTAACACATTAAAACTGGGGACCTTAACACCTCACTTACACCAATGGACAGATCATCCAAACAGAAAGTTAACAAGGAAACACAAGCTTTAAATGACATAAAAGACCAGATAGATTTAATTGATATTTATAGGACATTCCATCCAAAAACAGCAGATTACACTTTCTTCTCAAGTGCACATGGAACATTCTCCAGGATAGATCACATCGTGGGTCACAAATCAAGCCTCAGTAAATTTAAGAAAATTGACATCATATCAAGCATCTTTTCTGACCAAAATGCTATGAGATTAGAAATCAATTACAGGGAAAAAAACATAAAAAACACAAACACATGGAGGCTAAACAATACATTACTAAATAACCAAGAGATCACTGAAGAAATCAAAGAGGAAATCAAAAAATACCTAGAGACAAATGACAATGAAAACACAACGATCCAAAACCTATGGGATGCAGCAAAAGCAGTTCTAAGAGGGAAGTTTATAGCTATACAGGCCTACCTCAAGAAACAAGAAAAATCTCAAATAAAGAATCTAACCTTACCCCTAAAGGAACTAGAGAAAGAAGAACAAACAAAACCCAAAGTTAGCAGAAGGAAAGAAATCATAAAGATCAGAGCAGAAATAAATGAAATAGAAACAAAGAAAACAATAGCAAAGATCAATAAAACTAAAAGCTGGTTCTTTGAGAAGATAAACAAAACGGATAAACCATTAGCCAGACTCACCAAGGAAAAGAGGGAGAGGACTCAATTCAATAAAATTAGAAATGAAAAAGGAAAAGTTACAACAGACACTGCAGAAAAACAAAGCATCCTAAGAGACTACTACAAGCAACTCTATGCCAATAAAATGGACAACCTGGAAGAAATGGACAAATTCTTAGAAATGTATAACCTTCCAAGACTGAACCAAGAAGAAATAGAAAATATGAACAGACCAATCACAAGTAATGAAATTGAAACTGTGATTAAAAATCTTCCAACAAACAAAAGTCCAGGACCAGATGGCTTAACAGGTGAATTCTATCAAACATTTAGAGAAGAGCTAACACCCATCCTTCTCAAACTCTTCCAAAGAACTGTGGAGGAAGGAACACTCCGAAACTCATTCTATGAGGCCACCATCACCTTGATACCAAAACCAGACAAAGATACTACAAAAAAAGAAAATTAGAGACCAATATCACTGATGGATATAGGTGCAAAAATCCTCAAGAAAATACTAGCAAACAGAATCCAACAACACATTAAAAGGATCATACACCATGAGCAAGTGGGATTTATCCCAGGGATGCAAGGATTCTTCAATATACACAAATCAATCAATGTGATACACCATATTAACAAAGTGAAGAATAAAAACCATATGATCGGGCTTCCCTGGTGGCGCAGTGGTTGAGAGTCCGCCTGCCGATGCAGGGGACACGGGTTTGTGCCCCAGTCCGGGAAGATCCCACATGCTGCGGAGTGGCTGGGCCCATGGGCCATGGCTGCTGAGCCTGCATGTCTGGAGCCTGTGCTCCACAATGGGAGAGGCCACAACAGTGAGGGGCCAGCATGCCGCAAAAAACAAACAACAAACAAACAAACAAACAAAAACATACGATCATCTCAATAGATGCAGAAAAAGCTTTTGACAAAATTCAACACCCATTTATGATAAAACCTCTCCAGAAAGTGGGCATAGAGGGAACCTACCTCAACATCATAAAGGCCATATATGACAAACCCACAGCAAACATCATTCTCAATGGTGAAAAACTGAAAGCATTTCCTCTAAAATCAGGAACAAGACAAGGATGTCCACTCTCACCACTATTATTCAACATAGTTTTGGATGTCCTAGCCACAGCAATCAGAGAAGAAAAAGAAATAAAAGGAATACAAATTGAAAAAGAAGAAGTAAAACTGCCACTGTTTGCAGATGACATGATACTATACATAGAGAATCCTAAAGATGCCACCAGAAAACTACTAGAGCTAATCAATGAATTTGGTAGAGTAGCAGGATACAAAATTTAATGCACAAAAATGTCTTGCATTCCTATACACTAATGATGAAAAATCTGAAAGAGAAATTAAGGAAACACTCCCATTTACCTTTGCAACAAAAAGAATAAAATACCTAGGAATAAACCTACCTAGGGAGACAAAAAACCTGTATGCAGAAAACTGTAAGACACTGTTGAAAGAAATTAAAGATGATACCAACAGATGAAGAGATATACCATGTTCTTGGATTGGAAGAATCAATATTGTGAAAATGACTATACTACCCAAAGCAATCTACAGATTCAATGCAATCCCTATCAAATTACCAGTGGCATTTTTTACAGAACTAAAACAAAATATCTTAAAATTTGTATGGAGACACAAAAGACCCAGAATAGCCAAAGCAGTCTTGAGGGAAAAAAAGACAGAGCTGGAGGAATCAGACTCCCTGACTTCAGACTATACTACAAAGCTACAGTAATCAAGACAATATGGTACTGGCACAAAAACAGAAATATAGGTCAATGGAACAGGATAGAAAGCCCAGAGATAAACCCACGCACCTATGGTCAACTAATCTATGACAAAGGAGGCAAGGATATACAATGCAGAAAAGACAGTCTCCTCGATAGATGGTGCTGGGAAAACTGGACAGCTACATGTAAAAGAATGAAATTAGAATACTCCCTAACACCATACACAAAAATAAACTCAAAATGGATTAGAGACCTAAATTTAAGACCAGACACTATAAAACTCTTAGAGGAAAACATAGGAAAAACACTCTTTGACATAAATCACAGCAAGATCTTTTTTGATCCACCTCCTAGAGGAATGGAAATGAAAACAAAATAAACAAATGGGACTTAATGAAACTTAAAAGCTTTTGCAAAGCAAAGGAAACTACAAACAAGAAGAAAAGACAACCCTCAGAATGGGAAAAAATATTTGCAAATGAATCAATGGACAAAGGATTAATCTTTAAAATATATAAACAGCTCATGAAGCTCAATATTAAAAAAACAAACAACCCAATCAAAAAATGGGCAGAAGACCTAAATAGACATTTCTCCAAAGAGGACATACTGATGGCCAAGAAGCACGTGAAAAGCTGCTCAAACATCACTAATTATTAGAGAAATGCAAATCAAAACTACAATGAGGTATCACCTCACACCAGTTAGAATGGGCATCATCAGAAAATCTACAAACAACAAATGCTGGAGAGGGTGTGGAGAAAAGGGAACCTCTTGCACTGCTGGTGGGAATGTAAATTGATACAGCCACTATGGAGAACAGTATGGAGGTCCCTCAAAAAACTAAAAATAGAATTACCATATGACCCAGCAATCCCACTACTGGGCATATACCCAGAGAAAACCATAATTCAAAAAGACACATGCACCCCAATGTTCATTGCTGCGCTATTTACAATAGCCAGGTCATGGAAGCAACCTAAATGCCCATTGACAGATGAATGGATAAAGAAGATGTGGTACATATATACAATGGAATATTACTCAGCCATAAAAAGGAACGAAATTGAGTCATTTGTAGAGACATGGATGAATCTAGAGACTGTCATACAGAGTGAATGAGAAGAACAAATATCGTATATTAACGCATATATGTGGAACCTAGAAAAATGGTACAGATGAACCAGTTTGCAGGGCAGAGATAGAGACACAGATGTAGAGAACAAACGTATGGAGAGCAAGGGGGGAAAGCAGTGGTGGGAGGGGGTGGTGGTGTGATGAATTGGGTGATTGGGATTGACATGTATACACTGATGTGTATAAAATGGATGACTAATAAGAACCTGCTGTATAAAAAAATTAAATTAAAAACAAACTAACAAAAAATGTATTTAACCAAAGCCTACCCTTCCGAATCCTCCATATCATTTTTTTCTTAAAAAAAAAAAAAAAAAGGGCTTCCCTGGTGGCGCAGTGGTTGAGAGCCCGCCTGCCGATGCAGGGGACATGGGTTCGTGCCCTGGTCCGCGAAGATCCCACATGCCACGGAGCGGCTGGGCCCGTGAGCCATGGCCGTTGAGACTGCGCGTCCAAAGCCTGTGCTCCGCAACGGGAGAGGCCACAACAGTGAGAGGCCCACATACCGCAAAAAAAAAAAAAAAAAAAATATATATATATATATATATATATATATATATATATGGAGAGAGAGAGAATTCAGATTGTCACATAGAAGCATTTGTTCCTTAAAACGCCATCAGCCCAGCCTGGGTGGGCACACAGCTCCAATCCTTTACATCCATAGCCAGACGCCCAGAGCATCCTAGGATCACTGCTACGTCTCTTACTGGGGTTTATAAAAACTTAGGAGGGGCCTGATAAGAAAGCTTAACTGATTTCTAGAAGAGCCGATGAGTAAAGATTCTCACTGCGTCCCTGATTGTCCCATGCAGTTAACAATAAAAGGAGGCTTACGGAGTATCGGGATGTTGGAGACGCAGACTGCTGCTCCCGAGAGGCGCCTCCACTAAAGCAAGTCTGTATTGACTTGGTCTTCGGCTAAGCCAGACGCTTGGAGGATTTCTGTTTCACCTGCCTGAGCTGTTACCACACAGGCCTTGCCGAAGCTGTGGAGTCCTGTCCACTCTACAGGGTGAACCGCTTTGGGAGCCGAACGATAAGGATGGCAGCGCCTTACCAGATCCTACAGGATAGCAGAGGGGGGAGCAGAAGGGGGTGGCCAATGGCAGGAGGGAACACAGGACAGTGGAATCAGAGAAGTAGGTCCAGTGTCCTATCCACGTTGAGAGGGTAAAAACCCTCAACAGTGCACACACTAGGAATGAAGTGGATTCTTGTTTTTACAAGGAAATTGTTAGTCCAGCCAGTGCAGGGTAGTGGTTACAAACTGTAGCATCAGGCAGATCTGAGTTCAAATGTTCACTCCATCACTTACTGGAAATAGGATCTTGGGCAACTTATGTGACTCCCTAAGCCTTGGTGCTCTCACTTATGATGTGGTGTGATTGTGGCACCTGTTCCACAGGGTTGTGAGCCTAACTGTGTACATGTAACACAATTAGCATGGTGCCCTCAATAGTGCTTATGCATTATTTTTATAAGGCAAGTTTTGACCAAACCATTTCACCCATAGACATTCCTACCCCTTTGGGCACTTGACCTCTCTCCTCTTTCTACATCTCCTCATACTTTAGATTCAGGGGGCAACGGAGAGGAATTCTATCACAGTCAGAGGTTACAAACTGACTAGGGGCTAGTGACAAAGAGGAGATCATGATTTCATCAGAGGGTTATGATTTTTATTTGCACTGAGTAGTAAATGTAACCATGATCATCAATTTAACAGGGCAGCAGCTTCTAGAGCCTTCCTCCCAATCTGCCAGAGTAGACTGTACATTTCTTAATGTTTTGTAAAGCTGTATGTGAAGCAGGAGTGTCCTGAATGTATGTTGAACAAATTGGGATGAGAAAGCACTGGTGGGTTTTGTAGTAGTCATTCCTGGAGTGTTGGTTTTCCTTCTCAGTAAATACTGGTATGGAAACCAT
Organism: Phocoena phocoena; assembly: GCF_963924675.1. NCBI lineage: Eukaryota > Metazoa > Chordata > Mammalia > Artiodactyla > Phocoenidae > Phocoena > Phocoena phocoena. Next base: position 15,495,808 of record NC_089237.1, read on the forward strand.
CATTTGAGAGATTTTACCCATCATCAGCCCTGACTGATGTGGGGCTGGACAGTCTTCCCAGAGCTTCTGCAGAAAGGATCTGTATCCTCAGGGTCATTGTGCTGCCCCAGGACCAACCTGAGCTCCACAAGTGTACAAAAGAGAGTTCATAGGGACTTCCCTGGCGGCCCAGTGGTTAAGACTCGGTGCTTTCATTGCAAAGGGCAAGGATTCGATCCCTGGTCAGGGAACCAAGATCCCGCATGTCACACGGCACAGACAAAAAAAAAAAAAAGAAACAAAAACAAAACAGAGTTCATACGCGGTAAACTGAAACTAACTGTCCCGTACTCCTTCAGTACCTCCAGTCATTTTAACCATGCCTGTTTTCCTCTCCAGGGCTTGTTTGTTGCTTTATGGGACCCTCACCCTTGGTGTTAGAGGTCTCTCATCTGTGAGCACCTACAGTAAAATGATAAGCTTATCTTTTCTCAATACAGATCCAATCGTTCAACAAGAAGGTCCAATGTGGGCAAGTGACACCAAGCTGAAGAGGCCAACTCGAGAGAGAAGAAACTTGGTCCCATCCTCACAGCTAGTAACGGTGATGGAGAATACCCCCGAGAAAGCCAAAAAAAAAGACCTGAGTGCTCTCTCCCAGAAGGAACCACACCCAGCCCTATCCCAGGCCTTCCAAGGAACAAACAGTCCTCAAGAGTTGACCGAGTCCTTGGGGCCACCACTCGTAGCTACCACCTTGGAAGGGCCAAGAAGAAGGATGTTTCGGTTCAGAGATGAAGATTTTTATTCCGTTTTATCCTCAAACTCTGAAGAAGAAAATGATGACACTGAAGAGGAAACCCATGCAGAGGAAGAACTTTTGTTGGCTGGTATGCACCCGCTCCGTTCTCCTTCCAATCATAAGAGAAGTAGATTTCTTGGGACATTGGCCACTCAGGCCAAAAATAAAAGTTTTGAAGAAAGTCCTGCAAATTGCAGAGCGAATTCTGTAAGAAGAAGTGAGTCCAGTCATGGCTCATTACGAATTAGCAGTGCAATGCAGCTAGTGACAGGGCAGCCTTCCATCAGGCAAGGGATATTCCAAGACCCTGGGCAGCCTGATGGGGGGTCTGCTAAAGAGAAAGACAGCAGTGACAGTGAAAATGAGAAGACCTTTCATTCATGGGACACCAAATCCAAAAGCAGTCTGGAGGATGACCTTAATGCTGGAAATGTATTTCGTGATGTTATTTCTATGGAAGACAGGCCTGGAACCCATGATTATGGAAGAGATTGGCAGGCCCATTTAAGTGATTCTAATAATCCTCTTGGCTGTTTTCTTGCTGGTAGACCAACAGCTCCAAGATCATCAATGAATTCATCCTATAACACTCCAGGATCATTCATGCATTCTGCTCTGAGAGACGATACTCCAATAGACCTGTCCGCATCATCTACCTTAGCTCCCCGTTCAGACTCGGAGGGAAGCTCCAGGTTTAATGTTCGTCAACCACTGTCCCCCATTAGAAATAGGAATCTATTTGCCAGTGCTGAAAACCACAGTTATTTTCCTGTAAACAGTGTGCATGAATTTGATGTCAGGGGAGCAGAACATATTACTTTAACAAGCCAATCTCAGGAGGCTCCATTACATACAGAAGATCTCTTACTAAATCCTCAAAGCAGCTTGTCCTTGGTGGAGTCTTCCAGCTCCTCTCCATCAGAAACAAATTTACAAGGCCACTTACATGTGCCCAGGTCCCTGCAAGAAAATATACCTTTTAATTTCTTTGCAGTGTCTGAGTTCCCAAATCAAAATGACAATGGGAGCAGAATGGAGGTCCCTGGCGTCACCGATGAAAAGGAAGCCACTAAAATAAAGGCAGACCCTGAGAAACTCAAGAAATTACAAGAAAGGTGAGGAGTTTTCATAATTATATGAATATACATATATATTTCTAAATTCTATTTCTCTAACATGAAAATAAGCAGTGCTTTCCTTAAAGGGTCATGGGGATTCTAAGTCAAGGGAGGCCCTTCCTTGACATTTTAATGATTTCTTCTTTCAAGAAAATTGTCTAGTTTGTTGCTTTTAAAATATATGTCTCTACAAAGAAACGTTTGGTGTTCCAGCCCAATTTCTTCAGTATTCCCAAAGTGTTTTTTTCCTTGAATACCATAACTTTAAGAAAGGCAAGCAACTATATTCCAATAAAAAATAAATAAAATTTTTAAAAACAAAGAAAATAAAAGGCAAGTTTGCCAAATATAAGGGTTTTGGGGTTTGCTTGTTTGTTTTTGGCCGCACCTTGAAGCTTACAGTTTCTTAGTTCCCCGACCAGGGATCGAACCCGTGCCCCCTGCAGTGGAAGCATGGAGTCTTAACCACTGAACCTCCAGGGAAGTCCCAAGGGTTTCTGACTTCTACATAGGGCTTCCCTTTCCCCCTAGCAATTAGGAACCAAGATTTTTTTATGAAATGGTTGTTATCTCCCCAGAGAAGGAGCCATTCAGCACTTGGAAGTTCACCAGCTCTCCCCCATGAGCTCTGCGCAAATCCAACCAACAGTTCTAGAATTTGAACCTTCCAAACTAAAAGGCCGGTCTCCAACAGTTGCCATAGCTACCTCAGTTCTCTGAAGGGCCACGCTGGGTGACCACTGCTTCCATTTTACGTGCTGCTTCTCATGCACAAGAAAGAGAGAAATAAGATCTTTTTTGAATTGCTCTTTTCTTTGATCTCTCCTTTCTTGTGAGATGATTTTGGGATATTTCACAACTATGAAATGCAATACTTTTTAAAGCTGTCGTTAAACACCATGTCGGGATTTGACCATTTAATTTATGATAGGTGTTACCATGCCCTGATATTGGCTTACTGATCTGGAAAGTGATTCTTTGAATGCAAGCCCTCTTTTTTGTGTTAGTATGGCTCACTGGGTCATTAATTATCCCGTTGATATTCATCTGTAAGTGGGAAAATTCCATGGCAATGAATCTGAATGCAAAAAGAAGGAAAAGATACGACTTAGAATGCTCACACACTCCTGTCTATCATTCGACTGCAGGAATGAAGTAATTTCCTTGTTAGCAGCACCTTTTTTTTTTCCATATCAAACAAACTACCAAAAGACAGACCCAGGGTTAAGGGCCAAAAGGTCTCAGCACCCATCCATCCTCACCTACCCAAAAATACTCTTCAAACCCACTTGGCAGGGGTCTGGACCTCCACCATCCCAAAGCAATGCCTTCGGGCTAAAAATGACTTCTTTTAAAAATGCACCCACTTCTAGGTGTAGTAATGCATTAAACAGCTACTATTTGTGTACTTCGTTTATCACTGTCTTTTTTTTCTGTATACAATAAACCTTATGCTTTTCTTATTATTTCAAAATTATTCATTTTAGGAAGTATTAAAAATATAAACTTAAAAGAAAAATCACCAATAACCCTATAATCCAGAGAAAAGCACTGTAAAAAACTCTTTCCAGTCTTTTATCTTTGCATATAAATGCAATTTTTAGTAAACATCGGTTCATATTTTATAATATGCCTTATTTTAAGATTTCAAGCCCATTTCTCAATGCCACTTACACTCTTTAAAATGTTCGCTTGAGTTAAAAAAAATAAATAAATAAAAATAAAGACATCCCCAAATCTCTAAAAAAAAAAAGAAAAAAAATGTTCGCTTGATTAGTTAGTTTGATACATACAAACAAGCATATAACATACGCACACTCTAGAGAATTAGAAGCAGAACAAAACCCGGGCATCCCTGTGCCCACCTTCCAGCGAACAGAACATCACTGGAGCTTGGGAGCCCCTCACTCACTCTATCTCCTCATCTCCCTCCTTCATCTCCTCCCTCCCAACCCCCTAAACCCTCTGGAAATCATTCTTGCATTGCAATTATCATTCCTTTGCTTTTTAGTTTCTTGTTGGAAGTTTTTTTGCTTCATGGCTTCACCATATGAGCATATGTATTCCTAAACAACACATTGTATATATTTTTGAATTCTGTAGAAATGTTACTATTATTTTTGAACTCCCTAGAAATGGAATATCTGTTCTTCCGTGACTCGCTTTTTCCCCTTACATCGTTAGCCAGATGCATCCTGGTTGATGTTTTGGGGCTTTAATGCATTTGCTTTCACCACTACAGACAATTTCGCCATTCTCCTGTCGATGGACATTTGGGTCCTTTACTGTTTTCTGTACACAGTGCTACATGAACATTCTTGTAAACGTCTCCTGGTGCACATGGGAAGAGTTCTCTGGGATATTTATGCAGGAGCGGACTTGCTGGACTGGTGGGTAGCACAGCTTCCACCATACAAGTAATGCCAATGTATTGTCTCAACAGTGATGTATACTGTTGTCCATCCTTGTCAGCACTTGTATTGATTGGCTTTACAAATTGTCACCAGTCGCACGGGAGTAAAATGATACCGTGGCTTTAATTTACATTTTCATGACTGTTAGTAAGGTTAGGTGTTCTGTTGGCTCTTTTTAAATTTTTTTTGGCCACGTTGTGTGGCATGCGGCATCTTAGTTCCCTGATCAGGGATCGAACCTGTGGCCCCTGCATTGGGAGCAGGGAGTCTTAACCACTGGAGCACAAGGGAAGTCCCTGTTGGCTCTTTTAAATGTTAAATGACCATTTCTATTTCTTCTTCTATAAAATGCTTATCTATGTCTTCTGCCCATTTTTCTTTTAGAATATATATATATTTAAATCCTTTATACAGTCTAGCTGTTAATCTGATTCTCTGACAGTTATGTATTGGAAATATCTTTTCTCAATTTGTAGTTTGTCTCTCCTCTTTCTTGATGTTTTTTAATGAAAATAAATTCTTAATTTTAATGTAGCCAACTGTATCCATCTTCTTTACAGGTTGTGATTTGTACCTTGTTGTCTTAAGAAATCCTTTGCTAACCTGGGGTCATTATGACATTCTTCCTATTTTCTTCCAAAATCTCTACAGTTTTCCTGTGCACGTTTAGGACTTCATGTGAAATGAATTTTGGACTTAAGTGTGATATTTAATTTGTGGTGTGAGGTATGCATTGTGAATACCAATGTGTCCCAGGATCTTTCCCCTGCAGAGCCACATCTGTCACATAACATAACTATAAATATATAAGTCTGTCTCAGGGCTCTCTGTTCTTTTTGTTGTTGTTTTTCCCTAAGGCACACCATCTCAATGACTGAAGATTTATAAGTTTATAAGTGCAAAAGCCTCCCTCCCCACTTTGTTCCTTAAGAGTCCTTGACTATATACATTTAAAAATCAGCTTTTGGGGATGTTCATTGGAACTGCATTGAATCTATAGATTATTTGGGGGAGAACTGACATCTTGGAGACATCGAGTCTTTCTTTGGTAAACGTGGCATATCTCTTCTTTTATTTGTGCCCACCATGAGATAGTATAATTCTGTTCCTTTTCATTGAACTTCCCTTTCTTGGGGAGAAAACTCTTTTAAGACACTGAGCATACACTCCTATATCCACAGTAATGTCCATTTCTTCCTCTCCTTTGATTTTAGTCTCTAGCCAGTTTTGCTTTCCTTGACCAGAGATTCCCTAGGCCCATGAGGATTCTAAATAACAAAAAATTAGCCTTAGATTCCTCAAAAGCCTCCCTACAGGAACATCAACCAGCTATTGACTCACCATTTATGAGACACAAATACGTTTGCTTACATTTTCATTAATTCCATCTTCATCACATTCCAGCAGCTTATATTCTGGAATGTTAGCAGTTTATTGGCAAGGGTTGAGTTACTGGTGAGTTCACGTCCAAGTTCACTGGTTCATCACTCATCCCAACCAACATCTACCGAGTGGTCTCCACATGCCAATACTTTACCAGACTCCAGATGCACTTTATTGTCTGCACAACAGGTTCACCCTCATCACCCCCTCCAGGCCGCCCCATGACCCTATAAGTGGGTAGCAGTAGTCGGATCATCATGGCTTTACACATGAGGAAACAGAGACCTGGAAAGCTCAAGCGCCTTGTCCAAAGTCATCAAACTCACAAGTTTTAGAAGCAAACCTCAAAGGCAGGCCCTGGCGGGTGCGGGGAGAAGAGCTCCTAGCCTCTGGCTCAGTTTCCCTCTGGAGCTCTTGCCCAACCTTTGGATGTGTGATAGGAGCGCTGATGCTCCTGGTTAGCTCACACGGATCAACAACTGCAAAGGAGCCTGACTTAAAAATCGTGAACCTAGGGACTTCCCTGATGGTCCAGTGGTTTAGACTCTGCGCTTCCACTACAGCGGGGGCGGGCTTCGATCCCTGGTGAGGGAATTAAGATCCCACATGCTGCGGGGTGTGGCCTAAAAAAAAGGAAATTAAAAAAAATTTTAAATACCTCTACCACCTGCCTGCTGCGGCCTAAAAAGAAAAGAAAAAGAATCCCTGACCCTGTTATCAGTAACCGTCATACCGGGAAGAATCTTCAGCAGGGTCAGAGGGAGCAGTGGGTTAGACCCCAGGACAGCATGGGGGCGGGGGGGATGGCTCCCTTTTCCTCCCCGCCCCACCCTACGCTCTGGGAGCTGGTATTTGCGGAAACTGCAAACATGTAGACTCCTAGTGACGAGGGCTTGTTTTCCACTTAGTCTCCTGGAGGAGGACTCTGAGGAGGAGGGAGACTTGTGTCGCATCTGTCAGATAGCCGGGGGTTCCCCCGCCAATCCCCTCGTGGAGCCGTGCGGCTGCGTGGGAAGCCTGCGGTCTGTCCATCCGGAGTGCCTGAAAAGATGGCTGAAAGTGAAAATAACATCAGGTAGGTGGGAAAGTAGGAACGACACACGTGCCGCATACTTAACACGAGGCGCCGCCCTGTGGGACTCGCAGCCTTGACGACAGCTCACGGCAGCAGTCGCTCGGGGGGAAGGGGGCCCTTGCTCACAGCCCCCGAAGGACAGGGGCAGGACTAAGCTGCCTTCAAATTATGGGAGGGAAATGAGTTTTGTTTTGTTTTGTTTTCAAGGCTCAGGGAAGAATCCTGGAACGTGCTGTCGAATTTTACCCCTGTCCGAGGCCTGAGCAGAGATGCTAAGATTGCCTCCCAGGAGGAAGGAAACTAGAATTGGGTCTATGGCTGGGTCTCAGCAAACACACAGCGGCCACGGCAGCTGGTAGACAGACCAGTTCTGCTTCCTTTTACTTGGGGAGAGGGGTTGGGGTAGCACCTAGGAGCTGAGCCCAGCTGCCCTTTTGCGGCAACGAAAAGAGCAGTGATCTAATTTTTCTGCCGCCATATTAGATAAAGAGAGTCCCATTGTGCTCATTTTGTCAGCTCTGTCTTTAACAGATCTTGTAACTGGGTGTGAAACCCCGTTCTCAACTCCCGAGGGAGGTTATAACCTAAATACAGCCATGTCAGTAGGTCGGCTGTAGTTTCCTTGGCAGAGAACAGGAGATTTCTTCAAAACATTTGGGAACAAGAGCAACTTGAATAACAACAACAAAAAAAATAGGACGCCAGGGCTTCCCTGGGGGCGCAGTGGTTGAGAGTCCGCCTGCCGAGGCAGGGGACGCGGGTTCGTGCCCCTGTCCGGGAAGATCCCACATGCCGCGGAGCGGCTGGGCCCGTGAGCCATGGCCGCTGAGCCTGCGCGTCTGGAGCCTGTGCTCCGCAACGGGAGAGGCCACAACAGTGAGAGGCCCGCGTACCGCAAAAAAAAAAAGGACGTCAATGCAAAGAACACTTCGCTTCAAAAAGACCTAAGGCTTTTAGACTCCCCTTTCTGAGAACTTTTTACCCCAGAGCCAGATGCTGTTTCGCTTCTCCTCCATGTTCTCCTCCTTGGTTATCATTGTGCCAGACAGCCCAGGAGACCTAGAACTTGACCCTGTCCCCGTGGCGTGTCACCACGCCCCCTCAGCAAGCACAGCACACCATTTAATCAGGCGATGAACACACAGGATGATCCCGTTAACTGTCTCCTCCCTGAGGCCCTTTCTCCACGTCTGCAGGAGAAATGTAGGAGCGCCCACTGCCCGAGCTACTTAAATGCATCTCCACACAGTGAGCAGGGTACCCAGCCCTTCAGAGAGCAAAGAACAAGTGGATCTCAGCCGCTAATGACTATGCTGTGCATTGCTTTATCTTACGAGAAATGTGGGCTAATTAAACATCTAGCACAGAAAAAATTACTCATGAGATGTGTGATGAAAGTACTGCTAAATGCTTGTAAATGCTAATGCTGGTCTGGGTGTGATCTGGCAGGATTAGATTGGAGGACACATGGGACCTTCCACAGCCTTAAGTATTATAGAATGATGCTTAAAAAAAAAAAAAATCAAGTCAACAAAATGCAGATAAGGGATCGCTGTTCATCCTTGTCTTTTGAAATTCTCTATTATTTACTACTTCTTTGTATCCCCAGTGGGGAAAAATAGAACTGGGGTATAAAACCCTATTAGTCCTCTGTTTTGTTTTTTGGCTGTACCTCTTGGCTTGTGGAATCTTAGTTCCCAACCAGGGATTGAACCCGGGGCCCCCTGCAGTGAAAGTGCAGAGTCCTAACCACTGGGCCGCCAAGGAATTCCCAGTCCTCTGTTTTCTAATGCATAAAATAAACACTAGTACATCATTAGCCAAAATGCAGCACCTACACCAGGGGGAAAGGGCATATGGCAACACGCTTGCTTAGACATAACAGCCACAGATCTGCATCTTCCACTTTTGCACTGGGGAATAGGATAAGTGGAGGAAAAAGTGCTGATCTAGAATTCACGTTAAAAAAAAACCCAACAAACCAGCAACAAAGGAAGCCTTCTCCTGTTTCTTTTCCCAAATGAGGCTGAACTCAGGCTCAAGCATTGGCCCCAGATACTGCCATACCAGTGCCCACACATGGCCCCAGGGTCCCTCCCTCTTCTCAGGTGGCAAGTCACCTGGGCAGGAGTAAGACAGATTTTTAAGCCACAGATCGAGGATAGCTTCTGCCACCAATTCGGTCCTTACTAATTTATTTGCTTGGACCGGTGTTAGATCTGCCAGGAAAAACAACAGTAACATAGACATAATATTCACTCTTCTGGCAAACACTTGTGTTACCGACTCTCAGCCTCCATGTAGTAATTCTAATTTTATGAACCAATATGTTTATATTTAAACACAAAGCAAGACCTGTTATTTAAAACAGGTGAAATTCCTGGGAATTTCACTCACAGGAAGCTTGCATAATAATGAAAATGATGACAAAGGAAATTTTTTGGATCTCAGGTTCAAGGTCATTTTCTACCTTGAGCCTGAAGAAAAGAAAACTGACTGACTTTAAAAAGGAAGGCCACTGAAATGCAGAATTCCTAGCACACACACAAATTCGCTCGCAAAATGTCAACACCAAAAGGGTTACGTGTAACAAAATTCTTTAATTTAAGGAGCAGATCTTGGCGCTGTGAAGACCTGTGAGATGTGTAAACAAAGCCTGCTGGTCGACCTGGATGATTTTAATGTGGCCGAGTTCTACCAGAAGCACCAGCAGTCCCGGGTAAGAGCTGCTCACACCCGCTCTGGGTCCACAGGCTAGAGTCGGGTAGAGGCACAAGGTAGGAAGAAACTTGCCCTGATACAAGGAACGTAGAAGCCCTGTGCAGGGGGTGAGTCTGGGAGTCTCCTAATTTAGCTTGCTTTTCTGAGAAGGTCTGTTACTAAATTGGACCACTGGAGAGTTGGAAGACTTGGTTGCCCTTGGTTGCTTGGTTGCTGAGGTCCCACTGCCGTCAGGGACAAAGTAGGAAGCTACAGTAGCTGACTGGACACACAGAAACAGGAATAGTCTGGCAAGCTTCATGCCCAAATTTGCTGAAATAATTTAATAACAAGAGAAAAAAATTAGGGTCTTGGAGGAAATAGTCTCCAATTTATATATCAAGTAACTCTGGGGTAACAAGGAACTGCTTTGCTCAAGGTTTAAAACCATGTAGTAAGCACCTACTGTGTGCTTTTTTTTTTTTTTTTTGGCTGTGCTGCTCGTCTTGTGAGATCTTAGTTCCCCGACCAGGGACTGAACTCAGGTCCTTAGCAGTGAAAGCACCGAGTCCTCACCACTGGACCACCAGGGAATTCCCCTACTGGTTAAAAAGGTGCTTTTTAACACCTCGTGAATTAATTCTCCTGGGGCATTTGGATTGAAGTTCTAATACTGTGAAAGAGTTAACCTTAGGTGGGAAGGTGATTTATGCCCAGGATAATAGTTCACCGCCCAATTCTCAGGCAAACAATCTTCTCTTTAGAGCTGTACTGCCCAATATAGAAGCCACAAGCCACAGGTAGCTCACGAACAAGTGGTTACTTCCAGCTGAGATGTGTTGGGTTATACACCAAATTTCAAAGGCTCAGTATAAAAAAAAAAGAGTAAAATATCACATAAATAATTTTATATTAATTATGTGTTGAAATGATAACATTTAAAATATACTGGGTTAAATAAAATATATTGCTGAAATTAATTTTACCAGTTTCTTTTTACTACTTTAATGTGGCTCCTAGAAATTTTCAGGTTACATATATGGCTTGCATTGGTGGCTCAGACTGTATTTCTACTGGGTGGTGGTGCTGATCTGGAAGATGCCTTGAACCACATAAGCAGTCAGTAGATATTTTATCAAAAGAAGAGAGCCCATCATTACCATTAAAATTCAAGACTGACCTCCCTCATCACACAATTAGGAAAAACATGATTAATAATCACGACTGTAAAGCACATAATTTAAAAACTATAAAATCACTGTTAGCAACTAAAATGTCACTCTTCAGAGGAGTCACTTTGGCTTTCAGATCATTAGCCTGTCTGTATCCAGACCTTTTTTTGCAAAAAGCACAGCTGAGTCAAAATGGTGCCCGTGAGTGTGGGCAATCCTGTAGTTACCTTTTTAAAATCCTAAGGTTGCTAGACAAGAAAGGAAGAAAGGATGAAAGGAAGGAAGGAAAGGGAGGGAAGGAGAGAGAGAGAGAGAGAAAGAAGGGAAGGAGAGAAGGGAGAAAAGAATGGAGATTTGAGCAGCACAACCAATAAGTGTGATATAATGGACATAACGCCATCCCAGCCTTGAAGATTGGGCGTCAGGAAGTTGAGGGGAGGGAGGCGGAGAGAAAGGAAGAAAAAAGTAGTTTCCTGAGAAAACAATTCAGTATTTTGAGTCCCTACATTTTGAGGCCTGAGGGTCTCAAATCACTCAGTCGTAACCCCCAGGCCCTGAGATCTGAGATGAGAAACAGAAGCGACTCACATTCTTGGACCCTGAGGATGCTGCAGTCAAACAACTGAAAGGAACCAGGCCCTCTTGAGTGCCTGAGGTCAGGGTGCCAGCTAGATGCAGACAGCTTCTCTGAGGTCATTTCAAAGAATGGATTATTTCAGGGAGTGGAGCCTGCGGGACTTCCCGGGAAGGACAAGACCAGGCAAGGCCAGGTTACCCGGATCCCACCAGCATATTCTGCAGGGATCACCACCTCCATGCAGCCCAGGGGAAAGTCTTGTCTAGTAAAGACCCCTGTTGGTCCCAAGCATTTTCACCTTGTTCTCCCTCTGCGAAGCTGCTGCCGCCACCACATACAGCTGGCTCACCAGTGGCGCTTGTAGAACTGGCTCTCTAACAGCAGCTTTTTCCAGTTGCACAAAAATGTGTGCATGCGTGTAGCCCGAGGCAGCCCACCCCGCCAAAAAGCACACCAACTTTGACTAAGATGTGAACCTAAATCCTATTCCCTTCCCCAGAGTGGCCCTGTGGCCTTGAGGAAACTACACCAACCCTGGATATCTCAGTTCTCTCATCTGTAGGAAGTGGGAGATGATAATTCCTACCCCGAAGGATTGGATGTAGGAAAGGACCCCAGTACATCACCTAAGACAGTGACTGAGCAGAGAAGATTCTTGGTGAATGAGGACCGTCATATTACAGCCCCAGAGATGCCTGACCTCTTTAGACTCAAGGGAGAAAGCTAAGGGTACCCGGACCAAGCCAGAATCCATCACGGAGCAAAGCCAACTGGCCCCCACAGGGGTCATACCTGTAACCTCGGCCTCACTGCATCCTACCAGCTGAGAGAATGGGCTATGAGCATATTCTAAAAAGAACCGTGAAAGTAATCGTGTCAGCCAGGGTCTGGGCAGGAAAGAGATGATGGCACATGCACAAGGGGCGAGTGATGAGAGCTGAATGAAGGGCCAAAATGTGGACAGTAAAAGCAACGAGGAATGATTAGGCACTCTGGGACCGGCAATTGACCACCCCTAGGCCTGGAGTGACAAGGGGAGGGGGCAGTTATCAGGAGGGCTGTTGCTACGGGAGAGAGTCACCACCAGCCTGCGACCTTCAGTAGGGGAAAGCTGCCATGGCCACACCACTGCCCAGCAGAGAGGGAACGAGGGGAATAACTACCCCAGCCCCTCTCTCTTCTCCCGCCCTCTGGTCTCCAGCTAGGGTCTCCCATTGGTTGAACCCAGTGGGGAGCCAATGATGGGCCACAGAGCAGGGTGGAAAGTGTATCTGGAGGGGAAAATGGAAAATATCCAGCACGGTAATTACACGACATAGAGGCAGAAGAGAGTTCAAATTAGTTTCAGTGAGAACTTGACAGGCTGTCAAAGCCTTTTGAAAATGCCCTTCATTATAATCACAGGAAGAAACGAGATTGACAGACCCACCCTGGTGGGAGAACAACGGTCCCAAGGACCAATGTGCAATATTTATCTGCTGATGGAAAGCAATTCGGCTCGCACTTTTACAGCAGTTCTGTTCCGATGGCCCGTGGTGAATCCACTGCTGTCTGTTTGCTAACAGTCTGAGTTAAACTTGAGACACTAGGGAAGTGTGACTTCGACAAGTTCAGAAACTCTCCATGGATGAAGACCAGAGTAACTGTCATTTAGCACAAAGATAACAAGGATGGAATACAATCTCCGCTCGTCCCCAGGTGGGAGACCCTTGACCCTTGGAGGCTGATGTGCACACCTGTGCTTCTGAGGTCCAGGCCCTTCTTCCGACTCCCAAACCCTGGTTCCTCTGGGCCCTCTAAGCCAACCCTCAACGCCGTTCACTCCTTGGCAAATGGGTTCCCTTCTTGAGAAGTGGGGTAGCTGATGCCAAACGCAGACACGTACCCAGAGAGGGTCAAAACCAGAAGAGGCTTAGAACTGGTTTCCGCTCAGACTGGCCTGCACTTAACCTCAACTCACTAACTAGCAAACTAACTCACTAACTTATTTTCTTGTGCATTTTTCACATTTAGATTTTTTTTGGTTTTCCTTAGTTATAAAAATCACAAAAGTCTCCCATAATTGAAATTAACATTTAGCTGCATGTGTGTGTGTGTTTTTTTTTTTTTTCTATTAAAATACTGATGCCTGGGCTCAGCCCCGGAGATTCTGATTTAATTAGTCTGGGATGGGACCAGGGGTCAACTTTTTTTTTTTTTTAAGTGTGGAAAAATACACATAACATAGAAGTTTAACTCAATAACTTTTTTTTTTTTTTTTTTTTCAGTACGCAGGCCTCTCCCACTGCGGAGCACATGCTCCAGACGCGCAGGCCCAGCGGCCATGGCCCACGGGCCCAGCTGCCCCATGGCACGCGGGATCCCCCCGGGCCAGGGCACAAACCCACGTCCCCAGCATCGGCAGGTGGACTCTCAACCACTGCGCCACCAGGAAAGCCCAAACTTTTAAGACACATGTTGAGTGCCTGCTGTATGCCAGATACTGTGCTGGGAGATACAGCAGTGCCCACAGTCAACACAGTCACTGACGTATAGTGGGGAAGTGGACCAGCAGGCAGGGACCCCGGTGTGGGAGGATCAGAGCAGGGGGTGGACGAGCAGCTGTGGACACAGCGCAGAGAGGCCTGACCTGCTCTCAGGACCAGAGAGACCCTCCCCACAGAGGAGCCATTTAAGACCGGAGAGGAAAAAGAGTGAGCCCTCCATGGCAGAGGCTCTTGAGGGCAAAACCCTCTACTCACGTGGGAGACAGACACCTCACCCAGCCTCTGACCACAGGCTGTGGACACACCCAGCAGGTGCCCAGTCCGCACTCTCAGTGGTCTCTGAGGTGCGCATGGGCTCGGATTAGTGTATGTTTTCCTGGTTTGGTTCATTGCTGCCCGTGGCCTCTAACACTGAAATTCGATTATCCCTCCATCTCTCAGACACTGAGCGGTTCCCTTGGGCCCCGTAGGGTCAAGGCTTGCTACCAGACTTGGAGCAGCTAGATTAGGAGCTCCTATAGGCCTGGAGAGCGGCCCCCTGAGGCTAAAGCAGCCGGAGTGGGGGGGTGCCCAGGACCTGGACTAAGCGCCTTGGGCTACGGGCATCCAGTGGTCCAGTCACTGGCTGGCAGCAGTTCACCCCCGCCCTAACTCAGAGATGCCTGAGGGCTTCCCTGGTGGCGCAGTGGTTGAGAGTCCACCTGCCGATGCAGGGGCCGCGGGTTCGTGCCCCGGTCCGGGAAGATCCCACCTGCCGCGGAGCGGCTGGGCCCGTGAGACATGGCCGCTGAGCCTGTGCTCCGCAACGGGAGAGGCCACAACAGGGAGAGGCCCGCGTTCCGCAAAAAAAAAAAAAGATGCCTGAAAATTCAGCCCAGCAGGCATTCCACACCCACCACCCACCTCCCAGCAGTGCTGCCCGCGAAGCAGCCCCACATCTTCCCATGTGCTCTTTAACCTGGATGTGGGACTCACGCTTGACTGACTGGTTGGTTGATTGGTTTCTGAGTGGAAGGAAGAACTCCAGGATGACAGCAGGTAGAGCTCCAAGGAACATTCCAGGTTGCAAAATGGACCAGGAGAAAACAGGTTTAAGAATAGTTTAGGTCACAGATTGTACACTCAAATGCAATAGAGGCCAGGCAGGTAAACAAATGATCAGAATCTCCCAAGTGGCATCAGTTGGGAGTGGTGGCCATTGTGACAAAATTGCGAATACTCTGTCCAACGGAAGAAGTTCATGTCTGTCCTTCTTTCCTTCCTTCCTTCCAACCAGAGCACATCCACAGGCCGGATTCAGCTTACTGGCTACCAACTGTTGATCCTTAGTTTAAAGCAGGGGTTCTCAAAGATGGGTGGTCCCCAGACCACTAGCAATAGCATCACCTAGGAATTCATTAGAAATGCACATTCTTGGGACACACTCAGACCCACTGAATAAGAATCTGGGGAAAGGGGTGCCCAGCAACTGTATTTTAAAAGGCCTTTTCAGTAATCCTGATACATGTTAAAGTTGGGGCCACTAGAGTCAACAGTCATCACTGGTCCAAAATTATACATTTTTTCCTCATTCTTTCATCTGTGCATATACTTATTGAGCACATACCATATACCCGGCATGGGCTAGGCACAGGGCAGGGGCAGGCGAGGCACATGTGGTCCTTGCCCTGAATTTTAGCTCTTGCCTCTTGTTGGATGTTTTCTCGGTTTTGCAAAATATCATGTCCACTCGTATTAGCTCATTTTGCCATAATGCCTTGTGAAACAGGCAGAACAGAGGCTACTTCTCCCCGTTTATCAATGGAGTCCCTTTGTCCATGCACAGTTAAAAGTCTGCCCAACATCGCAGGGCACGGTGGCCCCAGGCTGCCTATTCTGGGGGCCCAGGCCCCCTGTGTGATGGAGACGTGCCCTTGGCCCTGCCGCACAGGAGGGGCTCAGAGGGCCTCTGGCTGTCATTGCTCAGAAGCACAGGCCTGACTCGCTCCATCCTGGCCTCAGACGGATGTCCTTGGACACACGCAGTCACCTAATCACCCTCACTCCTGGGAGCATCCCATGAATATATCTGAAGACTTGACAGAACGTTCAGCCAGGCTGTTTCTTCAAACGGATTGTGTTGAGAATTTTCACCCGTAGCAAATCTCTTGACTGAAGTGAATTTTAACAAAATGAAGGGGCAGGAGAATAGGAAGAAAAACATCTGGCAGGTGGGCTGAGTGCTCCCGAGCCCCCGTCCACTGCTTCACATGCCTCTCCCTCCCCTGAAAGTCTCCCAGCGCCCATCCCCACCTCTGCTGCTGCACGTGGGCAGGAAAGGGTGATGCAACTGGGTTGGGGCTGGGAGGGGAGGGAGCAGCTCCAGTAAATAACGCTCCAAAAACTAGCTCATTCTGCCCTTACCGAACAAATACCATGGACGGAACTCTTTCTGATAACAAATCCCTCCCACTTGTGGCTCCGAGTGTAAAGGATGACTCTGAGCTGACTATGAAATGCCTGCACCGATTGGCTGGCCCGGCCCTTTTGTCCAGCATCACAGGCTCTGCAAAGGGCACACATAAAGGAGCCGGGCCAGTGAGATTTATGGCACCGAGGAACAGGTTCCCTCCCACAGACCAGAGAAGAGACACAATCTGCTGGAAGTGACTTTTCAAATGATCTGCAGAAAACATTAGTGGATATTTTCCCATCTGCATGCCTCCAGGTCTTATGGAGTCATAAAAAGTAAATGATTTCCCTGAACGCTGTGACAAACCTGATAGTTCCAAGCCATTTTCTAGCTGATTGATTTGCCATTACGCATCGGAGTGTCTGTGAGCAGAAAGGCTTCCTGGCGAAGTGAGCGCTGGGGAGAGGGAGCCATCGGGAGCTCACAGGAGGCCACCGCACCAGGAAAAGCGAATGAGGGACAAGGCTTGGTTTGTGTGGAGGAGCTAAACAGTAGGTAGTCTGGGAAAGCTTCCCAGAGGCAGTGGCTCCTGAGAAAGACGGCAAAGGAGGCACCAGCTCTTGGGGAAGATGGGAGGAGGCCATTAACACAGAAAAAACGTAGCAACAAGCAACTTCCTCTCTGCCTGCTCTAGGCCAAGGTCAGGAGAGAAAGGCTAAAATAGGAGGCAAACCGCTCAGGACAGTTGGCTAGAGCCTTTAAAGACGGGTCTGTCTGTAGGGTGGTGGAGGGGTCTCGAGCAGTGACCTTGGGGCCAGCGGTCACCAAGATCTGGAGCTGGCCCCAATGCAGAAGGAAGAAGGAAGAAGAGCAAATCGATCTTTGCTCAGCTTGGGTACCTTTTCGGGCAGCTGTTTCGTCCTGGAAGAGGTGTGTTCTGCGCCAGCTTCCTGAGCTGCCCTCGACGGGATGGGAACAGGATGATGGGCCTGGGAAGCACCTCGGGCCACCGAAGAAGGAAGGAGGAGGCACTGAGATGCTCACTGGGTCAAGTCCGAGCTTCGGTTCTCCTGGGAAAATGGTGCCAAGCTTTCCCAAGGGTGATGCCAAGGGCCATGCCCTCTGCAGGGGATTTTACTCCCCCAGGGCTTCCTGAGCACCATCTGGCCCATCCCCGACCCTCCCACCCTGGAGATTGGACATGAGGACAGATGGGGCAATAAAGTGGCAGGCAAGGAGGAGTCATCACTAATCCACGAATTTACTGAGGGTCGATACAGGTCCACAGGGTGAGGCTCTGGAGGACAGATGCCCAAAGGAGCCGAGGACAGAGGCACCGTGGTCATCCAGACAGCCAGATCCTCCCTGGGAACCTCCCCGTGCTCTCAGCACCAGTGAGAAAAATACAACCCACCCCACCCACCGAGAAAAAGCAAAAACATTAACACGTGCGAAATGCTGTGTACAGAGTAAAGACAAATGCTTAGGACTCGGGGGGGGAATGACTAGATCAAATGAGGGTATCGTCAGGAAGCCTTCTGCAAGGAGGTGACGCTGTGACAGCTGTAGAGGAAGTCGTGCACACAGCCTTAGAAAGGCGGGGAGCGGCAGAGGAGTATATGCACAACGGAGGTACCAAAACAAGCCAAGAGACCACACAAGACAGAGCATGAGCAAAGGCCCTGAGGTTCACAGGGCACGCCCTCTCTGGGGGTCAAATGGTCATAGAACAGCCGGGGCGGGTGGGGAGTCGGGGAGCCCCTAGGTGAGACCATCGTCACGCCCATTTGTAAAGGGAGAAACGTACAGAACTAAGGCCTGAGGCCCTTTCCCTGGGCAAACGAGGGATCTAGGAGAATCAAGTGCCCCCTCCCACCCCCGTGGCACCTGTGCCCCAGATTCTCCTACAGACAAGCCTGCCTTCCTAAGACACACATCTCATCGTGTTTACCTCTCTACTCAGAGGCCAGCAGCTACACACATACATATACACAGCATGACGTCCAAACACCTCAGTTCTGCCTAACACGGTCTCCCACCTTACCATCTCCCCGGCCCATGCCAAGATTTTTTAAAAATTCAAAACACCCTCCCCATATACTCCAGCCACACCAGCGAGCAGAGAATTTTGCCCAACATACGCTCTGCCCTCTGTGTGTGTGCCAGCATGCAGTGCCTCTGTCTGAAAGGCCCCGACCGCCCCCCATAGCCACCTACCGAAGTCCCTCCCATCCTTTAAGGACTAAAGATGCCATCCCCCACGTCACACGCAACCAGGCTCTTTCTTCCCCTTCGCATCTCCCTCGTGGCCGTTGACACATCCAGCTGCTACCGGAGCCATCTATGAATGAGGCGCTCTCTCCCACATCACAGGAAGGGGTCCCAGCAGGGAGATGAGACCTTTTGCCCTGTGTTCTCCAAACACCCAGCTCAAGGCCGTGGCAGGTAGCTGCTCAGTAAATGTCCACGGGGACTCCCTGGTGGCACAGAGGTTAAGAATCCGCCTGCCAATGCAGGAGACAGGGGTGTAAGCCCTGGTCCTGGAAGATCCCATATGCCGTGGAGTAAATGTCCACGGCCTGGGACTAAGCCTGGAGCTTTTTCAAGCATCTTCTACTAGGCAGTAAAGGGTTCCAGGATGGCTGCCCGGCCTCCACCCTGGATTCCCCTTCTGCTCTGTTCTCTGGTCCTCCAGGACAGGGCTTGCCTTGGGGCTTGGGCTCTTGTCCTGTTTCTTGTCCCCCCTTGGCCTGGTACCCTCCACCCCATGATTTAGACCATGTGTATTTTACAGATGAACTTAAGAGCTTCCTCGTCCACATGCAGGCACAGAACGAGCTGATGAATTCAGGCTTGTGCCTGGTGCTGCTGCTCCGTCTCTATGAACAGAGGTTTGCAGAACTCATGAGACTCAACCACGGTCAGGATGCAAGAGAGAGGGTGAGTCCGGCCCTGCCTGGACCGTCGGGCAGCAGTCCCACCAGCCTTGCCTTGCCGTTTATTAGATGTGCATCCACTGAGGTCCTCAAGGTCAGCTGGTGGGATATGGCACTGTCATCGTTAGGACTAAGACTTAGTGGCTGCTAGGTGTAGGCACAGTGGCCCTCCGGCTGAAAAGTAAGTGACAGTCACGTAATTGTTAAACAGGAGCCGTAATTAAATGGTCATGAATGGTCATATAAGCAAGTGAGTGTCTAGGGATATTTGCCCCCCCAGAATAGAGGCCAGCAAGGTTGCGGGGTCTGGGTGTACATTACGTGTGGATGCCCCCTGCCCAAGCAAGGAGGATCCGTGAGAAACAGGAACCCTCCCTGCCCCCAGCCAGGGAAGCTGTTTATTTTGCTTTGGATCCTAGGGTGTGTTATTCCAGCGTCTGTGTGTGTGTATGCCAAGAAACAAAGGTGCTGATGGGGTCCCATCTGTCATTAGAGAAGTGACAGTGTATTTACCAGAAATGATCATCTGTGGCTGCCCTTCCATTAATAAGAGAACCGAGGCCCTCCAGGAGGCCCTGTGGCGTGGAGAGAGAAGCCTAGATCCGCTACTCTACCAAAACGCGGGCGATGGACAGGCCGACCTCTGAAATGTACAAGCACACTTGGCTGTTGCCAGTCAGAACCCTGAGCCCCAGGGGACTGCCCTCCTGGTTAAATGCCTCCCTGTGGCCAGGCCAGGAAAGAGCACTGGCAGCTCAGGGGCACCTCCCTTACCTTAAAGCCACGCCAGGCGCTCACATTTTCTTAGTTGCGGGGTTGCCCGTACACCCCTTGAGGCTTGGAACTCAACCTCTGCTCACATCAGAAGGTCACCAGTGGAAAGAAAGCCAGTATGGCAGTGGGCAAGCCACTGACGGGGCCGCGAGACAGCTTTAGTGATGCTCTGCCCCCTTATCTGTTCCTCACCTCTTCGCTTTCCTCTCCGTGTCTCTCCTCTTCTACCTCAAGTGGACAAGAGGCATCTGTCGGCCCCAGTCACTGCCTGGAGGCTGGACCCCACTGGCTCCAACCCAGTCCTCCACCATGGCCCCAGTCCTCGCACCACTGGAGGCCGAGGTGATCCGTTTGGAGCCGTCCCCTCTAGAAATGCTGGGTTCAAACCATTAATCGTAAGAACTCGAGATCTGTCCCTACATCTTTCTGACTTCAATTCTCCCCTTAGACCCTAAGCTCTCAATTAAGACAAAAGGCTGGGTCTTTGCCAAAGTTGTCTCCTCAGGAATCTCACCCTCTTTCTGACCCAGGCCTGTCCTTCCTTTCACTCTTCTGTAGTTTTAGTGGTGACATAAATTCCTCAGAGAAATACATTTTTTTTGAGAAAGAAGTACAGGAAGCAGGAAATGATCCTTTGTTTAACATGTCTGTAAACTCATTTTCATGATTCCACATCTTTTGAATGAACTTTTTATTGCATGCTGAACTTCAAAGCACCCAGGGTTTGAGAGAGGTTACAGATGGCCACAACATCAACAAACAAATGCAAGTGACATTAGCCTCCAGGACTGCAAAGCACACGCAAGGAGGCAACAAACAGTACAACAGTTGGATGGAAACCTAGGCCCTAAAGCATTGGCTCTAGAGAACGTTCTGGTAAAAACTATCCTAGAGAAGCAGTAAGTGATGCCAGGAGCAGGCCGGGAGCCAGAGAGGAAGGAAGCAGAAGGGACAGGGCAACGCTCTTCTCTCCCCACAAGCTTACATGTAATTTGAGATTCCCTGAAATAGATCTCACCCATTTAAACCACCAAGCAATAACCGGCACAAATAATCAGTTAAGACGTACCCGGAGGGCTTCCCTGGTGGCGCAGTGGTTAAGAATCCGCCTGCCAGTGCAGGGGACACGGGTTCGAGCCCTGGTCCGGGAAGATCCCACATGCCGCGGAGCAACTAAGCCCGTGCACCACAACTCCTGAGCCTGCGTTCTAGAGCCCGTGCTCGGCAACAAGAGAAGCCACCGCAATGAGAAGCCCGCGCACCGAAACGAAGAGTAGCCCCCACTCGCCACAACTAGAGAAAGCCCGCGTGCAGCAACGAAGACCCAGCACAGCCAAAAATAAATTAATTTAAAAAAAAATTTTTAAAAAAGAGGTACCTGAATGGAACTCGGAAGACAAGTGCCTTCTGTCAAATTCACACTCTTCTGGATTTAAGTCTCAGTATTTTCTTGTAGAAAACACCCACACTCTAAGGGTAACGTTTAGCAAAAGAGAGGCACTACGATGGCAAAGGAACACTCCTTCCCTCTCCTTTACCTACCAGAACTAAAAAAACCATTCATGCCAGGCTTCTGGTTGTGTCTCAATAAGACACCCAGTGATGAGTGCCTGTCAACGGTAGTGATCATTCATTCACTCCTTTATTCATGCCCTGGCCTGTATCAGATGCTGAGATGGGAATCTGGGAAAGTGGCTACCAAACATGATACCATGATGTCTCTTTCTTTGAGGAGCTTATGATCAAGTGGGAAGATGTGACTCACATATTTAGAAAACCAGTTAATAATCAGAAAGTAGCCCTTGGTCAAGAGAACCAACGGGACCCACTGAATTCCCAGAGGCTGTGATATTGATAACCCAAGATCTTCCCTGACTGTGGCTTCCTGGGGTTTCCAGTGATCCTATAAACAAATAATTTGCCTCCTCATTGAGGCTGTGAGCTTTTTGAAGGCAAAGCCAGATCTTCTACACTTGTCTCCCATGATGCTGGGCACACAATGAATAATATTTGACCGATGACCAAGTCCCAGGCACTATGGATGCCAGGAGCACTGAGTGCTTACAAACTTGCTAAATTTTGTAAATTTCGCTAAACTGTCGGATAAGGATGCGGTCTGCTAAGGGTTACAGAGGCGGGGTGCGGGGAGGATGTGGTCACTGGCAACTTGGGACATGGACCCCTTATCTCTTTTGTACATCACAGTCCTCCAGTGCCTAGAAAATGCCTGGCACATAGTAGGTGCTCAGTAACCTTCTGATACTCAAACAACGAACTAATGAACCAATACCTGCTTCTTCCAGGAGGCGCGTCTTGAGTTATGTTTTGGAGAAAGTGATAGGACAAATTTGTGGAGAGAAAAAGGTATTCTAGGTAAAGGAACACTCCCAAGTTCAAGGCATATTTATGTATTCAAAGATTTTCTGCGTGCCTACTATGTGCCAGGTTCTAAACTAGATTCTGGGAATACAAAGATGATCAAGACAGGCTTTGGGGACTTCCCTGGTGGCGCAGTGGTTAAGAATCTGCCTGCCAGTGCAGGGAACACGGGTTCGTTCCCTGGTCCGGGAAGATCCCACATGCCACGGAGCAACTAAGCCTGTGCGCCACAAATACTGAAGCCCGTGCACCACAACTACTGAAGCCCATGCACCTAGAGCCCATGTGCCTAGAGCCCGTGCTCCACAACAAAGAGAAGCCACCGCCATGAGAAGCCTGCACACCACAACTAGAGAAAGCCCGCACAGCAACAAAGACACAACGCAGCCAAAAATTAATTAATTAATTAATTAAAGAAAAAAAGACACGCTTTGCCTAAAAGGGACTCAAGAGTCTAAAGAGACAGACATGTAACCAAGATTATCAAAAAGTGTACCTTGTGTTATGACAGGAGATGGAGCCATATGTGAAGGAACACAGAACAGAGTTAGAGGATGGGAGGGGCCGCTGTTCTCACCCCCTCCTTCCACTCCTTCTCCAGGACAGACTCTCCAGTCAGGGCCTTCAGGGACACAAGCCAACGTTTCAGACGGCTTGCTTTTCACCCAGTTAGGTTGTACTCTTTGCCCTCAGTCTTCCCACTGCTTTGGGAGCCTGGTGGCAAAGCTGCTTCCATTATTGCTCTTGTCCACTGATCAGCTGAGGGATGATGCTTGAGCTGAATCTCGGACCAGGGTTGTTGGGGAGGGAAGGGCATTCCACGCAGAAGCGAACGCAAAGGCTCAGAAAGGAAAAGACTTGCGCGTCTGGGAAAGTCAAGGAGCTGAGCGAGGCCGGAGCTGGCAGGAAGCAAGCAGGATGTGAAGGGTTTGTGTGAAGCTCTGGGAGGCCACTGAAGGCTTTCTAGCCTGGGGCTGGCAGGCCGGGAGATCTGCGTTTCCGAGAGAGAACTCGAGCGGCCATGTGGAGGGTGGGCTGGAGGGGGAAAAGCCCGGCTGGGTGGCTGATGCCCTGGGACAGGGTGAGAGGCCCCACGTGGGGAGCACCGAAGGTGGGGGGCAGGTTTAGGAGGGCACAGAGTGAGGTACAGGCTGAAGGGAGCATTGCCTGTTATTCTCTGCAAATGCCCAGCAGGAAAGTGGCCTTTTCTCACTTCAGCTGTTCACGATGGGAGCGTCTCCAGAGAACACAGCGCCCCACCAGCCTCACCTGATCCCACTTGGGCTCACTCTTTAGTGGGGACACAGGGCTGTCCTGCGGGGTGAAGCTAAATGGGCTTGCCTTTCCTCCCCGTTCTCCCTTTCCGCGCCTACGCGGGACACTCCGGTATTCAGGGCCTACACCCCGGGGCCCCTGTCCTGGGCTTCTTCCTAGCCCTGGGCTTTGTCTGTACCACACTCTCGATTCCCCCCAGTGAAATGACCCGGGACCCCGAATTCCTCTCCCTGCCTGCCCATAGCAGCTCCCCTAAACCCCTCAAGTTCCTAATCTGCTAAACTAGGTAAAATAGAAAGAATCCCTGTCGGTGTGTCCAAAGGCAGAGCGCTGAAGGGACCCCAGGCCTTCCATGAGGCCCTCCTGGCGTGAGCACCCGCCTCTGTCTTCTGCCCCAGGTGCGCTGCACTAACACCTCCCCTGTAGGAAAATGTTCACCTGGAGGGGAGGGCTGGCCTGGGGGGCAGGGAGGGTCTCGAAGTAGCTCTGCAACCCCACTGGCCCATTCACGAGTGAGGCTAGACGGACTTACTCTAGGCCCTCCCCATTCACACCTTTTCTACAAAACCGAAAACCCTTGCCTCAGAGGACCGAATCTACCCAAAGGATGCAAGGCCCAGGCTTGGCCCACAGTTGGGAAAGCTTCCCCACTCACCAAGATGGCGCTTCCTGGTGGCGTGTGAGAGTTGGTTTAGAAAGATGCCATCCCCTGGCATGGAATCTAGAGGCAGGATGAGGTCATCCTAGCAGCCTGGAGAAAATGGAGGCCATTGCTAGCACAGTCCTGATGTATCATTTACCAGGTAACCAGGACTGCTGCTCTAGAAGAAATTCCATCCTTCTCCTGCCCTCCCCCTGGCCTTCTGGTGAGAGGGACCCAGAGGCCACAGCTGCCTCCACGCTGGCCAGGCAGTTGCCCTAGTAACAGTGTCCAGCACCCCTTATTTTGTCCCCCAGCCTGTCACAAAGCCCCTCTTCCCCCTGGGGGAAGAGCACCGGCCCCTCTGCAGCCTGGCACAATGGGCTCCCGTGGAGTACACAGTGTTTCTTATTGTGGCATAAAAGGCCATAAAGTCAGAACAAAGAGGGAGGCCAGAGCCCTGATGGGCCCGCTGCTTCCTGCCAGGCAGAGAATACAACCGATTGTTTAAAAGCCAGTGGTGAGGCAAGTGGCCAGTTAGCACGGCCTTCACCCCACGGCCTGTAAATGCGATTTGGACCATCAGGATGGGATTCTGCTATTCAGATCAGTTGCTGAAAGGAAGCAAGTCTGTTCACACCGCCAAATTTAGAAGCCCCAAACCGGCGACGGTGACCCGGGCTATGGCCAAGGCTCTCGTTAGGAGGAACCTAAGCCTCACAGGTGGTGATTATCAGCACTGCCCTCGGCACCTCCACGCATTTACTCTGCCCCTTTAAGGTGACGTAAGGGATTCCTAGAACATCCCCGAGACTGGGGAATTAGACATCTGTTCACAATTGCTTTGGAAAAGTGATTCATTTTTCATTGTCTCCTTTCTCATAGTTGTCAAGAAATTACCCACAACCCAGATCGGAAGAAAATGAAAGTAGGTTTGGGGATCAGTCCTGCCATGTTGCGGGTGTTTGCTAATTGGCTCTCTTTCGGTGACGGTGTTGAACCTAATGGTGTGGAAGGAAGTAATGACCACCACCCAGAGGCAAAAATAACCCCACAAAGCCTGGGAAACTCTAACTGCAGCAATCGTGAAGGCGTGTCCAAGTATGCTGGATGCAGAGGATTTTAATTCATCCCGAAAGCGAGGGGAAAGGCCAACAAAGGGAGGACGGCCTCCTCGGGTGTAGGTTAACTTGCTACAGGTTTTTTCCTTTCCCTTTGCTGGGGTTCTCCAGTGTCCAGCCCTTGGGGAGCCCCTTGGGTTTTCTTCTAAACCTTGGAAAGGCACTGTTTAGCCATTACCTGAGGGGACAACAGTCATTCACAAGCTAGTACTGGATTTTCTCACTATTTGGCCCATTCAAGTGGGCCTGTTGGATTCAGAAGTTGAACAAGGAAAACAGGTGTCGGGCAAAGTCAAAGGCGGCGGGACAGCTGTCTTCAAGCGGGTTCATTATCCCATAGAAAACCCAACTGAAGAAAACGTGCTCAATTAAAGCAGGCGGGCTGGCAGTCAGACTTGGGAAGAACTTCTCCATCAGCTGGGAGAACAAACATTACAGTGAACTGGGGGGGGGGTGACAATTCCATGCCCAGAGGCTGTTCTGGCGAGAAATTTCACAACTGCTTGCCTTCGAAGGTTTAGAACAGCGATTTCCACGCTGGCTCCGCCATGGGAATCACCTGGGGAACTTACCAAAAGTACAGATTCCTGGGCCCCTCCCTGAGATTCCGTTTCAGGTGATGGGGTGGGCCCCTGGTGATCCTGATGCAGCCGGTCACGGTGATGCTTTGGGAACCCCCAACAGACCCATCTGCAGGAGAAGCTAAACCAGCTCAGAGCTCCGCAGGGTGGGGCCCAGATGACGACCTTACAGCACCCAATCTATTATTCAGGGCGCGCAGTCCCGAGAACCCGGGCTGACCATTTTCAGAGCGGGGTGGGTGGGGGGAGGGCCCTTCCCTCCGTTCACAAAAGGAACCCGCAAAGTCCCCGTCCCGGGCGCCACCGCGGGGGTCCAGCCGAGCCGGGTGAGGGCCCAGCGCCCCCCTGCGCCCTCGCAAGGCCCTGGGGCCACTCGGGGCGGCCGGCCCGACCCCCGGCGCCGTCGCCTGGGCCAACCCCGAGCGGCTGCTCCCCCTCGGGCAGCCGGGAAGGGAGAGCGGGCAGGGAGCTGTGAAGTCTAGGACGGACCATTGTGTGCGGGCGCACGCACCCGCTCTGCGCCCGGCCTTTGGCGAGAGCCCCTGCTCCGGAAAGGGCCCCCGCGCCTCGGCCAGGACGACTTGGTGGCCCGAGGCACCGGACAGGGTCTCGGCGCCGCGCCCGGCTGCACCCCTCCCCAGCGCACGCCCCGGAGGCGCCCGCGGTCTTCCCGGTTGGAGGAAACCTGCTGCTGCCGGGCGCGCCCGGGTGGGTCTGGCTGGGCAGGGGCGACCCCTAGTGCCCAGCGGGGGCCGCTGCCGCCCTGCTGCCCGGGGAGGCCCTGAGCAGGATGGAGAGCCTCCCACCCACACCCCAGCTTGGGGATGGGGAAGGGGCACCCCGGCTCCAAGCCTGAGCCCCAGGGAAGGGGGACGTCTCTAGAGGGCAGGAGAAGAGCACCCCTGGGGTGGTGCTTAAAAAGGAGTCTCCGCCGAGGGCACCCAGCCTTCCCGTGTTGCTCTGAGGCAGATGGTCCCCTGATGTCACTTACATCCCTCTTCAGGAAGCTGGGACTAGCTCTAGGATCCACCGCTCCCCCGTCCCGGTCCCAATGTAGGGGCTGCCAATTCTCCCCTGGAAACAGGTCTAGGCCCTCTCTACCTGCCCTGAGCCCTGCACACACCCCAGACGCTGGCAGGGGCAGCCCTGCACAGACACCGTCCTGGCACGCTGGTCGGACGCCGCCGTTGCCTGGCTTCCCGCCCGAGCCATGATCAAGACAGGAGCCAGGGCAGCCAGAGGCAGATCCACATGCCTCCCGCCCTCCCCCGGGGCCACCCTTCTTTGGTCTCCGGCAGCCTGGCATGACTCACCTGGTTGGCAGCGCCTTGTTAAGTTGGGTTGTCAGAGCTGAGTCACAGCTGTGACCTGCTGCCCTAGCTCGATGCAGGTAAACAGGGAGGGAAAAAGGCAGAACATCAGGGCACACCAGGTGACACAAAGAGATGCCAGCCTCTCTGTGGCTCTGTGGTGCCCATGCCAACCTCCTCACCCTGTCCCCTGCACCTGGGAACCGAGGCCACACACAAGATGCCACAGGTGGCACAGAGGTCAGGGCAGCTGGCGAGAGTCCCTGGTTGGGTGCGCCTGGGTCTAACAGCCTGTCACACAGCTCTGTACCCCAGCGCCCCCCCCCCACCGACAACCGCTCCCCAGTTGGCACGAATAACTGTCACCACAGCCATGTCCGAGTCCAGGGAGGGGAACAATGCCTCTGGCAGCCACCAGGACAGGTGTGACAGGAGTAGGCTTGAGAGCCTTCAAGCCAAAGGTTGGGCCAGAGCTCCTCCCCCCCATACATAAGAGTCAAGGCAACTAGATTTGGGGGAAAGAACAGGAGGAGTGAAAGAATGGGGGCAGCTCATGGGGCTGGGGCCTCCTTGTGGTGGAGGTAGATGCTGAGAGGGTCCAGGTAGGGATGGAGGGATAGTAATTACTCCTGCTCCCCTGCCCTTCTTCACCAGTCAGAAACCGCTTCCAAATAGTCAGGGAGCGCTCACTCAGGCCAATGGGGAAAGAAATGTACTGAGAACAAGAGTTTTCCCCAAGAATAAAGAAAAGCCCGCACCCCACCCCACATCCTCCACTCTGACCCCACTGCCATCTCCCTGCCTCTTTGCCCTCCTGCCCTCCCTCCCATCACGTGACCATCTGTTTCCAGCCAATTTGATCTCTGAAAGACTGGGGTTCCTCTTCTCCGCACTGTTCCGGGCACTGTAGTGCATATGTGCACGTGTGTGTGTGGGTAGGTGGGGGGTCACTGGGGCTGGCGGAGGAGGGGGCAGGAAGGGCAGAGATGCCACGCCCATCCATGCCAGATCCCACGGCCTGCCGTGGCTCCACAGCCTGAGAGATGCTCTTGCTTTCCAGGTTCCGAGTGGAGAGATGGGAACGAAAGTAGCATTTGTGAAAGCAACAGCCAAGTGGTCTAGCAAGGGAGCTGGCCATGGAGCTGGGCGGAAACCTCTCCCCCCAGCAGCCCTCCCTACGTCCCCACATGCCTCCCTTCCTGCTCCTCTCTACTGAAACTGAAACCAATGTGTTGGCAATTATCTTTTTCAACCTTCTGCCACTCTCTTCTTGGGGTCTGGCTTGAGCATCTACAGACGGCAACAGCGACCAGCCTAGTCCCAGACAGCGCAGACCAAGCGACCTGGGCTTGCTGAGCCCCCGCAGGCTGCCCTGCTGCTGCCCCTCAGCCCAGAAGCCCAAGGGGACCCAGCAGCCCTGGCGGGCCCCGTGGCCTCAGGTGCCCCTGCTGAGGGCGCCCATTCAGGCCTCACTCCACCCCGAGTAGAATCAGTAAACCGACTTTATTCACCCAGCTTCGTTTGGTGCTCATTCCAGTCTCCTTGGACAAAGGCTCAGGGCCTCAACTTCCACTTCTCCTTGCTCCCCACCATCACTGCCACGACGGATGACACATCCTGGGGCCCCACGGGCAGGGACAGGCTAGCTGGCTAGCCGCCCTCTGTAGGTGCCCACTTAAGAAGTTTTGGTACATGGACTCCACACTTCTCTCCTAATTATGTCTTAGGGCCCAAAGACCAGATCAAGAGTTAGGATGCAAAAAGGGCAGAGAATTTAGTAAGAAAAGTGTGTGTGTGTGTGTGTGTGTGTGTGTGTGTCAGAGAGAGAGAAAGAGAGAAAGAGAGAAAAAAGACAGGTCAAAAAAAAAAAAAAGATGGAGGGAATGAACTGCTGATACCTGCAAAAACATTAAGTGAAAGAAGCCAGACACGAAAGACTGCATACTGTATGATTCTACTGAAATGCAATTTCTAGAAAAGGTACAACTATAGAGACAGAGCAGTGGTTGCTGGGGGTTGGGGAGAGGAGCGGAGATTGACTGCGCAAGGGCTCGAGGGGACTTTATGGGGTGATGAAGGGGTTCTAAAAGCTGGTCTGTGGTTATGTTCACACAACCGGATGCATTTACTAACGCTCATTGAACTGTGTGCTTAACATGGGTGAACTCTGTGGTATAATTGTAAAATATGCCTCAATAGATCTGAGAAAGGGTAAGAGAGAGGGGGGGGAAAAAGGTGAAAGGAAGAGGAAGACAGGCTTCCCGTCCCACCTTCAAGACCCGCCCTTCTCAGACCAGGAGTGACCATTGAAGATGTTGCTGCCAAGGGGGTCCCCCAAATAAATTATGATGCCAATAGGGTTTAGGAAAGCTAGCCTTGAATTACATCAAAATCTTGTCCCACTTCTCTGACCTGTTCCACAGTTAGACAGAGACTCAGGGACTGCAAACAAGTAGATTCCACCAAGATCCATGCGCCAAACAAAGGGGCATCTTTGAATGTGAATAGAGCCTAGAAGAGCCACTCAAGTTGAAAATATCTCCATGCTGTACACAAAATTCCTAAAGCCTCAGGTTCCTCCATTTACAAATGGAGCCCCAAGCCCTGATCATTCTATGAGAAAATGGGTCTTTATTTTTAACCGAACTTTAAGGTTGACTGAAGATAAAAGATCTGTCCAGGAGCCAATACTGAGAAACATCTAAGAAGGGACAATGCATATTTTAAAAATAAGGTTTATAGAGAGCTTGATGGAATGTGAGGCAGTCGGGTAAACATTCCGACAGCCCAAACCCCCAGTAAGATGTGGCAGGGTTTGAGGCAGCTACCCTGAGACCGTTACAGGTTCATCAGTCAACGTTGGGTTTTGGGAAACTATATGAAGGATTTACGCACGCAAGCAGGAGGGCCTCCTGTGAGGTCTGGGTGGGGAGAGATGCAACAGAACAGACATCTACCTGCACCATCAATTCAACATCACGGCAGCCCAAAGATCTGCCGGTGGGGCTTCTCATGGCCCGAGGTGCCCTAAGGACCAAGTCTCATTTATTAAAAGACAGTGATGAAAAGGGCTATCTCCCCCCTCCATAACTGGCTAAATATTGACAGAACCTATTAGAGGCTGAATCACACTGGATAGGACACAGGGTCTTTCTAAGCCTTTAGCTCTTTAGGCAGTTTTACCAACCATTAACTATGTGCTATGTTGTGAGGACACAGGAAAAATGCACGATGCCCATCTTCTTGGAGCTCAGTCTTACTGGGACAGCAGGACATATACAGAAAAAGTCAAGCTGAGGTGACAGGAGCCCACATGTGCCACTTCCTAGGAGCTGAGCCTGGGGATAAGCATTTTATATTTACCTTTAATCCACACGATAAGCCTATGAGGCAGATATTAGTAACCCCATGTTACGTGGGAGGAAACGTAGATTAGGGTTCTCCAGAGAAACAGAGCTAATAGGATATAGAGAGAGATATAAAGAGATTTATTATGAGGGATTGGCTCACATGATTATGGAGTTTGAGAAGTCCCACAGTCTGCCATCTTCAAGCTGAGGACCCAGGGAAGCCAGTGATGTGGTTCCAGTTCAAACTAGGCCTGAGAACCAGGACAGCCAGGAGTATGAATCCTGGTCCAAGTCCCAAGGCCCGAGAACCAGAAGTGCTGAGGGCAGGAGAAGATGAATGGCCTAGCTCAACAGAGAGAAAGTGTGCCCTTACTCTCCCTTTTTTTTTTTTTTTTTTTTTTTTGCGGTACGCGGGGTTCTCACTGCTGTGGTCCCTCCCGCTGTGGAGCACAGGCTCCGGACGCCAGCGGCCATGGCTCACGGGCCCAGCCGCTCCTGCGGCATGTGGGATCTTCCCGCACCGGGGCACGAACCCGGGTCCCCTGCATCAGCAGGCGGACTCTCAACCACTGCGCCACCAGGGAAGCCCTTACTCTCCCTTTTTGTTCTTTTCAGGCCCTCGATGCTCACCCTCACTGGGGAGGGCGATCTTCTTTACTCCGTTTATTGATTCAAATGCTAATCTCCTCCAGAAACACCCTCACAGACTCACCCAGAAATAATGATTTACCAGCTATATGGGCATCATTTAGCCCAGTCAAGTTGACACAGAAATTAAACCATCATGAAAACTAACCTCAGGGAAGTTAAGTGATGCCCCCAAGTTTATAGGGTGAAGTCAGTCTACTGGCCAAGGCCATGCTCCTGGCCTGCCCGAAAGAGAGGACAACATCCCTGACCAGCCCAGGAAGCCAGGGGAATAGGTGGTCCCCAGAGCCAAGGGGTGCAGAAAAGGGCCTTGAAGGATGGTGGGGCCCAGGCAAGCAGAGGGGTGGCGGAGAGAAGGGAAACAGGGAGCCCACACAGATGAAGGGCATGGTGGGAGCAACCAGCTAGAATGGGGCTGCTGGGCAGGGGAGCTGGGGAGCCCCCAGGCCGGGTCAGGGAGCTGAGGGTCCACACATAGGCAGCAGGGAGCCACCAAAAGCCAAACCCAAGCAGGCGAGATGAAGAAGAGCCGGCAGGAGGAGAGAGAGGAGAGCACGCTGCTGCAGCAGTGCCTTGGGGGGAGTTGACTCCCACTGGGGAGGTGAGTGTGAGCTTTAAAATATCCATAATAGTTTAAATGTCTAGTACACACACCAAACCCCCACTTCATTTCTAGGCATACTACACAATTCTCCGTTTTTTTTTCTGCACCACACTGCTCGTCATTCCCCAACCAGAGCTCGAACCCGTGCCCCCTGCGGTGGAGGCGCTGAGTCTCAGCTACTGGACCGCCAGGGAAGTCCCCATTCTATGCAAGGCTATCGAAGTCTGACCCCAGTCCAGGGTACCCAGGTGTCCCTCCCCCACTGCCTTGGGAAAGGAGGCCGTAGAAGAAGAAAAGTAAAGAGGCCACTCAGCCCTTATACTCAAAATAGGCTTCTGAAACTCGGCAGAGATGTCTCAGATTGAGACAAAGTTCTTGAGCCTCAGAGGCTGACTATAGGATCACAGAGGGGTTCTCTCCAGTTGCCCACCCCCCCAACCTTTTTATAGAGCAGGGAGGATGGAGGAGAAGTGGCATGGCAGGTCCTTCCCGTCTCTGTGCCTCTGTTTTCTCTTCTGTAAAGGGGGACAGTAGCACCCAGCTGATGATGTGTTGAGAGGATAAAATGAGTTAATTCATGGTAAGAATTAGTTAGAACAAGTCCCAGAGAGAGATACAGACAGGCCTCCTTGCATAAGCTAATAGGGCCATGCAATGACTGAGGGCCAGATCCCCAGACACCCCACAAGACCTCAGAACTTAGCGGTGCTGGGCAGGAAAGAAAAAAAAGCCAACTGGACTAGAAAACCTGAGCTGACCAGGATTTCCCTGAAATGGCTAAAACTACAGTCCTGCCATCAGCCAATATCAGAAGCCAGTTAATTTTTTTGCACTGACTGCAGCAACGAATCCACTTCAAGGGGGAAACGCCTGCATGCTGCTTCGCCCCTTTCCTTTCTCCAGGGCTGGCACCCCGCCTGCTTTTCTGGACAAGGATTGAGATCCGCAGCTGCAGCAGGCCGATTCTGGGGGAGAGTCAAGTCTGAAGTCAGCCTTCCCTGGGCCTCTTGGCAGCCGTGACCCCTGAGATAAAGGCCTGAACATCTGGGCACTTTCATCTCATGCTGGTCTTGCTTGAGGCCCCTCCATGTTCCCTCCATCTCCTTTCCCTTTCCTCCCCCTTCCTGCCTGCCTTTCTTGGGGTTCTCCCTCTGGATGCAATTCTTTACCTTGTCCCTGCAACAGATTCCAGCCCTAGTGCTCGAGGCAGCTTGGCAGGGCCCGGCCAGCCCCGTTCCTGGAGAGCCGTGTGATGTGGCTGGCAGACTCCTCACCCCGCAGCCTTGCAGCACTGCCCGCTGGGCCAGGTCAGCTCTGCCAGGACACCTGGGAGGAAGCCGTCTCTGGCTTGACAAGGAGAGGTTGTGAGAACGCCTGACACCGTTCTCTGGAGAGCCGCCCGTTCGCCCATTCATTCATGGATTCAGCGAGCTGTCACGGCATCCAGGTGGCCAGAGCTGAGCCGGTTTAGCCCCGCAAGTGCAGGTTGGGCTCAGTGCCTGGGATACAGTGCCCTTTGCCCAGGCCTCTGGGGCTGGGTCTCAAGGCATCAAAGATGGAATGCAGAGGAGGTGCTTAACACTTATTACATTGAAATGAGCAAAAAGAAAGGAGTTTCTGCCACGGACTGTACCAGAACCAGCACTGGCCTGGAGCCAGAGGCAGATGGCCCCGGGCCCAGAGCCCTCCTACTGTCCTACAGAGAGCTGCCCAGAGTCCCCCTGCCCTCCTCTGGGCAGGCAGGAGCCCGCAAGCAGAACAAGGTCTACGGGGAGCCCCCAGGTGCATGCGAAACTGTTTAAAATGCTTTTGGGTGGGGTTCAGGGCTCTGGTGAGGACTAAAGCCACCTGAGGGAAGGAGAGAGGAGTGGGGACAGGTATTTCTGGCGTGATTTAAACCTCTGGACACACACCAGCTACTGCCCTCACTATTTGGGTTCTCACTCTCTCAGCTGCTCCTCCCACCCAGAGCCCATGCCCCTGCCTTCACCCCTGGGCTTTTCTTCTCTCTCAGGGCAAGGGTCAGCTGCCAGCTTCCCAGGGGGCTTCTGCCCAACGTGGCTCCCTGCAGCCTGGTCAGGCGACCTTTGAGCTGTGGCTAATGGCAGGGCACTTAACTCACAAAGGGAGCTGTTCCCCAGTTTGGAGAACTAATCACTTCAGGGTGAAGTGGATTAATCATTCAGGACCCAGGGACTTCCCTGGTGGTCCAGTGGTTAGGACTTCACCTTCCAATGCAGGGGGTGCAGGTTCAATCCCTGGTGGGGGAGCTAGGATCCCACATGCCTTGTGGCCAAAAAACCAAAACATAAAACAGAAGCAATATTGTAACAAATTCAATAAAGACTTTAAAAATGGTCCACATTAAAAAAAAAAAATCACTGGCGCTTCCCTGGTGGCGGAGTGGTTGAGAATCCACCTGCCAATTCAGGGGACATGGGTTTGAGCCCTGGTCCGGGAAGATCCCACACACCACGGAGCAATGAAGCCCGTGCGCCACAACTACTGAGCCTGCGCTCTAGAGCCCGCGAGCCACAACTACTGAGCCCGCGTGCTGCAACTATGGAAGCCCGTGCACCTCGAGCCCGTGCTCCGCAATGAGAAGCCCGCGCATTGCAACGAAGGGTAGACCTCGCTTGCCATAACTAGAGAAAGCCCGCGCAGCAGCGAAAACCCAACAGCCCCCAAAAATAAATTAAAAAAAAAATCATTAAGGACCCGCCACAGGATTGGGGCTCCCTCCCTGAAGCTGACCAGGCCCCTCCATGTTTCCTGCTGCTGCTATAGAGACAGAAGAGCTGGATGGAGGAGGGCCTCGGGTTTGGCCTCAGCCTTGGCCTCAGAAAATTCAGGAGTTCACAAACCCTCTCTCAGGGCTCCCCGACTCAGTAAATGGCACCCCGTTTACCCTACTGTCCAGGCCAAAAGCTTAGGACTTCTCAATGTGTATCTTTTTATATCATTTGGGTTTAGGCTTTGAACAATGTGACAGTATTACCTATTCAGAAAATTATAAACTTTAAAAAAATTCACGAACAAGGCAAAAACGCACATGCACGCATGCGCACAGAATCTTACCATTTGTCGCAGTCCGGATCCAAAGCACCATCTGAAAAGGTCAGACTAGCTGTTCCTACTGACTTCCTGCTCTGCTTAACATCCACACTCTCTACCACTGCCCTCAAGGCCTCGGGCAATCAGGCCCCGCCCAGCTCCCCTGCCCCCTCCCCCACCATCCCTCACCTCCTCAGGTGCCAGTCTCACTGCGGCTGGTGAGATCCTCCCCATCCACCCCGTCCAAACTGGCCCTCACGCAGCCCCCTCGGCCTGTGTTAAGCCTCCTCACGGCACCTAGCGTGACCTGGCATGGTTGACCAACCTGGGCTGGCAGGGCCTTCTCTCTGTTCATGGCTGTCTCCAGCTCAAACACCCTAAATCATTGGGTAGATGAGTGAAGGTGGGCGGGGGGAGGTCCTGTGATCCACTGCCCCGCCTCCTGCCGGTTCCAGAGCCCATGCTCCCCAGGGACGAAGGTGCACTCGCTTTCTCGAAGCTCAAATGCAGGTCTGACTGCCTTGGAAGGATGGTGGTATGCGTCCCCCACCCCTGACTGACCTGGGCGCCTCACACCCTCCCCTGGGAGCTGCAGCCCAGAAACAGCAGTAACAGCTGACGTTTATGGGGCAATTACTGCACGAGCTCGCAGGCGCCGACTGCTTTGCACAGGTGATCTCATTTAATCCTCAAACATCCTTAAAGGAACCCTAGGAGATGCGTCCTGTTCTCCCGTCTTACACATTGAAAGGTGAGACGTTGCACAAGCTCACACTGTTGTCCAGCAGCTCCAGAGCCCTCAACCCTCACACATATCCCCAGGAACAGAGAGAAGGGTGTGGTCCCGAGGTAGAGGCAAAATGGATGCAAGCCCCCCAAAAGACATTTATCTTGAAAAGATATGAAGGACAAGGCTCACAGCAGGGCAGAGCAGGAACCCTTCTCTCTCAAGCCTCTTAAAGGTGTTTTATTTGTTTGCTTTTCTTTTTTCTCTTTTTTAAAACAATAATGGCACATTAAAAAAATTAAGAACTACAAAAAAGGACCATGTCTTCGAGTCCATGTTCACATTGTCCTGGGTCGCGGCACCAGGACTGGTGACTCCTGCTGGGATTTCGGCCTCTTGGAAAGGTGCTGGGTGGCTCGGCTCCACCCGCATGGGGCCACTCGGGGTACTCAGGCGCTCTTCTTCTGGGCCCCACTAGAGGGCGTCCCTGGGCTCTCGCTTCTGAAGCCCCTAGGACCCTGGCCAAACACCACCTCTCTCCAAACTAGAGCCAGGAGCTGGAAACGTTAGGGAACTTATTTTGGTCCCCACAGGGGACTCTTTAGGGACACAGCCCTCCCCCGGCCGGCAGGAGATGACACCCAGCCCAGCCTGGTCACCCCCAGGAGGTCAGGGTGTCTCTCCCCTGTCCTGTCTCCAGCCCAAGCCCAGCTGACGCCACAGTGATGCTCTCGTTCTCCATCCGGCCCAGGCCCCCCTGCCATGTCCCACGGCCACCCCAGCAGGCACAGGAGTGACAAATGCTCGGCCCCCTCAGCCGACCCCCACCAAGAGCAAGAGG
The DNA here is from genome assembly GCF_963924675.1 of Phocoena phocoena. Taxonomy (NCBI): domain Eukaryota; kingdom Metazoa; phylum Chordata; class Mammalia; order Artiodactyla; family Phocoenidae; genus Phocoena; species Phocoena phocoena. The sequence continues at coordinate 15,532,146 of NC_089237.1, forward strand.
ACTCCCCAAACCCCAGGGCCCTGGCTCAGAAGGGAGGGCTGTGTGACAAGGGGGGCAGGGAGGGAAAGGAGCTGGCGTGAGGGGCTCAGAGCTGAGGCTGCCAGGGAAGGAGAGAAGCAAGAGGCCGGCTGA